>NC_080565.1:1922500-2270625 GCF_030253575.1 Rhododendron vialii | reverse complement strand
TCCGATTCCACCTCCACACCTTTAAGCCCCAGGTTTACTGCCACAAAACAAGCATCCCTGATTGCGAGGAGTTCTCCACGAAGGCTCGAACAAACTTTAACAGTTCTTACAAAGCCATTGAGCACCAGGCCCCTACAATTCCTTAAGACCCCTGCAATTCTGCCCTCTTTTTTTGTTGAGAGGAACAACTGCATCACAATTTATCTTGAAATTACCAGAGTCCAGAGCCCTCCAGTGATGCAAGCCTGTCTGGTTTGCTGGGTTATCCATATGGACTTGGGATATCTCTTGAACAGATGTAAACTCCAAACTGCTGAACCTGATGGAGGCAAGTAATTCTAGAGGATTGACTCTTTTTCCTTTGAAAACACAATCGTTCCTAGCCTTCCAAATGTTCCACGCAATCTGAGCAATTAGACCCAAAAATTCAGAGGCCTCCTTGCTTTCCATCCTTTCTACTATCTCCGCTGTCCACTTCATAGATGATGCATTGCCCCCCAAGTTCCCAAGAGGAGAAATGTTACTGCCAAACCAAATTGGCCTTGTCCATGGACACAACGACAAAAGATGCTCCACATCCACCTCTAAATCACAAATAGGACAGGAATTGGATGGGGCACACCTCCAGCGAAAAAGATTTTCCTTTGCAGCCAAGCTATTTTTACATACCTGCCACCAGAAATTTTTCACCTTATTGGGGGCTTTCATCTTCCACACACTCTTCCACACTGCTTTGCTTGGTTTGACAGAAGGCTCAGGATTCTCTTTCCTTTTGGTCATGGACTGGTTAACAGAATAGATTCCATTAGAAGAAAAAGGCCACACTAACTGATCCACCCTATCCACCACCGGGAGAGAGAGATCTAGAATGGCTTCCAATTCTATTGCACTCACCTTGCCATCTAGCTTCTGTTTGTCCCATTGCCTTTTCCTTGAGTCGATAATGTCACAAACCCTATCAATGCAACTATTCGCTGGTTTGGTAGCGGATAGTTTGAAGCCTGGTAAAGAAGGAACCCAAGAATCCCCCCAAAAGTTGATATTTTTCCCACTTTGCGCCTGCCACCTCAACCCTTTCTTTAACAAATCTCTACCATGAAGTAAACTGAGCCAAGCCCATGAGGTCCTACTCCCTCTAGCTGCTTGTAGAAAGGAAGTGCTTTGGGGAAATAAATCTCCTTCAGAAATCTGGCCCAGTAAGCATGGGGGTTCATTAGCAGTCTCCAACCTTGTCTAGCCAGCATGGCTCCATTGAAAGCCCTATAATCTTGAAACCCCACTCACCCATCCTCCTTGGCTTCAGTCAGATTGTCCGAGGCTACCCATGCCCCCATCCTCCTTGGCTTCAAGGGGGAAAAAAAACTATAGCAATATTTTCCAGGGAAGCACACACAAGAATTGAAATAAAAAAACACCAACAATGTTCAATGAAGCCCGACTTCCTAATTTGATATTCACCTTTAGTTTTTTTTGGCTCAAACCTCACCCAAGAAACCAAAAAGTAGCAAATTCACATATGAAGCATTAAAAGACTGCAAAACATGCACCAAAAGTTTTAAGGGACCAAAAAAATAAATGATACGAAATTACATAAACTAAAGCCTGTTTCCATGGGATAAAGAATTGAGTCTGCTTATCAAACTTTGTGTACAGAATATGTAAACACCTTGTTGTGAGGACGCCAGCCCCTTATCCAATCTCACCCCAAATGATGTAAAAGAGAAGACACAATTATATGCTCAAGTGTTTCTACGAAATTCTTTTCCTTGTTCGCATTAGGACATATATAATTTGCATAAAGACTCTTGAAGGCAAGGACTTGCGAATACTACTTTACCACCCTAGCAACAGAAATTTGGAGTTTCATATTGGAATTTCTTTGCACCCCAAAAAGAGCAAGGTATACTAAATCATACATGAAATTCAGAGCGAGAAATCTATAGGTGAAAACAAAATCCAACAACAAAGTTATAAATATTGATAAATCATAAATATTTAGATGCTATTGTGCAAAAAGATATGAGCCTAATGGGTTTGGAAAGACGGATCATTTTGCGTATTTGATGCACGATTGCTTGTGCGACCTTGAATTCTTCTAAGGATATTTTGATGCCATCCAACCTCACCTCTAGGAAATAATAACGGGTATTGCAACGGATCATAGCAACCATAATAGTGTTGCACTCTATGTTTATGTCTAGAGTTTGAGTGCCCTATAATGTCACGTTCATGAGAGACATTTGCATTATTTCCTTCTCTCCTTATTGCGGCCACCTAGTCAGCCGTTGGAGAGTTGTAAACCCTTTGGTCGAGCTTGACATCAGTCCTTATGTGTATTCTATATGAATCCAAGGAACTTTGGTCTAGTCCCCTAAGAAACATAGCATAAGGGTTTACAGAGAGCACATCCATTAGTGTTCGAACAATGTGTGGGTTAAGAGGGGGTTTTTTCTTTTTTCCAACTTGTTTACCATAATGTCTAACCTATTTTGGAGTTCATTATCAATATCATAGAAGTATAGTTGGAAGTAACAAGGAGAAGTAGCAAATGGAATCAAAGATGGCAGTTCATGGTAAATTGGCCCTTATGCACGAAATGTGTAAAAACCTGCTGTAGAATTAGCAAGTCCTTTGTCTAACGTGAAACTGAAGATGCTATTCTTGGCACGGATGGGTTTGCAAAATTCCAAAGCTTCAACAGTTTGAGAAGTGAATAAGTTTCGTAGGTTTGATTGTACAGATGGACTTGTCAGAACTATTTCTCCGTTGTGGCAGCAAAAAGTTGGAGGTTCGTTTTGGAACCTTTTAGCCCGACAAAATCGGCAATTTGCCATGCTCTGCAATTCATGTGGTTGGGAAAGATGGACTTCTCGCAGTCGTTGTCCTATGAATGGCACATTCATAAATAAAGGGTAAGGCATTTGTGGTAAGTATATTCTATTTTTTAATCAAATAACTTGTTCTAAAATACTAACCGATTGTTTCGGACTCCATTAGGTGGTCCTTTAAAGGGGGATTTGGCGATGGATTTTGTGTTTGTCCATCTAAGAATTGACGACCAAGATTTTTGTTTGGAGAAGTGTAATGGGCATTGCGTTTCCTCTTCCTATTTTGCATTGTCTTCTAGATTTTTTCTGCTCTTTGTGTAGGTGTAAACCTAGCATATCTCTTCTTTTGACGAATGCGGCACCGGCTGATTTCATCTTCGCCAAGGCAATCCAAATCTTGTGTCTCGTCCATTTCCTTCATTTTTGAAAAACAAGAATGGGAAAAGATCAAATGCCATGTCATCATTTATGAAGTACGTGTAATTTTACAGGGAAAGGGAATACAGAGGTAGTTCACGATAAACGCTTGAAGTGGACAGGTAGCGTAAACTCATAGTTGGTAATGTTTTGCTGATGGTTTGTGGAAAGGTAGAAGTTCAAAATGAACTTCTTTTTTTTGGTATCATTGACTTAATTTTCTGACTTCTAAGTTTGAAGTTTTTGACATATATTCACTGACTGTGATAGCAATTCAATGGACAGTGTCTTACGTACCTGGATCATTGACTTAATTTTCTCTTGCCTCTCTCTCTCTCGTCTCTCTCTCCCTCAAATATCCTTACTCCTCTTTTCTATATTCGACTATTTTTTGGGCAACTAATATAAACTTGGCGAATCCATCTAGCGCATGTTTGCATTGTGCTAGATTCATGTAACTTTAATTAGGACAGCGTCTTCGACGTGCCTCTCACCGTTACTTCTGTTTTATTTATGTTCTTGTAGGATTGTCTATATATAAATCGTTTTCCTAAAACTATTTATTTTTATCGAAGGGTTTTTCTATTATCAATGATTTTTCCGTAACAATCATAAAAGTTAAACAACCACAAACTTGGGCTAGAATTCAATAAGCTGTGAAGGCCACACAATTTCTATCAGAAAATTGCTGGATAAAACATGGAAGATTTTCAGTTTCATTTCGTATAAGATGTCAATGACAATCAAATTGAAGAAAATATTATCGTCTACCAATTGTAATTTACATCCCCATAATTTATAGTGTGGGTAACTGTGCTTTTGTCTTCCATGTCTTTTTTTACAGGCTGAATGACGCTGGGCTTTGCGGGAATGGGTTTCTTTTTTTTTTTCTTTCTAATTGAGATGCTTCAAGTAAAGTCTTGGTGTATCATTTCACATAGCTTTTATTATAGTATCCCAACTTTGACTGTTATTGTTAAATTGCTTCTGTCATGTTCGGCAGTTTGAATTGGCCCTCACAAAACCATCTGTTAACCAAAAGAGTTCAAAGCCACACTTTGGCAAACAGTTGGTGTGTGGAGTTATGGTCTACAGTCTACAAAGTTGTTGATTTTGGTGGATGGTGTCGGCATAAGTGAGAGAGGGGAAAGTGTTTGCAAATAACTCAAGGTACATTTTGTCAAACAGTTTGTGGGCAAATTTTACAGTTGTCGGCATAAGTGAGGTAGGGAGGAAAGCAGGGAGAAAGTTGAATGCATGACTTACCTGTATTGGACTTTTGCTGGGATGCACTTGAGTTGAGTCCGATATGTTGTTGTAGTTGGAGACTTGGTCGTCCATTGACGGCAGCGATTGTGGAGAACACGGACCGTTGGAAGGAGGCTGTAATGTTTTTTGGGGGAGCGCAGGAGAGGTAGTTGTGGTTTTGTATGGCAAAACCGTTGGGATTTTGCACTGTAACGGTTGGGAAGAGGTGTCGGTTGGGGCAGAGGCGTTTGCGGTTTCGGCTGGTTAAATCGTTTTTAATCATTGGCAAGAGTTGTCATGGTTGGGAAGAATTGTGGGGTGGGGCTGGAATTACTTGCAAGGGCAAGGGGCATTTGTGGAAAAAAAAAAGTAGGAAACACTCTCGTACATTTAAAAGAAGTAGTATAGATGTAAGAAAGCGCAAATGGGCTCCGCGATGAGTGTGGGTGGAAAAGGTCCCCAAATTTCATCTTTGAATGGTCACATCATAGTTGTTCTCTATTCAACACATCCTGCTACATGTAGTGAACCTGGCCCTTGCAAAATATAACCATAACCACAATATACAGTGGTGTACAAATGAAATTTCTGATTTCAGGAAATTTCAACCCTTATCAATTAGCATGGCCAGAAAAGTACTTGATTGGAGTATTTTTTTTGAGCCGCTATAATCAAGCTTCTCTCGGCAATGACAACCCGAAAGGCTATAATTAACGTGATCGATCGATCCTAGCTAATTATAGATAGAGTACAGTTGTGCGAATTGTACGTCTATCTTTAGATCTTGTTTCAAGCCATGCCGTTGAATTTCTTTCTGCAATGACAACCTGTTGGAAAAATGGAATTTTAACCAAAGAGAATTTGGTAGGACCTACATCGCGTGAGGTGGGCGCAAGTGGGTTTTTGATACTCCTTGCTAAGGAGCTTAAACAGGTGAAAAAATGAACAAATTCCATTTAGAGATTGATGTAGCGCAGCCTCCTTTTACGAAACTGTTTGCAAAAAATATACACGAACAATGTTTGAGCCAGAGGTACTCCCTCTTTGAACAAACGAATAAGAGATAAATTTTGATTTTTATTAATTCAATATCAAATTACAAAGAACATAAATAGGGCGATAGAAACCCTAAACAACTTAGGAAACAATTAGGGCTGAGAATCGGTACCAAATCGCAAAAATTACGAAAATTACTAGAAATGGGAAATCCTACGTTGACTGGAAAATCAAATACTAGGAAAAAATCTAAGTTGCCAAAACAAGCGGCAACTAAAATAGAATTTCCTATCAAAAGTTATTAGCAATCTAAATATTACTATAAACGGCAAAATAGGCCTTACGAAAGGCTAGACAGCATTGAACAGCCGAAAAGCAACGTTGGTCATCTTCCAAAGGAATATGAGTATTGATCAATGGGCCGTTTCGCTTCAACCCTATGGCCCACGGGTCATTCTGCCATTATCACCCCGCCTCCAGTTTGATTTGGGCTGTGCTCGGTCCAGTCGCTCGAGGAACGTGGATGCGCGCGACCCGCTCTACATCATGAGATAAATGAGAAATTGTCTCTCAAAGTGGGTTTCAGACCAACAACAGTGCACGGTAATTGATTGGTCATAGCTGGGTTGACTACCCAGAGATATTATCCATTATTGTGTATTCAATTTCGGAAATAATAACTGTATCAATTTTGTTTCAAAATTGAATTACGGAATCAATTCCCCTATTGATTGTATAGGCTCCTCCATGAATATTTTGTATTCATTGTCGTATTGATGGCAGAGGCTCCTCCTTCGGCTATAAAAGGGGACCTTTACCTTTGGTTTCTACACACCGAAAATCCAAAGCTCTTCGTCTTCTGCAATATCGTTCTTCCTTTGAGAGAGAGAGAGAGAGTACAGACACAAGCTCATTCGACGGGCAGTCTACGACAGTACTTCGGTGGCTGAGTGATAACCGAGTCAACCTTGGGAGACAAATACCGACACAACTTCCAGCACCGGTGAGGCGGCGAATTTGTCTTAAAGACACTGTTGAACAAAACGGGTCTCGATTTGAAATTGCTAATACTCTTTTCCAGTTTTATGTCTACACTAGTGGATGCCCGTTGATAAGCACCCAATTGTGTAGATACTTGGCGCACCTAGTCCTGTTTTACGTCATTTAACTTATGTTTATTTACTGTTTTACGTGATATTGCGCGTAAGGTTTTCTGTTGAGCGTTTCAGGCAATACGCATTAAAGGGCCATGTTTTGATGTATTGAACAATTTTTGAGAGGAACTAAGTGGCGATGCCTTATGAGCGTAGCCGTCGGCCTATGGAATGAACAAACGGAGGGTCGGGAAGAGTCAAGGGCCATCGGGTGTTGAGTCGGGACACGAGGGGCTTGATTCTGCCAGCAAATATCACGGTATCGATACGGTTCTCCGCGTATCGATACTTCATTAGAACAGAAGGAAATGCAGCTCTCAGCGTATCGATACGGCTTCCAGCGTATCGATACGGTTCCTCTTTGTGAAATTCTGGATTTCTGGTCAAAACAGCACGGTATCGATACGGAGACAGAGTATCGATACGGTTCCTTTACGGGAAATTTTGGAATTAAAACAGGCTCTCAGCGTATCGATACGGTATTAGAGTATCGATACGGGTGTCTCACCGACATGCTTTTAGTCAGATTTTAACTTTCCATTTGTGGCATGTTTCCACTTTTTGGATATTTTCTGATATTTTTGGGAGAGAGAAAGTGCATTTTTGTATAAATAGTCATCACTCTCTCCCTCCAAAAAGTAGCTAGAACATTACTATCTTTAGTTTTTCTCCATTAATGATTTCTTAACCCTTCAAGTTGTAATTCCTCAAGAACAATTAAGGTATTTACGTTACGTTAATTTGTCGTGTTTTAAAGTTGTTCGTATGCTTTGGATCTTTTATAAAATCAAGTTTATTTCCGTTTTTATCGGTTAATCATGTTTATCATTCCTTCCATGCTTTCTAGTCTTCTTAATATGCATGGGTAGTTGATTAGGCTCGGCTACGGAGCGATTAACGTCATGTGACTTATGTTAATCTTACCTTTCTCAACTAAATACTCGAGGTTCGGTATGGAAAATGAGCGTGGTTCGCTTTTTATGTAACAAAACTTGTCGATGTTAACCTCCGGTGATCATATGCTAGCACATATGGTTCCGTGAGCTATGTCTCGCCTCGTGTTTGCCAAGAGGATAAAAGAGCTCGCTTGTTCTCCGTACTTAATTTCTCGTCTTTAATGGTTTCTTAGCAAAATCTTCCGGTTGATAGCCTATGCCGTGCGATTCAACCGAGTTTTCGTTGAGAATGGTTAGTTAGCCTAAGTTACGGGCGTTATGAACTCCAACGCCTTGCCGCTTGTCTTAATCTAGTTAAAACTCATTTCTAGTCTTTTTCATAAGAGCATTCTTCACTTTTCAAAGCAAAACCAAAAGTTGGCCGTCTAAATGCAGCAAACCCTTACCTCTAAAAATCCTAGCAAGCTGTAAAGACCATCTCTGTGGGAACGATTCCGGACTTCCGGATATTATGCTGACAATGACCTAGCCCTACGCTCGGGGTAAATCAACCTATTTCAACGGTTAGGTTGGGACGAAGCATATTTTGGCGCCGTTGCCGGGGATCTTTCTTATATAGCTTATTAGGAGGTTCGACAAACCATTGTAAGTATTCCATTAATTTTTCCTTTGTGCATTGTAAACTAATTCTAGTGGATACCTCTAACCGATCACACTATCAACTTGAGGTGTAACGAAGCTAGTGTTGGTATCTTTTGCCCTTTGTTTTCTTTTCTTGCATACATATGTATATTGAGGTGGCGGCATAGCCCCTCAGAATTGTCTTGAGAGAGAGGCGGCAGTATAGCCCCTCCAGTCTGTTTTTCTTATTGCAGAGCGGTTCCATAGCTTTTATTCGGTCAAAGCGAAGGTTCATGCTTGTGGTTTATTGTAGTCCTCGTTCAAATCGACTGCATCGCTCTAGCTCGCCACCTCGCGTAAGAAACAGAATCTCCGAGCTTACTCTCCACCAAGTAGATATTCTCGGCCGTATTCTCCATCAAGAACATCAATGGCAGATGAGGAAGCTGCTCCGGTGTAGACACCCCATTCTGGACTGTCCAGATAGCGTTATTTGTCGATCTTTTATTTCCCCAATGATGATCTTAGTCGAAAACAGTTTAAGGACAAAGGTGTGGTTGAGCTTTGAGCGTCCCGAACCTCTCTCAAAACCCCTTTCAAACCCTTCAAACCAGAGCCAAACAGCCCCAGCAAAACCCAATTGGCATACGCCAGTGTCCTGAAGGCGTACGCCAGTTATCTGCCACGTGTCAGTCATCGATCAGTGGCCCATCTTTTACTGGCGCACGCCAGTTAATAGTGGCGCACGCCAGTCAAATCCAATCAAATCAACTTTATTCAGCCACTTGGGCGGGACTTTTTTGCCACCCTGACGTCGGCTACAGCGTCCCTGATGATTATATCGGCCAGGCCCGCTCCCCCTCTCTCCTACACCCCCCATCAACTAGTCCCATGCATTTAATGCATGGGAAGGCTCCAACCTTGCCCCAAGACAGCCAAACAGGCCCTAGCACCAGACTGATCTCAGTCTCTCTCCCCTATAAATACCCCCCTTGCATTCATTTGCAAGGGGTTGGCCTCATTAAGAAGAAAAAGCTCTCTTCTTCCTCCTTTCTTGCTCTCCATCTCTTTTTCTCCCATTGAAAGAGAAAGGAAAACAGCTCACTTCCACACACCCTACTGACATCCAGTCACCATCTAGGCTTCTATCTCCAAGCTTTAAGTTCAACACCACCTTCACTCCTCAAACAAAAAGGTATACCACCTTTGTGTCCCTTTCTGTTTTTGGGCCCCTGAGGGGAACCAGTGAGGCCCAGGCTAGTAAGCAATACTAGTCCTGGCCTCAAACTGGCAAAATACGACAAACGTATGAGGTGATACATGGCGCACGCCAGTAACCATATGCCGTACGCCAGTCATGGTAGAACGAGCACTACTGGCGTGGGGATCATGGATCACCATTTCTGTCATTTTATCTTCCTGTCAATCACCTTTGCATGCTAAATAACCAGTTTACCGCTTTCTGTATATTTAGAACTGTTTAGATGTAGTAGTCAATATTCACTTCTTATCTGCTTAAAAGGCCTCTGGGATCCTTCTGGTCATGTTCCAGAGCCCAGATGATGCAAAAGCCAAGCACTAGATTAGGGTCAAACGTGCGTACGGCAGTCCATGACTGGCGTACGGCAGTTAAAGCTAGGATCCAGTGGCTGGCCCTTGCATCTTAGTTCAGTCTTGGCCTCCTTCCTGTCCCCACTCTGTTTAGGGGGTCTCTTGTCTATTTTCATGGCTTCAAGCCATCTCATCTGTCTGTAAATATATATACCCTGCTTATTTAACTGCATGGTCTGTCCTGGGTGTGCGCTGGTCCTTTTCCAGAGCCCAGAGGGTTGCAAACAAGGACTGTGAAACTAGATGAGTGGAGTACGCCAGTCTTATTGTGGCGTGCGCAAGTCAAATCAACATGCAGTGGCTCGGCTAGTGCATGCTGGTAGAACTTGCTCACGCCCCTGCGGGGCAGCGTACTGCAACTTGTCCAGTTTGCTCAGTGCTTGTTCTCAATCTATATTTAGCATTGTAATCAAGCCATTTGTAAACATTTCGTCACATAATTGCAACTTGTTACAGTGCTTTAATCCCCATTATCTGTTCCCCCGCCCTAACTGGCTAAGAAAATGATCAAATGAGAGAAAAATGCAAACGTTTTATAAAATGCCCGAGTTGAGACCGATCTCCGGATTGGGCGAGAGGGGGTGCCATAAAACCCTTCCCCTCTCGTAATCTAGCTCCCGAACCTCAGATATCGAAGGTGACGACAGTCCAGTCTACAAGCCTTTTCAAAGATCAAACAAACGTGGCAAACGTTTTCGAGTTCGGTTCCTTGGGTGCTCTCACTGCTAAAACCCGAGTGGCGACTCTGAATCGAGGTGTTTCGCCGCGCTTTTCCAAACACAAAGGGGGCCGCGCCCGATTTCACAAATGGAATTTCCGAGGGCGCGTGTCCACATCCGGTTAGGACTCTTCAGGACTATTTGAATCCGGAACGGGTCACTCAATTGTCACCGATAGTTTTTCCACGGCCCACCACTGTTGCAAACACATTCGTGTTCAAGTCAGACTATCATCGTTGCATTCCATTCTTCCACGGTATGGAGCGCGAGGATCCGTACCAACATATCCGGGAATTTGAGGAAGTTCTCCAATCGTTCGTCAGCGGGGAGGTGCTTCTCAACCAAGCAAGATTGAGGCTTTTCCCTTTCACTTTGAAGGATAAGGCTAAGACGTGGTTTCACTCTTTGAAGCCTCAATCTTTGAACACATGGGGGGAAGTGCAAGATGTTTTTCATAAGAAATTCTTCCCAGCAAGCCGAACAAAGCTCTTGATGGATCAAATCCAGGGTTTCAAGCAACGTGAGGGAGAAGCTTTCCACCAGTATTGGGAGCATTACAAGGATTTGCTTTCTGCGATTCCTCACCACAACTTTGCCTTGTATCAACTGATTCACTACTTTCATATGGGCTGCACGCAACAAAGCAAGCAACTGCTCGACACCATGTGCTCTGGAGGATTCATGAATAAGTCACCCGATGATGGTTGGGATTACTTAAATGAGTTGGCCAAGAAGTCTCTGACTTGGAATTATGAAGATGCTGGTGATAGAGCTATGGCTAGCCAAGGTCCCGGTGGATCTGGAAAGTTCTCCATAAATGAGCACAATGCTATCGAAACACGGATGGAGCAACTAGCACAAAAGTTGGAAAAGTTGGAGTTGAAAGGGATAAAGGAAGTTAAGGCAGTGCAAGCGGTAGAGGAGATGTGTGCTATATGTGAAACATCGGGCCATTCCACCGACAATTGCTTGTCTATTCCCACTCTCAGGCAACATTACAATAACCTCAACCTCCCGCTCGAAGAGGTTAGTGTGGTGAACCAACAATTTGAATCTTTTCCCTAAAACTTCAACCAAAGTCAACGACAACATCCGGGATTCCGTTGGAACAATCAGATTGAAGGTGGACCATCTCAAGCACCTCCTGTTTCTCAAATGCAACCATGGCGGCCTGCTCAAGGCCAAAGGCAGCCTCGTTTTCCTCAAGGGCCGCCAGGTTTTGCACCGTCCGGCCCGTTTCAAGGATCTAACCAATATCAACCCCCGCCAAGGCGATCTTTGGAGGATACTCTCCAAACCTTCATGCAAGCTCAATTGAATTACAATGAAAATAACACCCAGATGATAGGGGAGTTGAAGAAACAAATGGGAAAGATAACCACATCTATAGGGCTTCTCCAACAAGAAAGGGGCAAGTTTTCGACCCAGCCACAAGCTAATCCACAAGGTCAACTTTTCATTGGTAGTTCTTCCATACCACCGCCCGAGCAAGCTCAAGCAATTATCACTCTAAGGAGTGGCAAGGCGGTTGACAACCTCATTGTCAATCCACCGGCTATACCTATCTTAGAACCAGCCTCGACATCAACAAGTTCTACAATGCTTGGGGAATCTCCCAAGTCCTCTCCGAAAGAAGACGGGGAATCTCCCGTGCAAGGTTCAAAGGAAGCTGAGGCCACTCCAAGCCAACAGGATTCTCCCGTTCCGGCACCCTATCCTTCTCGACTGAAAAAGCCGGCTCACCCATCCAAGGATGCCGATATACTTGACGTGTTCAAAAAGGTCAATGTTAACATTCCTTTAATGGACGCCATTAAGCAAATTCCTTCTTACGCTAAGTTCTTGAAGGATTTGTGCACCCAAAAACACAAGCTTAATGTGCACAAGAAGGTGCTTCTTACCGAGCAAGTTAGCCAAATTTTCCAAGCAAATCTTGCACCTAAATACAAAGACCCCGGATGTCCTACAATTGCAATTACTATTGGGGGTAAGAGAGTAGAGCAAGCTCTTTTGGATTTGGGAGCGAGTGTAAATTTGCTACCTTATTCGGTGTATCAAGAGTTGGGTTTGGGGGAGATGAAGCCTACGTGGGTTACTCTTCAATTGGCAGATAGGAGTATCCGAATTCCTCGTGGTATGGTGGAAGATGTATTGGTCCAAGTTGATCAATTTGTATATCCGGTGGATTTTGTTGTCTTGGATACTTGTCCATTGTCTTCATCACCATTGTCTACTCCCGTCATCCTTGGACGACCGTTTCTAGCAACCTCGGATGCCGTAATCAACTGTCGGAATGGACTATTGAACATGTCTTTTGGTAACATGAAGATGGAGGTTAATATGTTCAACGTTGGAGTTTAAATGGGTGACGATGACAATTGCCAAAATGTCCATCTTGTGGATACATTGGTCCAAGAGCATGTAGATGACTTCTTGTTTAAAGACTCTTTGAAGGTGGTTCTTACCTCCAAAGAGACCGCTTTCCTTGAATCCGACGAGATGGAGTCCCTTTTTTCCTTACTTAAAGAAGAAGATGGCGATGAGGAAGTTTATGGAGTTGCACCGTGGTTCCCAAAGTTTGAGGAGTTACCCCCTCTTGAGCGGAAAATAGTTCCGTCTAGTGTTGAGCCGCCTACTCTTGAGTTGAAAGCACTACCAGACACTTTGAAATATGCGTTCCTTGGCGAGGGCAATACCTTTCCGGTAGTAATATCGTCTTCCCTTGAGAAACTCCAAGAAGAGACATTGTTGGGAGTTTTGCGGCGGCATACAAAGGCAATAGGTTGGACTATCGCAGATATTCAAGGCATCTCTCCTTCTCTATGCTCTCATCACATTTACTTGGAGGAGGATGTTAAACCGTCGCGCCAACCTCAACGCCGGCTCAATCCAATTATGAAAGATGTTGTCAGGGCGGAGATTCTTAAATTGCTTGACGTTGGGATTATCTATCCCATCGCCGATTCTAAATGGGTGAGCCCCATTCAAGTTGTCCCTAAAAAGGGTGCAAAATGATAAAGGCGAACTTGTCCCGACTCGTGTGACTACCGGGTGGCGGGTATGCATAGACTATCGCAAGTTGAATGCAAGCACACGCAAAGATCACTTTCCTCTCCCCTTCATTGATCAAATTTTGGAGAGAGTAGTCGGTCATGCCTTTTACTGCTTCCTTGATGGTTATTCAGGCTATAACCAAATAGAAGTGGCCTTGTCCGACCAAGAGAAAACGACGTTCACATGCCCATTCGGGACCTTTGCTTATAGACGCATGCCATTCGGCTTGTGTAATGCTCCCGGCACCTTTTCAAGATGTATGATGGGAATTTTTAGCGATATGGTCGAGAAAATTGTTGAAGTCTTCATGGATGACTTCTCCGTGTTTGGCGACTCTTTCGAGTCATGTCTTGCCAACTTGGAGAAGGTCTTAACAAGATGCGAGGAGAAAAATTTGGTTCTCAACTGGGAGAAGTGCCATTTTATGGTCACTCAGGGGATTGTGCTCGGGCATATCGTATCGGCCAAGGGTATCGAGGTAGATAAAGCCAAGATTGACCTTATCTCCAATCTCTCTACTCCGAAGTGCATTAAAGACATTCGCTCCTTCCTTGGCCATGCCGGTTTCTATCGGCGCTTCATCAAGAATTTTAGCGCCATCTCAAGGCCGCTTTGTCACCTTTTATCCAAAGATGTTCCTTTTGAATGGACTACCGCATGTGAGCTGGCATTCACTAAACTCAAAGCTAATCTCACCACGCCGCCCATTGTTCAAACGCCCGATTGGAATCTTCCATTTGAATTGATGTGCGATGCAAGTGATTATGCCGTCGGGGCCGTTCTTGGCCAAAGGAAGGACAAGCATCCGTGGGTGATTTATTATGCAAGCAAGACATTGAATGATGCTCAAATGAACTACTCCACTACGGAGAAGGAACTTCTTGCCATAGTGTTTGCCTTGGATAAATTTCGGTCTTACTTAGTTGGTGCCCCAATCACAATTTACACTGACCACTCGGCGCTGAAATACTTGTTCACCAAACAGGATGTAAAGGCACGTTTGATTTGGTGGATCCTTATGTTGCAGGAATTTGACATCACCATCAGAGATAAGAAAGGGGTAGAAAACGTGGTGGCCGATCATTTGTCACGCTTGGATTTTAAAGACCGTACTTCTCACATACCCATTGGAGACAGTTTTCCCGATGAGCAGCTTTTCAGTGTATCCCAAGCCCCGTGGTTTGCTGACATTGTCAATTACTTGGTTACGGGTTTGATTCCAACCCATTGGTCCTCTCATGAGTGCCGGCGATTCCTTGCCGAAGTGAAACACTTTTCTTATGATGATCCATATTTGTTCAAATACTGTCCCGACCAGATCATCCGCCGGTGTGTTCCCGATTCTGACCAACGTGGCATCCTACAATTTTGCCATACCGAAGCATGTGGAGGGCATTTTTCTGCACGGAAGACCACCGCCAAGATCCAACAATGTGGTTTTTACTGGCCAACTTTGAACCAAGATGCTTATGCCTTTTGTAAATCGTGTGACCGTTGCCAACAGTTGGGCAGCTTGACCCGGAGGAATGAAATGCCCCAAGCCAAGTTTCTTGTAGTAGAGGTATTTGACTGTTGGGGTATCGACTTTATGGGGCCGTTTCCGATGTCTTTTGGCAACTTGTATATTCTCTTGGTGGTGGATTATGTGTCAAGATGGGTTGAGGCCATTGCAACTCGTACAAATGATCACAAAGTAGTGCTTAACTTTCTTAAGGAGCATATCTTGTTTCGGTTTGGGGTCCCTCGTGCCATTATTAGCGACCAAGGTTCTCATTTTTGCAATAGGCCATTCGCCGCGTTGATGATGAAATATGGTATAACGCACAAGGTCTCCCTTGCATATCACCCGCAAACCAACGGTCAAGCCGAGCTCGCCAACCGTGAGGTAAAACGTATTCTTGAGAAAACGGTAAATCCCAATCGGAAGGATTGGTCTTTAAGGTTGACTGATGCTCTTTGGGCGTATCGTACCGCATACAAGACCGTTTTGGGCGCTTCGCCCTATCGGCTGGTATATGGTAAGGCATGCCACCTTCCGGTGGAATTAGAGCACAAGGCATATTGGGCAATTAAGCAATTAAATTATCGTTTGCCCGACGCCGGAGTTCACCGTAAACTCCAATTGAATGAACTTGAGGAAATTCGTAGAGATGCTTATGATAACACTAACGTTTACAAGTCTAAGGTAAAGGATTTTCATGATAAGCACATTCAACGGAAAAATTTTGAAGTTGGCCAAAAAGTTCTTTTGTATAATTCAAAACTTCATCTTTTTCCGGGCAAGTTGCGTTCCCGTTGGATTGGCCCGTACATTGTGCATCACATTTTCCCGCATGGGGCCATTGAAGTTGTTAATCCCGTGAATGGAAATATTTTTAAGGTCAATGGGCAAAGGCTTAAGCCATTTTTGGAAAACTTTCCGATAGCGGAAATTGAGGAAGAATTGGTCGTACCGATGTATCCAGTTGACCTTGTTGTTTGATTTGGCTGTTTTATTTATGTTTGCACGGGGAGCGAAAGCGTAACCGCTGAACTTAACTGTTTGTCGGACTCGGCCCCCGGGTAGGGGGTACCCTCCATTGACTTGGGTATATGTAGCTCCGCGCGCCGCTACTAAAAAAAGGATCGTGTGCCCAGCTCCGGTTAGTAAGGGCAATTTTAATATCAGTGACATAGGGCTTTCATTAGCTTTTCTGATAGGAGTAATTCACAGTGCACCACTCACGTCTTCCAGATTAGCCCCAACGGGGGCGGTATAGATCTTAGGTTAGGCCTTGATATTCCCGTGCTCCATTACCGCACTTGGCTCTATCTTGTGCCTGCCTGGTTACGATCTTAGGGGACGCTGGACTTCATTGTTTGGCGGAGTCCAGCTGTGACTTGGACGCTCCGAGCTCTGATATTAAATTCTGTATGTTTGTACATTTGTAAATATTGCTTTTATGTTTTGTTCTTATTTCTATGTTTCGAGATATTCTCACCAAAAGATTTCTCTAATGCATCATTGTATCGGGCTTTAATTAGTCCTTCTTTGACGTAGTTTGCCGTTAACGATCCATGCTCACCAGATATGTCCCTATCGGGGGCAATTTAGGTCTTTGGGTGGGGCTTGATATTCCCGTGCTTTGGCGCTAGGCTCTGTCTTGTCTCACTTTGTTTTGATCATAGGGAACGCTGGGCTTAATTGCTTGGCGAGGTCAGGCGGTGAATTTTACTTCGGACATGATGTAACAAGTTTCGACGGTCTAGTATAGTCACCCGTGTTTTGTCTACTCGGTGAGACACGTGAAGAAAAGTATGACTCGTGAGATTGCGTGAAAATTGGGTGTTCTTTGATTTTTCGTTTGTATATATGTTTGTGTGGTGCCTGGATAACACGAGCCGGGTGGTTCTAATGTCATTTGCTTCTTAGTAGGTAGTTCAAGCTTCAGTCTTTTACAGGGTGTACATGCTACCGCACCAGCCTTGGTGGTTTGGATCTAACGTCGGAGTGATTGAGGCATTCAGGAGCCCTAAGCATGGGTGCGATTACGCGTCATGGTTGTTCGTCCAATAAAGCTTTGGCCATGATCCTGTGTGACTAGCTATGGTTCCGTTGGAGGAGCCGAAGGAGTTGACCTTGGAAGCAGTTCGGATGACGAAAGGAGGCAATGACGCAAAAGCCTCCAACTTGGTCGAGGTATAAGGGGGTTGACATTCCCCCGTAGGTACGATCTTTTGTTCCTTTTTCCCTACTGTTGTTCTCCATGCTATGAGGGCATAGCATATTTCAAGTTGGGGGGAGGAATATATATATATATTTTTATATATTTTCGGTTAAATTTTTCAGTTTTAGTAGTGCAATCCTTCCGTTATTACAGCATTAGTGAATTAAACCAACTTGGCTCATGCTTATGATTTTTTTGTTTTTTTTCGCAAGAGTTCGTTAACACAAATTTTGTATATCGCAACTTGCATGAATGGACTAAGGTGGAATTCATGACGTTTGAGTATGTTTTGGTCAAGTTTTACCCGCATCCCGCTTTTGCTCTCTTTACGTTCCCAGATGTGTAGATCATCTCATGGTCATACTTAAGTGTGTTTATTGTTTATTTTGAATTAATTGGGAATCTATGGCGCACTTAGGATATGATACAGGGCATTTTTGTATGATTAAACCACATATGAGTCTCATTGTCCTATAAAAAAAAACCAAGTCCAAGTCGTTCCTACTATTAACCATAGGAAGCCGGATGTTTGGTTGGATTGGGTTGCTTCTCAACGGCTGATTGGCAAGCTCTCAAGGCTCTGGGTGACGTTTCGGGAGTGTGTGAGGTGCATATGGGTATTGGCATTGGCAAAAAGGACTGGAAATGAGGATTGCAGGGGAAACAGAACCGTATCGATACGGTTATACGCGTATCGATACTTCATTGAAACAGAAAGTTTTGCGAGCTTCCGCGTATCGATACGGTTTCCAGTGTATCGATACGGTTAACGATCAGATTTCAGATCAAGCGGCCTCGGTATCGATACGGTATCTGCGTATCGATACGGTGTGGAAATCTGGGTTTTTAAATAGGATCGGGGGCGTGACCTTTCATCTTCAAACACCACTCCACCTTTTTTCTCCTCCATAACCGCCCACCTTCATCAATCTATACTCTCCAAAACCTCCAATCCATCTCCAAATCTTGCGAATCCTTCACCAAAACCACTCCAAATCACCTTCTCTCCAAGTTTCAAGCAAAAATCCGTGGGTTTCAAGTTCCAAACACCAGATCCAAGGTAAATTCGAACTTTCCCTCTCCCTCTTCGTTTTTTCTGTTGATCCAAGATGAAACAACTCCAAAACCTTCGTATTTCTTCTACATAATCTATCCTGAACCCATTCCTAGCATAAATTTCATCCCCACCTACAAAAATCCGAAAACCCTTAACTTCCCCCCCCCCCCCCCCCCTCAAATCCGAAATTTTCAGGAATTTTCCATAAGTTCGGAAATGCCTCGACTTAAGCGCGCTGCAAACAAACCCCCGAGGGTTCAGGGTCAAAATGTGGCTTCTTCATCGCGTCAACCCGAAGCTGAGGAAAGGGACGAGGTTCTTCGTGACATTGAGGAGGAAGAGGAAATGATGGAAAATCCGGAACAAGCGGCCCAGGTTGGTTCTAGGCGGAAACGGACTTCTGAAGAGGTTAAAGCTGATAAACAGACTAGGTGGGAGAAGAGTTTTGTGAAGAGGGGAGTTAAAAACGAACGCCACGTCGATGTGGAGAGCATTGGGACGAACCACATTTGTGTTCAGAGAATCGCTGCTCAAGGTTTGGCTTATTTCTTCCGTGAAAATCCTGGTTATATTAAGGGCTTAGTGTCTGATTTTTATAAGAACATGAAAGTTCCCGAGATGGGGAGAATAGAGGAAAAGGGGGCAAGAATTACTTCAAAAATTGGTCAGGTCAATATTGTGGTAGACCCCGATGTTATTGCTCGGGTTTTGAGCTATGAACGCCCCCCTGCTGCATCTGTTAATGTGCCGAGAGAAAATTTTGCCTCGAGGGATGAGGTTAATCAGGCTTTGTATACTAATCCGGCGGAAGCCAAGCTTCCTCACATTCCGGGAAAGCTTAAGGATGAGTACCGCTTGATTAACCAGTTTGTTCATCACAATTTGAACCCGAGGGGTACTGAGAATAAGCCGGCTAAGATTGAGGGAGAAATGCTTTACTTTTTCATGGAACCAGGGAATGTGTATGATTGGGCTAAGTATATTTTCCGTCAAATGGTTGAATTTAAAGTCAATGTTCCTACCTATACAAGGATGCCATACCCGTGCATGGTTACCAAAATTTGCTTGGAGAAGGGTGTTCCGAGAGATGCATATGGGGAATGGGGTAAACTCGAGCCGGGAATACTTAATAGTAGCATCCTAACTAGGAGTGCTTCACAGTCCCGAGGAGCTTTGGGAGATGAGGGTATTCGCGGTGGTAGCTATCTAACTTCAATGCCGCCTAAACGTGCCAAGCAATCGGTGTGGCAAAAGCTGCTTTTCTGCCAGGGTGTGGTAACCATGAACAGTCAACGCAAGCTTAAAAGAGAAATTCGGGAGAATACTAGGAGGCAGGAGAGGATTGATCACAAACTGGATTATGTACTGAGGAGGCAGGAGGGGTTTGCTAGCGAGCCTTTTGCACCGTTGCTTGTTGTGGAAGCCGAGGACAGTGATGACTTTGCCGGAGAGGAGCCGGACTCGGGTGATGAGGAGTAGTTGGTGGTTTAGGTTGAAATCCCTATACTTGGTCGGGGTGCTTGGTGGTTGACAGTCCCCCTATCTTATCTTGTTTTACTTTCATTAAGTGAACTCGTAACTTGTAGTTTAGAAGGTTTTTGTTTTGGCCGGCATGTGGCCGTTGACTTGGTAGTTTGGTATTGGTGGCGGCCATGGGGTAGATAAACCAAGCTAGTATATAGCCGCCACCCTTTTTGCTAACTGTTTTCTTAATAACCAAGGTCAATTTAAGCTTAAAGAAGTCCTTAGTTGATTCGTAGTGCGCATTTATTCCTTTTTGATTCATCTGTTGATGATGAGCATATTTAATTTTTGGCATGCTTTCTCTTGGCATTTTAGTTCTTGGCTTGTAGCTTCTGTTTCTATTTAAAGGTGCTTTCTTCATTTTTGGCATGGCTCTCCATTGTTTTGTTCCGAGCCCTTTTTCCTTGGGATGTGGTTCGTAGTGTGCAGTTGCATTTGTTTTGCATGTATCCTCCTTCTCGTTAAGGGTACAGATTTTTTGTACTTGACTTAGACTGTGCTCAATGCTTAGTTATCCATTTTAGTTTTCAGCTGTTAGTTGTGGAATGTGAATAAATTTGTTTTCTGGAACTCTTGCTAGATGTTTTCGGTGTGCGGATGTGCTAAGTTGTTTTAAACGGAAGGATTGGATATTTAGTTTAGCGGTATGTTCTTGTTGCTCGGGGCTAGCAACGTTCAAGTTGGGGGGTGTGATAAGCACCCAATTGTGTAGATACTTGGCGCACCTAGTCCCGTTTTACGTCATTTAACTTATGTTTATTTACTGTTTTACGTGATATTGCGCGTAAGGTTTTCTGTTGAGCGTTTCAGGCAATACGCATTAAAGGGCCATGTTTTGATGTATTGAACAATTTTTGAGAGGAACTAAGTGGCGATGCCTTATGAGCGTAGCCGTCGGCCTATGGAATGAACAAACGGAGGGTCGGGAAGAGTCAAGGGCCATCGGGTGTTGAGTCGGGACACGAGGGGCTTGATTCTGCCAGCAAATATCATGGTATCGATACGGTTCTCCGCGTATCGATACTTCATTAGAACAGAAGGAAATGCAGCTCTCAGCGTATCGATACGGCTTCCAGCGTATCGATACGGTTCCTCTTTGTGAAATTCTAGATTTCTGGTCAAAACAGCACGGTATCGATACGGAGACAAAGTATCGATACGGTTCCTTTACGGGAAATTTTGGAATTAAAACAGGCTCTCAGCGTATCGATACGGTATTAGAGTATCGATACGGGTGTCTCACCGACATGCTTTTAGTCAGATTTTAACTTTCCATTTGTGGCATGTTTCCACTTTTTGGATATTTTCTGATATTTTTGGGAGAGAGAAAGTGCATTTTTGTATAAATAGTCATCACTCTCTCCCTCCAAAAAGTAGCTAGAACATTACTACCTTTAGTTTTTCTCTATTAATGATTTCTTAACCCTTCAAGTTGTAATTCCTCAAGAACAATTAAGGTATTTACGTTACGTTAATTTGTCGTGTTTTAAAGTTGTTCGTATGCTTTGGATCTTTTATAAAATCAAGTTTATTTCCGTTTTTATCGGTTAATCATGTTTATCATTCCTTCCATGCTTTCTAGTCTTCTTAATATGCATGAGTAGTTGATTAGGCTCGGCTACGGAGCAATTAACGTCATGTGACTTATGTTAATCTTACCTTTCTCAACTAAATACTCGAGGTTCGGTATGGAAAATGAGCGTGGTTCGCTTTTTATGTAACAAAACTTGTCGATGTTAACCTCCGGTGATCATATGCTAGCACATATGGTTCCGTGAGCTATGTCTCGCCTCGTGTTTGCCAAGAAGATAAAAGAGCTCGCTTGTTCTCCGTACTTAATTTCTCGTCTTTAATGGTTTCTTAGCAAAATCTTCCAGTTGATAGCCTATGCCGTGCGATTCAACCGAGTTTTCGTTGAGAATGGTTAGTTAGCCTAAGTTACGGGCGTTATGAACTCCAAAGCCTTGCCGCTTGTCTTAATCTAGTTAAAACTCATTTCTAGTCTTTTTCATAAGAGCATTCTTCACTTTTCAAAGCAAAACCAAAAGTTGGCCGTCTAAATGCCGCAAACCCTTACCTCTAAAAATCCTAGCAAGCTGTAAAGACCATCTCTGTGGGAACAATTCCGGACTTCCGGATATTATGCTGACAATGACCTAGCCCTACGCTCGGGGTAAATCAACCTATTTCAACGGTTTGGTTGGGACGAAGCACCCGTGTCTGAAGACACGGCTTGAACGATTCAAACAAATACTGGACATTCAACCAAATATATCAACCCCTACCCAAAGAATTCAACTTTGCGGAAAATAATAACCCAAACAAATTTATTGACCTGTTTAACTTGAATCAGCAGGTGAAGAGCAAATAATTTTTCAATTTCTAACTTCTGTATGCACAAACTCAAATGTATAAAACTTTGATAAAATAAAAAACACCATCCAAACATCAATGCAAACAAAAAATCTATATTTATTTTGGGTAGGTAAAAAATCAATAATAATAAAATGACAAAAATATATGGTTGGATACCATTTTTCTTGCCTACGATGTGTCCCCTGAAAGCGATTATGATTAAGGCAATCCAAACATTGATATCTGTCAATAGATAATAGAGAAAGCCCGTTCCCAGTTAACAAAAGTTTGTACCAAATTAAGATTAGGCAAAAATCAAATTAAGATTAGAAAAAAATCACACATCGCATGAGCAAACATTACAATAGATTAAATTCATGCCATTACCTTGGTTGATGTTTGGTGTGCCCAGAAGAACCTTAGCAAATCTGTAAACAACGTCTAAAACCACAGAAATCCATAAAAAAAATTTGGATGCGTAAGAAAGTAAAATCATAGAAAAGTTATGTAAATCACACTCACTTTGGTTGTACATGATCTCCCCGTTGAATGCCTCTAAGAGCAAACTAACCATCTCTCTATTAGAAATTCCATAAATTAAGAATGAAATGATTAGCTGTAAATCTTCTTTTTTTTAAAAGTTTCTTATAAGTGAGCTTATCCGTTAAACAATTTTTTGATCAGTGGATACCTAAATATATATGGAGATTATGAGATCAATCACAAAATTACTTTGCTTGAAAGAGACCAATTAAGACGCATAGAACAAACTCGAACGCATAAATCTTGATCAAATCAAAAAACACTGATGTACCAATAGTTTGAGTAATGTATGAATAGACATTTTTGTTCAATTGTGTTACTGATTATCCCATTTGGGAATCTCATAAGACCCGTGCTATGCATGATTTTGATGACGGCAAATAACTTGAAAGTCGTAGAATTTCATAACCAAATGGATAGAAAAAAAGTAAAATCATTATGTGAGGGCAATCATGATTAAACTTTTACCAAATCCTGATTTATTATGAGGGTAAAAAAAAACTTCTTCATTCAATCCTATAGAATGAACTTGTTCATTACCAATGCACTTTTGGATTGCTCGAATTGAAACCCTCTCCCTCCTTGTATGTTCTAAAACAAAAAAGATTCAAACATTATACTCAGTACAACCGTCACTCCAATTTGAACCGAGCGTAATCGAATTTTTTTGGAGTTGAACTTAACAAATTGAACTGGGAAAAAAAAATGAAGAACTGGAAAAAACGAAGTAAAGAGCCATACCTGTGGTGAGAGAATTGGAGAGAGGGGAGACGGAAAAAAGAACTGGAAAGAAAACATTTAGGGAGAGAGAGAGAAAGAGAAACGATAAGGGGGAGAGAGAGGGAGTTAAAAAAAAATGAAGAACTGGAAAAAAATGAAGTAAAAAGTCAAACCTGTGGTGAGAGAATTGGAGAAAGGGCGAGAGTCAGGGAGAAACATTTAGAGAGAGAGGGAGAGAAAGAGGAACGTTTAGGGAGAGAGAGAGAAAGAGAAACGATTAGGGAGAGAGAGGGAGATAAATTTGTTTCACCCAATTTGTATTGTTCAATCAATGGCAAATTTGCGTTACCCGATTTGTATTTCCATTATAGCACTCACCCAATCAACGGCAAATTCATAAATCACCCATTTGTATTTCGGAAATACTCACCCAATCAACGGCAAGTCTTTACAATCAAGTCTTTAATTACATCCAAATCAACTATAATCGGCAATTTCGGAAATCATTACAATCAACTACAATCGGCAATTTCAGAAATTTTGGAAATCATTACAATCGGCAATAGGTAAATTAGATAGAAAAAAGGAAGTCATTACAATCGAAAATCATTACAATAGGCAATCGGATCTTTAAGTCAATCAACGGCAATCAGATCTTTAAGTCAATTAAGTGCAAGTCTTAATTTAACCGAGGCATAAATTAAGTTTTTTTTTTTTTTCACCCTCACAACAAATCAGGATTTGGTAGAAAACTTTCTTGTCATATTACATAGATTTCATTATTTTTATTTCAAATTTTGGCTGATTATAGCAATAGGATTAGTCACTAATTTCCAAAATATTATTAGTCAATAAAAAAAAGAGTTGAGATTAGGATTAGTCAATAAAAGAAAGGCATGATTGAAATAATTTCCGGAATATAGCATTAGGATTAGGATTAGAATTATACAATATTGGCTAATTAAACAAGCAAATCTCTTTGCGCGCCCCCCTAACACACACACATACACACACACACCCCCCCCCCCCCCCCGCCCCGACCCCACCCCCCTGACCAAACTACCCCGGCAATAATTCACTCAACCCACGCCATTTTCTTTTTTTTTATTTATTTACTTAATAACTTTTATATCTTTTTTCATTTTTATTTATTTAATATTATTTAAGTATTCCTATTTTCAATCCGGTTGAATCGATGCAAAGATCTTATTTTTTTTATCATTTTGTCTTCAATGATCATAATGAATTTTTGACTCGAAGGCCTTTCAACAAGTACCCTAAGGCTTATTATTTAGTTTCAGGTCTTTCTTAGGGTGCTTATTGAAAGGCTTTAGAGCCAAAAATTCATTACGACCATTTAGGATGAAATGATAAGAAAAATAAGATCTTCGCACCGGTTCAAACGAATTAAAAATCGGAACACTTATTTTTTTACTCTTTATATATATTTTTAAATTATTTAATATTATACCTGGCAATAATTCAATCCACGGCATTTTCTTATTTCTTATATGTTTACTTAATAACTTTTATATCTTTTTTTATTTTTATTTATTTAATATTATTTAAGTGTTCCAATTTTCAATCTGGTTGAATCGATGCAAAGATGTTGTTTTTTTTATCATTTTGTCTTCAATGATCATAATGAATTTTTGGCTCGAAGGCCTTTCAACAAGTACCCTAAGACTTATTATTTAGTTTCAGGTCTCTCTTAGGGTGCTCATTGAAAGGCCTTAGAGCCAAAAATTCATTACGACCATGTAGGATGAAATGATAAGAAAAATAAGATCTTCGCACCGGTTCAAACGAATTAAAAATCGGAACACTTATTTTTTTACTCTTTATGTGTATTTTTAAATTATTTAATATTATATGCGTGAATAAATTTTTTTATGTTATTGAAATTTTACTCTTATTTTTTTACTCTTATTAAAATTTTATAATTCTTTTATGTTATTGAATTCATTAATTTTGTTTTTATTTATTTCTTTTATCTATTTTATTTCTAACCACTTGTTTAGATTTCTTTTTATCTTTTTATCTTCAACTATAACCACTCATTTAAATTTTCTTTTTATCTTCAATTACAACCACACATTCAGTAAAACAAAAAAACTACTAAAACTAAAACAAAATATAGTAAAAGTTAAAAAAAACAAAAACAGTAATTAAATCTTTTAAAAGAAAAAAAACTAGTAAAAGTAAAAAAAAACTAAAACGGTAATTAAAGTATTTTAAAAGTATAAAAAAAATTTGTAAAAGTAAAAAAAAAAACAAAAACAGTACTCAAATCTTTTAAAAGAAAAAAAAACTAGTAAAAGTTAAAAAAAACTAAAACGGTAATTAAAGTATTTTAAAAGTATAAAAAAATTTGTAAAAGTATAAAAAAACAGTAATTATTTACTTTTAAGAAACAAAAAAAAAACTAATCAAAGTAAAAAGAAAAAAAATCGAAAAAGGAGGGGAGGAGGGGCAAAGGGGGGAAAGGTGGTGGGACCGGGGGGAGGGGTGTGTCAGGGGGGTGCGAGAAGAGGCTCTCTTAAACAATCATGCCTTTCCTGAAAATTGGTTGATTATACAATTAGCATTAGGATTATACAATCTTGTCTTTCCGGAATATACAATTTTGGCGGATTATAGCAGTGTACATAATTTGGAAGTTTGGAAAACATTTACATTATTGTAAATTTATACATTAGGAAATATTCATTCGATCCGACAGCTACAAAGTTAATAGGAAGTAAGATCGAACGGTTGTAGAGGGTGCTCTGTTTGTATGAATAGACATTTTAATAGAAAACCGTCTTGTTTTATAATATAGATTTCATATTCTGTAATTTTGTAATTCTTGTTCATGTTGTAATTTTCAGAAATTAGTAAAATCAATTACTGTTTTCGGCACTATTTTCTTACAATCTTAAAGACAAATTCTCTTTTTGGGAAAATCAATTTCGGTTCTACTTTGGAAAAACAATTTCTTGTTTTTGACGTTACCAACAGACTTCAAGAGGAAAAGGAAAACAAGTATTTTTCTTCCCCACGGATTTCTCAACAGTTTTTTGGTCTAGTAGAGTACCGTTCTGAAAAACCGTTTTGAACATTTCCACAAACAGTAGCAAGGTTTTTTCAAACTTTAACTTTTGTAACAGTAAAGGGTTTTATTGGAATAAAGGCAGAATACAGTTGGTGCTTTGAATACGCGGATCAGAAATCTTGATTTTCAAAATTCCTTCGTAAACTCTAAGTTTTGTCCATTACTGTCAGTAAATTTTTTGACCTTTTATTGTGACTTTAATATTTGGTTTGACACATTTGACCATGGACTAACTTGTTTTGTTCCTTGGTACAGTATCATATTTCGGTACAGTAAAGCTATTGTTTGTTAATGGTTCTTTCTCTTACGTGCATTATGAAACCTCTCTCTTTCGGTAATCTATGATAAGTCTATGCTGCTTCGTTTTTTACTTCTTTTGTCACCGGAAATCCAAAATCCTGAATCGTATATTGCTTCATCTTTCAGTGGTTCGATAAGATCTAGAAACTTGATTTCCAAGATATGGTGATGTTCCTCCAACACCTTCCAACTGAGAACGGGAACCATGTAGAGCTGGAGATGGTGCTTTCTAGAGCATATATGTGGCACACCATGTTCAAGAGTTCCCCCAGCCACTTCTCTAGTTGATGAAAGGGAAATATCTGTTTCTTCCCTGATGACTGAGCAATACGTTTTTTATTTTTTTTTATTTTGTTGTTCCTTTTCCTGTATGTATTTTTTTTTTCCTTTTTCTTTGTGGGAAACTAACTTATTGTTGCCATTTGTATTATGATTTCTAACCTTTCTATGTGTAATGAGTTCTATGTACTTGTACCTTTTGACCAAACAGCACGAAACCTTCGACTGTAACACTACTAAATATTCACTTTTTGTGAATTTGTCAATTTTATTAATGAAAAACAATAATTTTTAATGCCTGCGGTTCTTTGCAGACTGATTATTTAGTGTCCCAGGAGCATGCGCTTCACTCTCTTACGGGCGATGTATGGGACCAACACACTAGGGGATAGGACCGTATACTTCTTGGGAGACCTGAAGCAACATTCCTGGAGCACGGAATAGTGTTTTCGGAAATCTAACCTTCGTTAATGTCTTGTCCAGAGAAAAAAGAGCACAAGGCATCATTGAAAAAATATTTTACGTCTAATGAACGTCTCGAATCATTTTTGTGGGACCCATGGTGGGTCCCACGAAAAAATCTGTGTACAGATGTAGGTGTGGTTAGAAGGGTTCTCAAAATAATTGTATGGGAAATTGTTTTTGGGCAGATTCAAGATCAAGGCTCACGTGCCAATATTTTGGGGATGTTGTTACCTTTGATGCTACATATTTGACCAATCCTTACAGCATGCCTTTTGTTCCTTTTACTGGAGTCAACCACCACCATCGATCAGTGATGTTCGGATGTGCTTTACTTGTGAACGAGACTGCCAAATCGTATATATGGTTGTTACAAACTTGGGTAGAGGCAATGAGGGGACACACTCCGTCTGTTATTATTATGGATGATGACAAAGCCATGGCGAAGGCAATTGCATAGGTACTACCAAATACTATGCATTGTTTATGTATGTGGCATATCTTACAAAAGGTCCCGGAACATTTGGCTAATGTTTTCAACAAGTATCCAATGTTTCAAGAAGAATTTCGCCATTGCATTCATGGTACAAACACAATAGATCAGTTTGAAATGGAATGGAATGGAATCAATTGATTTTGAACTATGAGTTAACAGAGAATGATTGGTTGAGAGATTTATACTGGAAGCGGGAAAAATGGATTCCTGCAAACTTACGGACAATGTTTTGTGCAGGGATGTCTACAACTCAAAGAAGTGAGAGTATGAATAAATTCTTCAAGGATTTTGTGCATTCAAGTATGTTGGTAAGTGACTTCGTTTATCAGAATGAGAAAGCGTTGGACAAAAGATATCAGAGCGAAAAGGAGAAAGATGTGAAAACAAGAACCACAAAAGCAATTCTAAAGACATATTACAAAATGGAGGTCCAAGCAGCAGAAGTTTATACGAGGAAAATATTTTCATTCTTCCAGAAGGGATCATTTTTGAGTCAAAACCAGAGTGTGTCCAAGTTTTGTGAGGATGGAACAACAAAGACATATAACGTGGTGGCCAATGGGACAGAAAACCTTGTCTATGAAGTAGTTTTTGATATTGTGGAAAAGAAAGCAGTTTGTTCATGTCATAAGTTTGAATTTGTTGGAATTCTTTGCCGGCACAATCTCGCCTTGTTTGCTAAAAAATCTCTTGCTAGTCATCTCCCCGAGTATTATTTTCTTCGAAGATGGACTATAAATGCAAAGAGTCATGTTGTCAATGAGATTTCTCCCACTTTGATGAGTCAAGTAACACTACAAGAAGGCTCAAAAAGCTCCTCTACATTGACTAAGCATAACCTGATGATAGAGGTCTTGAAAGTTGTTGAAGAGGGGCAAAAATCACAAAAGAAACATGATCACTAATTAGCCCTTGCTTTGCAGAAGTTGCACTATGAACTCCTAGCTATGGAAGATGATGATGAAATTGATATGAAGATGATTTGAAAGTTCACCTCCACTTGAAGGTGGTACTCAACTTCTATCAAATATTACATTTACGTTACATGACCCGTCACATGTTGCTTCAAGGGGTCGATCTAAATCTCTCAAACAAAAACATCTCAAAGAGAATCATGTGGGCAAAAAAAGGAAGTGTAGCATTTGCAAGCAATCAGGGCATACTAGAACTACTTGTAACATACAAAAGCAAGTCGATCAGGTAAGTATTATGCTTTTATGATTGCATGGTTCACGTAGGAAGTTATATGCTTAGGAAAAAAAAATTATTTCCTTCAGGGATAATGTTGGCGGTATAAGTTCATCACCTAGTATCTTAACTGTGTCTACAAATCAAAATCTGCACGAGGTACTATAATTTTCCTCTAGGTCGTTTGAGATGCATACCTTAATGATTTTCTTCTTGAAACATTAACTGAATCTCATTTTTTTAAGAACCACTTAAAAATAGTGGGGCTCACTTCGGGGTTCTACATAAACGATTTGTGGTTAAAGACAAAAAAAAAAAAAAAAAAGTGTGAATTGTAAAAAAGAGTGTGAAAATTAATTCCCAATCTCATAATAGTTATCCGATCAAAAAGTTATCTTAACATTAATGAACAGAACACTCAATATTTAAAGATAACATTGCCAAATATGTGTAGTATTAAAATTAAATCATTTGTGTGAGATCCAAAAGTGGGCCCCACAAAAATCTGTTCACAAATATGTGCGGTATTGTACACCCTTCGTTCCCAAATAAATGTCCTTACCGCAAACCTAAACCTCTAAAAAGATGCGTTTGTTTCGCTAAATAATTCAACTTTTTTTCACAAATCAATAGTTATTAATGAGTTCTTTCAAATTGTCAAAAAAAATCGCATGTTTTTAAAGGTTTAAGTTTGTAGGCCGGACATTTATTTATAGACGGAGGAAATATTTGTTTAGTCACACGTTCCACTCACTACAAGAAAAATGGCCATTCCCGGCATTTTTCTTCCCGGCATTTTAATTAATGCCGGAAAAGCCACTAGAAATGCCGGAAAAAAATAATTATTACCGGCGTTTGTTCAAAAAAATGCCGGCAAAAGTCAAGTTTTCCGCCAAAATAAGTACCGCCAAACTATTACCGGCATTTGTTGAAAAAAATGCCGGGAAAAATCAATACATAATATAAATATTTTTCATTGTGCATTGTAACCCAATATGGTGGCTAGCCTAGATGGTAACTACACGCGCGCGCGATGCAAAGGTCACGAGTTCGAATCTTGGGGCAAGCAAATTTACTTGACACATGGGCGACACGCAAGCGCCCACGTGGCATTTTGTCTTATATGGTACAATTTTTCCCGGCATTTGTACAAATGCCGCAAATGAGTCCATATATTCCCGGCATTTATAAAGACCTTTCCCGGCATTTGTACCATTACCGACACACTCCTAGATGGCATTTGTTATAAATGCCGGTAATACTTGACAAATGCCGGTAATACTCTTCACCGGCATTTTTTGAACTTTTAGCGGCATTTATAAAATGCCGTGAAAAGCAAAATTTCTTGTAGTGACTTTTTAATCGGTGAGATATAATGGGGTGTTGTGGCATGTGGGTAATTTTCAAAACCTCCAAGGGTTAAATTTTTACCAGAATAATATAAGAGTTAACCCATGGTTAGTGTCACAAGGCTGTAATTCGCATACAGATTCTGCCCGTGATGGCACCAAATTTCCAGCAAGACTTGATCTCAGCCAACAAAGTAAAACACACACACATGAGTTTGAATGAAGTCTAGCACGCACACAGTTTACAGGAACCCGTCCCAACCTTTTATTGCACCAACAATACAAGGAAAACACTTAAAGTACTAGACAAAACATCCCTCTGCCTTAGACTCAAAAATGCAGTGCCTATATATGACTACAATCAATAAAACGTGGCCACTAAGTAAATGGGATCATGGGATGGCCCCATGATCTGCAGTTGACACCCCTAACTACTCTAGGGTTGTGTTGGCACAGCCACAAGCTGCCAGCACACAGGAAAATAAAACTGCCCGGAAATAACTGCTAATAACTGCCTGATTCTGCTTGGGACACCTGTCCCTACTTGCCAGCAACATGTGCAGAATGCAGTAACCGTCAATAACTGTTTTGCCTGATCTCAATCAAGGCTGTCTGGCCAATTTCGTGATCCAACCCAGCTCCAAATACTTAGCCGTTTTGTGATTGCATTGTCCCACAAGTTAGCTTCCCGTTTAGCATCCATGCCCAATAATCATCGGGCCTTCACGTGCATTCCAGTTGCCACTTGCCTAATGGACCAGTGCCGACACCATCGGATCACCTTGAAAAGACATGCCTGCCTCATGGCTTTGTTTCCACCGGTTGGCTAGAGTGCAAGGTGTCACCGCTAGCCAAGCTTAGCAAGCCTTGGAACTCAAGGTGCACACATGTGATTTTCATTTGGTTTGGCATTGTGGATGATGTGGCACCGGGGGATTGGTTTGGAGGAAAGGGGGACTTCTCCTCCTCAGACGGAGATAATTTATTAATTATGCGGAATTTGTACGCAATTACTGACACGACAGCATTAGGACTTATACATAAAATATTCATTAAATCAATAATGGACTTTTAGATAAAATATTCATTAAAATCACAATAATGGCACCACTACATATTGTAATTGCAATTTTCTATGACAGAAAGTATAGTTGTTTATGGTGAAATTATACGAGAGTCTGAGAGTACCGTTGTGTAGTATATTGGATTGTTTTACAACTACACATTTTTGTAGGATCTATCACTACGTAAATGAATCTCACAAAAATGTGTGATTATAAAGTGTTGCAGAGTACTACGTGATAGTATTTCTGAACTATTGAATAATTACTCTTATTAGTAGGTGAGAGCACTGAGCCAGGCTCAAGTGGGCGACAAATATGCCGCAAATGCCGCAAATGTAGCATATATGTTTAGAGTATTAAGCCTTTCTACATTGAATTTGGAGATACTTGATCAATCTGGTCACAGAGAGAGAGAGAGATGGGTGACACTGCCGTTGATTTTTTCCTTGAGACATTGAAGCAGCTTATAACAGGCTCCAAGCTCCATTCGATCTTAGACAAGAAACATCAACTTGAATCTCTCGAGGAGGAGATAAAGTACTTGAGAGGGTTTCTCAAGGCTACGGAGAAGATACGCAAGGAGTATTCGGAACTGATGGAACTGGTAATGCAAATCAGGAGCGTGGTATCCGAGGCAGAAAACATCTTAGACCTGTTTGTAATCGATTCTTTCAAGCTTGACAATCCTTCCCTTGACCTTGAAAGTGTCAAAAAGGAGATCAAGGATCTTACAGCTGAGGTGAAGCAAATTTACGACGAGAATATGTATGATATTAATGGAGCAACAGTCAACAAACTCAAGCACTCTTCGATTGGAAGTGGAGGTATTGTTGTTTTTATGTCTTCAAGTTTTGAGTTACGTCGGAGATTAAACATCATAGCGTAAATTTGGTACATACACAAAAGAAAGTTCTTAAATAACGAGTATTCTCATTTAGAAGCCGAATATCCAAGAGACAAAACCCTTATCAATTCTCCATATATAGATCTGGCTATATCATGTTTCTAATTCCAGGGGTTGAATCAATTGCTACGAATAAGGACTACGAATGGACAGTGACAGGGGACTCCCTAGATGTAGTGAAAATAGTGACGAGAATGAGGAAGTTGTGCGGCTATGCAGAAATTATCTCAGTAAGTCTAGTAGAAAAAACAAAATCTGAGAGAAAAATGAAGGTATGATTTCTTACTGTGGTCCATTTTCAGTTGATTCTATTCCCATCAATTATGAATTGCACATAAAGTTCTTTCACCCTTTTCCAACTCTTGCTCTGGATTCTTTTATTCATTTATTTTCCTTTAACAGGGTTCAGATTCTTAGTATGAATCTGATTAACCTGGTTTAAGCTTAATTCGATTATTCCCTAATTCAGATCTTTTGTCATTCTTGGGTTTTTGTTTATGACAGAAAGTGGTGGTGCAAGGGTCGTGCCCAGACGAGAGAGTTAGGCAAAAGACCATGGTGGCACTCTCTAGTATCTCAGGTGTCTGTAGTATCTCAGGTACTATTTTTAGTTAGGAATTTGATAAATAGTTTTACAATTCACTTTCTGTTTGAGTATATATTTGTTAAATTAAATCATTGACCTAAATACTGCATCTACTTGAGTTTTCATCCAGGCTATCATTATCAGTTAAGTTTCCATCCTGTAATTTTATGAATATCCTATTTTACCCTTATTCTTTAATTTCGACGTGTGTGTGTGTATAGCCTTAATTAATTTGTGGGATTTGATTGATAATATAGTTCCCATAGAAAATGTGATTATTCCAATTGCGATATGATATACTTATGTAGTTACTAAGCGAGAGGCCTCGTGCTACAAAGGAATACCATGCCCGTTGGTTGTACAATTGGAAAGAAGCATTTGTGGAGAAGCAGGTCTTAAAACTCGATGGAAAAATATTATAAAATCCAAAACTAATTTTGTCCAACAATGATTTGAGAAACTTTAAGATTGGAATGGTATAGCCGTATAGGTAAACATAAGTATCAGTCTTAAGCCAATGAAGAAGGTATAGGAAAATACTAGGGGCAATCAGTACAAAAACAAGCATAAGTAGGTTTTTTTGTTTTTTGTTTTAAATCGGCAAAGAAGAAAATTATTCACAGAAATGAGAGAATGCACATGAATTATACAAAATGGAAAATAACACCCTTTTGGATCAAAATCTAACAGAGAATGAGCACTATGGGAGAAATTGTTCAAAGGGTTGTCTTTGATATGCAGATCTGTATTCGCTCTTGGAGAGTTTTCAAATGTTCAAGCATCAACTCCCAAGTCTGTCTTGCTTGGGACATTTCTACAAGGCTTTTTGAAGGGTCCTAACTTTCTCTGTCCTTGTATGTGTCTTAATTTATTTTACTCATGTCCTAAAAGTTGTCCCTAGCCTAAGTAGAAAGTAAAAAAAAGAAAAGAAAGGTTAACGCCTTCCGTTAGTTCTATATGATACAAATTGACGGAATTGGATGGCGATGGCTTAATTGTTAGCGGAATGGTAAGTTCAAGTGTCTTTTTGTCATTAGTTAAAGTTTAATTATTATTTTTTTTAGAATACGTAAAAAGTTCAGGTACTTTTTTGAAATTTTCCCAACAAAGAAGGAGTCTTACATTTCTCTGTAAGCTCATCTACATAGAGAGGCTCGGTTTGGAATCCTATATCTGGTCTTTCTTCATTTCCTGCAGAATCGGATGCTTACTCTTCATTAATGTGAGGGGTGGTCACTCCGCTTGAGTCAACTGGCCCCATTCAGGGAAGAGATAGAGCTCTAATAAATCATTATGCCAAGGATTGCCGGAAAAATTGTTCCAAAATCGTCCAACGCAACACCTTTTTTTTTTTGGGTTATATCGTAAGGTTATGGACACAATTGTGTTTTGATTTGTGTTTTAATTTTGTATTCCTAGACTTCTGAAAAAATAGTGGCTTGATTAAAATTAAAATAAATTTTGAACTGTTCACTAGTAATATTAACCATTACAATACGTTTAAACGAAAAAAAAAAAAACCATAACGTACGCAATTGTGTCCGGAAAAGTGAAAGTGGGCAAAAAATTGATTTAAGGAGACCGGGCACACACGCTGTGTGTACAAGTTGAATTAGTTTGATATACATCAAATAGCTGGGCACTTTTTAGATATTTCATAATATTTGATTCACAAGTGGCTCCACAGCCAATTGAACACCCTAAATGAGTAAATTGTTTTAGAATATATGTACTAATTTTAGTTTATTTTCCTTTTTGAATACCCAAAGTGAAAGTGGTCAAAGAGCTGGTGGTGGGTTTCGAGGAGGAGGTAAAAAGAGTAATAGAGAAGCTTGATGAAGGAGGACAAGGCAAACCGCTGGAGATTATAACAATCATCGGCACAGGTGGAGGCGGCAAAACCACTTTGGCCAGAGAAGTGTATCATCATCCTTTCACCAAACATACTTTTCAAATTCGTGCATGGGTTGATGTTTCTCAAGATTATGATAATACTATGAAGAGGGATTTGTTGATTTGTATTTTGAAATTAGTTTCCCCAGAAAACCATCAAGATTACGAGAAGAGAAGTGAGGATAAGTTGGGAGAAGACTTGCACAAATGCTTGAAGGGTAGGAAATATCTCATAGTCATGGATGACATTTGGGGCATTGAAGCGTGGAATGATATGCAAAGATCATTTCCTAGGGAATGCAAGGGGAGTAAAGTGTTGTTCACTAGTCGACTTGTTGTTCAACCTGACAGCATCGGCTGCGTCCCTCATTGTTTGGCTCTCTTACCAAAAAGTTGGAGTTGGGAGTTGTTACAGAAGAAGGTATTTCCTCCGTCCCAAATTTCTTCTCCATTTTGGGCCTCCGTATCTTTTGTTAATTACGTATCTTTTTCAATCTATAATATTTTCTAGGGTTTTAAAAGCTTTGTCTCATAGAAATAATAAAGATATATCAACTAATTAATATCCATATTGCATATAAAAATTATTAAACATTTACAAACTTAAATTTTTTAAGATGTCCGAAATAGTGAAAGTGGGCAAAAAATTTGAGACAGAGGGAGTATTTGTTTGAAAAAAAGAGAGAGAACATTATTGTGCTTAAAAAAACTAAAAAATAGCGATTTAAACGTATATATGCTTCATCATGTACACTATAGTCATATGTTTCCTATTTCTAATTTCTTCATAAGAATCTCTATTTTAAAACATTTCTTATTCTTGTCATATGAATTGTTAAACTATTATTACTTGGATCAAATTGTATGTAATTGCAAATACAGATATCTAATATTACCCATACATATCGAATAGGTATTTGGGATAAAAAACTGCCCACTGGAGTTGGTGGAAATTGGCAAGCGCATCGCAGAAAAATGTGAAGGTTTACCACTCGCAATTGTCACAGTAGCTGGCATTTTGGCAACAGAAGACAAGACACCTAATGTGTGGGAGGAAGTTGCCAAACATATAAGTTCGATTATTGCCAAAAATCAGGAGCGCTGCATGGAGATACTAGAACTTAGTTACAATCACCTCCCTCTTCATTTGAAAGTGTGTTTTATTTATATTGGAGCATTCCCTGAAGATTATGAAATCCATGTACGGGAGTTGATGTGGTTCTGGATCGCAGAGGGATTTATTCAGCCAAGTGATCATGGGGGGGAAAGCTTAGAGGCCATAGCAAATAATTACTTAATCGATCTCATTAATAGAAATCTCGTAATGATAGCTAGGAAAAGGTCCTTGGGTGAAATTAAAGCATGCCGTATCCATGATCTTCTGCGTGAATTATGCTTGAAAAAAGCCGAGGAGGATAATTTCCTTGTGAAAATTAACGAGGATGATTCTTTATCACCATCTGCTACGCATAAGTATCGTCGCCTCTTCATTGGCTGCAAGTTCTTGCCTAAGTTTTCCTTTGGGCCTCGTGCTCAGAACCTTCATTCTTTTCTGTGCCTTTGCTCAAGAAACTGCCCGTGTTTACCAGGTGAACGAAATATGGCATTCATTTTTGAAAACTTCAAACTTCTAAGGGTGCTAAGTTTTAACCCCGCTGAATGCGGAGGAGGAGAAGAATTAGCACACCTAGTTCATTTGAGATACTTAGCATGTACGTTAAGGGCCGACCACTGGAGGCTTGCGCCAATTAACTACCCCTTGAACCTAGAAATCCTTGACGTCCAAGCTCTGCAGAACAGTGATCACATTGAGTTGCCTCTCGATATATTTAAGATGGTTAAGTTGAGGCATATTTATAGTAGAGCAGGGATATTTACGTATCATGTTTCTTCTCAAGGAGCAAGAATTGGTTCTGATCATTCCGCTAGGTTGGATAGCCTACAGAGCTTGGACCGAATATGTTCTTGTGACGATTGCCGAACTTTCTTGGCAAGGATTCCCAATCTTAGGAAGCTAGGAGTTGAAGCAAATCAAATATCATTGGATGGTGTTTTGATGATCCGCGACCTAGAGTTCTTAAAATGCCTTGAAACACTCAAATTTACCATGGCATGGTACAGTACCCATACTCAGAACCGTACTTTTCCGTCGGGGCTGAAGCTTCCTCCGACTGTTAAACGAATAACGTTGCACAATGTGCAGATAAAGTGGGAGGAGCTGTCAATCCTCCAAACCCTGCCAAGCCTTGAGGTTCTCAAATTATTAGACAAGGCTTGTGAGGGACCAGTTTGGAACACAAGTGAAGAAGGGTTCTCTCGACTCAAGTACTTGAAGCTTAAGCATTTGGATATCAAGGAGTGGAATGCTTCTGAAGATCAATTTCCGAGTCTTGTGGTCTTAGTGATCGAAGGTTGCGAAAACTTGGAGCGGATCCCGATTGACTTTGCTAAACTAAACGAACTTTGCGAAATTAACTTAACAGCGTGCAGTAGGTCTGTCGCGATATCGGCCTTGGATATTCGGAAAGAGCAGATAAATGAAAAAGGAGATGATTGTTTCCTAGATATCCGTGGCACAGATATTTTGCTAGGTGGGGAGGATACAGTGGATCCCAGATTCATTGTGGACCCTGATGTGTGAACTCGAGAGTTATACTTCCTCCGTCCCAATTTAAAAAAGTTGTAGTATAAAAAACGAGTGGTAACGCGAAAAAGGTGACTCTTCCTTGCATTTGTCAAAAAGCCCAAAACAACTCTTTCGTGAAGGAATCAGAGCCTTGATGAAGATATTTGATGAGGCAGCTGGGCGTGGAGAAGATTGAATATGTCTCATGCGAAGGAAACAAGTGTGCTGATTTAATAGCTAATATGTCGTTTATTGACACTTTCGATTTTCGTTTATTTGATGTTGCTCCGGTTTGTATTAATTCGCAACTTTGCCAAGATGCAAATGGGGTTGAATACCCTAGACTCTCATATGTTTCCTAGTTTATTTATCTAATGTTCCGGGTTTGCTATTGACGAAAACCGAAGGAAACTTAAATAAAGGCATACAAGGAAAACCAAAGTTGCTTCAATCCATTTGTGTGAAGCACTGAAATTACTGTTGGGTTTCGATTTCTATATTCAATCAACGTGGGATCTTGAAGATTTGTTGGAACTGCTTGCGTTCGGCGCATTTTGAGTAATTGATTTAGGTCTTCTTCGCATTCTGTTCGACGAGCTCCCATTGATTTTGCACATTTTAATCGGAAGTGAATGATCAATCAGGGCAATTTGTCAGGTAGGGCTAGGGATTTTTAATGTCTTGAAAGTAGATGTTGTTTTGGGCCAACACGTGACTGCATAATTTGCTCCAAAACGACGTCGTTTTGTGATGTTGCAAGCTCCAATGAGGAGCCCTCGCTACAGGGTACCAGAATAAGACGATGATCGGAGCCGAACTTCATGCTACCCAGCTAGGTGCTTTAATTATGTTGTGAGAACACCAATTTTTTTTTTTTTTTTCCAGGATTGAGGACAGGCCGGAATGCCAAATTCCTTTAACCAAAACAATTCGTCATTTAATTAATACATATCTTTGGTTATAATCTTTTCAGGTGTTCTCTGTGAAATTGAATTCAGTTATTACCTACCAATGTCATTTTTAATAACTTTTTTTTTTTTTTTGTTTCAAAGTTCATCCCCATTCGGCCACTTCAATGATGTAAGAAAGCGCAAATAGGCTCCGCGATGAGTGTGGCTGGAAAAGGTCCCCAAATTTCATCTTTGAATGGTCACATCATAGTTTTTCTCCATTCAACACAACCTGCTACATGTAGTGAACCTGGCCCTAGCAAAATATAACCACAATATACAGTGGTGTACAAATGAAATTTCTGATTTCAGGAAATTTCAACCCTTGTCAATTAGCATGGCCAGAAAAGTACTATAATCAAACTTCTCTCCGCGATGACAACCCGAAAGGCTATAATTAACATGATCGATCCTAGCTAATTATAGATAGTGTACAGTTGTGTACAAACGAATTGTACGTCTATCTTTAGAGAGTCCTGCTATACACACAAACATTCGTGCACAGATTGTGCACAGATTTCGTTGTGGAGCCCACCGCGGGTTCCACACAAATCATCCGAGCCGTTCATTAAATGTAAAATATTTTTTTGAGGGTTTCCCGTAAAAAATAAGCTCAATCCGATACCTATAGGAGCTTGATCCAACCATATAACTTTTTATTATCCAAAAATCTGAATGAAAAGTTATATGGTTGGATCGAACACCTATAGGTATCGGATTGACCTTATTTTTTACGAGGACCCTTGAAAAAATATTTTACATTTAATGAACGGCTCGGATGATTTGCTTCAGGTCCCACAACGAAATCTGTGCACAATCTGTGCACAGATTGTATGTGGGTGTAGACTTTCTGATCTTTTGATCTTGTTTCAAGCCATGCCGTTGAATTTCTTTCTGCAATGACAACCCTGTTGGAAAATTGGAATTTTAACCAAAGAAAATTTGGTGAGAACCACACTGTGCAAGATGGGCCCAAGTGGGTTTTAGATTATCTTGCTAAGGAGTTTAAACCAGTGAAAAAATGAACAAATTCCATTGAGAGATGAATGAGAAATTGTCTCTCAAGGTGGGTTTCGGACCAACAACAGTGCACAGTTGGTTGGTTATAGCTGGGTTGATTATCCAGAGTTATTACCTATGATTGTGTATTCAATTTCGGGAATAAAATTGTATCAATTTTATTTCAAAATTGAATTGCCGGAATCAATTCCCCTATTGATTGTATAGGCTTCTCCATAAATATTTTGTGTTCATTGCCGTATTGATGGCAGAGACTTCTCCTTCAGCTATAGAAGGGGACCTCTACCTTCGGGTTCTACACACCAAAAATACACTGAAAATCCAAAGCTCTTCGTCTTCTGCAATATCATTCTTCCTTTAGAGAGAGAGAGAGAGTACTGACACAAGTTCATTCGATGGGCAGTCTACGGCGGTGTTTCGACGACTGAGTGATAACTGAGTCAACCCTGGGAAACAAACACCGACACAACTTCCAACACCAGTGAGGCAGCGAATTTATCTTACGGGCATCGTTGAACAAAACAGGTATCGGTTTGGAATTGCTAATACTCTTTTACAGTTTATGTCTACATTTCATATTCTGTAATTTTGTAATTCATATTCATGTTGTAATTTTCAGAAATTAGTAAAATCGATTATTGTTTTACGCACTATTTTCCTACCATCTTAAAGACAAATTCTTTTTTTGGGAAAATTAGTTTCGGTTCTACTTTGAAAAAACAATTTCTGGTTTTGACATTACGAACAGACTTCAAGAGGAAAAGGAAAACAAGTATTTTTCTTCCCCACGGATTTCTCAATAGTTATAGGCGTTTGACGTTTTCAAACTTCATAACTTTTGTAACAGTAAAGGGTTTTATTGGAGTAATGGCCTGTTTGGATGCATCAATGTGAAGGAAGATTGTGATATTCCGCTCCTAATACACGGGCCTCTGCATATGGCGTCGTTTGGAAAGTCCAAGGGCGTGCGTGCATTTGGCAGAATTGGAGGATGGCTCTGATGTCAACCTGTCAGCTATGGTCTATGAGGTAAACTTGGTGGGGTCAAACCCTCAAGAGTGGTGGGTTGATACTGGAGCTACCCACCACATTTGCTGTGGCAAGAAATTGTTCACCTCCTTTGAGCCGGTTACAAATGGCGAGAAGCTATTCATGGGGAACTTTGCAACTTTTGAGGTGAAGGGTCAAGGCAAGGTCATCTTGAAGATGACATCTGAGAAGGAGCTGACTCTTAACAATGTCTTGTTCGTGCCGGACATTCATAAGAACCTGGTGTCCGGTTCTTTGCTGAGCAAGCATGGCTTCTGCATGGTGTTTGAAGCAAATAGGATGACTGTCACCAATGTTGGGGTATATGTGGGAAAGGGCTGTATGATCGGTGGTCTTTTTAAGCTCAATGTAATGACTGTAATTTCACGTATTAATAAAATGAAATCCCCAGTTGCTTATTTACTTGAGTCTTTCAATTTGTGGCATGATTGATTATGTCATGTTAATTATGATGTTTTGCGAAGATTAATTAACTTAGACCACATTCTAGCTTTCCAAATTGATAAAAAACACAAGTATGAGACTTGTGTTGAAACCAAATTGACCAGATCTTCTTTTCAAACGGTTGAAAGAAGCACTGAGCCATTGGATTTAGTTCACACTGATGTGTGTGATCTAAAGTATGTCCAAACACGAATTGGTGAAAAGTATTTTATTACTTTCATCGATGATAGCATCAGATATGACTATGTATACTTGCTTAATAGCAAGGACGAAGCGTTGGACAAATTCATTCTTTATAAGAATGAAGTTGAGAATCAACTTAGCAAAAAAATTAAAGTGGTGAGTATGAATCACCGTTTGGAGAATTGAATGTTAATCATGTTAAAAATCATGTTAATCAGTTAATCGGATTCAGATCAATACCTGATTGAAATGCATTTGTCTTAATAAAATGGGTATGCATTTGTCTTAATCAGATTCACCTCGGCCATAACTCACCTCTCACTAGTGTTACTTATGCCCTGCACAAGGAGCAATTGGGCTCCCCTCAAGCGAGCAGTGAGATTGAGCCCCAAAAATTAGTCGAGGTTCCCGGACACCTAACTAACTTTTCCCTGTGCTAATTTACAAAAGTCCTTTATATATATGCATTATTTGCAAATTGCTTGCAATTGTAGCCCATGAGCCCCAAAAATTAGTCGACGTTCCCAAACACCTGACTTAGTTTTTCCGGTGCTAATTTACAAAAGTCCTTTATATATGCATTATTTACAATTCGCTTGCAATTGCAGCCCGTGAGGTAACCTAAATACTAATTTGAAATTCTTAGATAAATATTTGTTGACTCTCGGGGGATCGAAGTGACAGATGATCATTCACTGCTTTGTCCATTTTCTGGCGACCAGCATCTCATGGAAGGGAAAAGATTTTGGGTGCCCAACAGTTACCACACACGTAGAATCCGTCTACGATTTTAGCCATCTAAACGTCTTTTGAATGATCTGGATTTTCGAGAAAGAAAAAGGAGAGAGAATGGCAGGGGAGGGAAGAGAGAGTGAATAAATCTGGACCATCCAAAACATATTTAAACAGTTGAGATCGCAGACGAATAACGTCCCGTGACACCCGTTTAGCAGAAATTTCTCCGTGGCGGCGATGAAAATACCCAATTTTATTAATCCTAGACTTAACTATCAAAATATTTTTGGAGCTGTGCTATCCACATAGATTTCTGTGCACATATTGTGCATAGATTTCGATGTGGGACCCACTACGGGTCCCACATAAACAATCCGAGCCGTTCATTAAATGTAAAATATTTTTTCGAGTGTCCACACAAAAAATCAACTCAATCCGATACATATAGAAGCTCGATCCAATCATCTAACTTTTCATTCAGATTTCAGAATAATGAAAAGTTAAATGATTGGATCGAGAGCCTATAGGTATCGGATTGAGTTAATTTTTTGTGGAGACCTTTGAAAAAATATTTTACATTTAATGAGCGGTTTGGATCATTTGTATGGGACTCATAATAAACCCACATGATGATCTGTGCATGAAAAGTCTGTGTCAATAGACTTTCTGATATTTTTGTGTGGCTAAAGATGTACAAGTAAAAAAATTATGCAGAATCTGTACGCAATTACTGACACGGCGACATTTTGACTTACAGATAAAATATTCATTAAAATCACAATAATGGCACTTTTTTATAACAGTCTGGGTATGTTTATTGTGAAATTATATAATAGTGCGGGAGTATCGCCACATAGTATTCCGGATTCCTTTACAACCACACATTCTGATGTAATCTACTATTACGTAAATGAATTCCACAAAAATGTATGATTATAAAATGGTCGAGAGTACCACGTGGTAGTATTCCCGAACTATTGAATAATTACTCTTATTAGTAGGTGGGAGCTGGCACTGAGCCGGGCTCATGTGGGCGTCATCAAATATGCCGCAAATGTAGCATTATATGTTTATAGTATTAAGCCTTTCTACATTGAATTTGGAGATATCCGATCAATCTGCTAAGGAGAGAGAGAGAGAGAGATGGGTGACACTGCTGTTGATTTTTTCCTTGAGACATTGAAGCAGCTTATAACAGGCTCCAAGCTCAATTCCATCAAAGACGAGAAACATCAACTCGAATCTCTTGAGGAGGAGATAAAGTACCTGAGAGGGTTTCTCAGAGCTACGGAGAAGACACGCATCGAGTATTCAAAACTAATGAAACTGGTAAAGCAAATCAGGAGCGTGGTATTCGAGGTAGAAAACATCGTAGACCGGTTTGTAATTGATTTCAAGCTTGGTAATCCTTCCCTTGACCTTGAAAGTGTCAAAAAAGAGATCAAGGATCTTATGACTGAGGTGAAGCAGATTTACGACAAGAATATGTATGACATTAATGGAGCAACAGTCAACAAACTCAAACACTCTTCGATTGGAAGTGGAGGTATTGTTGTTTTTATGTCTTCAAGTTTGAGCTATGTCGGAGATTAACATCATAGCATAAATTTGGTACATACACAAAGCAAAGTTCTTTAGTAAAAGGCCCTGAAAAAGTTGTTCCAAAATCATCCAACGCAACTCATGTTTTTTGATATATCAGACGATTGTGGACACAATTGTGTTTGGATCTGCGTTTTACTTTTGCATTCCTGGACTTATGAAAACAATATTGGCTTGATTAAAATTAAAATGAATTTTGAACTGTTCACTAGTAATATTAACCATTACAATACGTTTAAAGGGGGAAAAAAAAAAACCCATAACAATATGTAACATGGACCATAATAATGAGTAAGGCGAATGCTACAATACACCATTGATTTGGGATTAATTCAATAGATTTTAGGAGATCGGGCACACACAATACGTGTGCAAGTCGAATTAGTTAATATACATAAAATAGCTTGGCACTTTTTAGATATTTCATAATATTGATTCACAGACGGCTCCATAGCCAATTGAACACCCTAAATGAGTAAATTGTTTTAGAATATATGTACTAGTTTTAGTTTTTTTTTTCCTTTTTGAATACCTAAAGTGGTCAAAGAGAAGAGGGTGGTGGGTTTCGAGGAGGAGGTAAAAAGAGTAATAGAGAAGCTTGATGATGGAGGACAGAGCAGACAACTGGAGATTATAACAATCATCGGTGCAGGTGGAAGCGGCAAAACCACTTTGGCTAGGGAAGTGTATCATCATCGTTTCACCAAATATACTTTTCAAATTCGTGCATGGGTTGATGTTTCTCAAGATTATAATAATACTATGAAGAGGGATTTGTTGATTTGTATTTTAAAATTAGCTTTCCCAGAAAACAATCCAGATTACGAGAAGAGAAGTGAGGATAGGTTGGGAGAAGATGTACACAAATGCTTGAGGGGTAGGAAATATCTCATAGTCATGGATGACATATGGGGCATTGAAGCCTGGAATGACATGCAAAAATCATTTCCTAGGGAACGCAAGGGGAGTAAAGTGTTGTTCACTAGTCGACTTGTTGTTCAACCTGACATCATCGGCTGCGTCCCTCATTGTTTGGCTCCCTTACCAAAAAGTTTGAGTTGGGAGTTGTTACAAAAGAAGGTACTTCCTCCGTCCCAAATTTCTTCTCCATTTTGGGCCTCCGTATCATTTGTAAATTACGTATCTTTTTCAATCTATAACATTTTCTAGGGTTTTAAAAATTTTGTCTCATAGAAATAATAAAGATATATCAACTAATTAATATCCAAATTGCATATAAAAATCATTAAACATTTACAAACTTAAATTTTTTAAGATGTCCGAAATAGTGAAAGTGGGCAAAAAATTTGAGACTGAGGGAGTATTTGTTTCAAAAAATGAGAGAGAACATTATTTTGCTTCAAAGAACTAAAAAATAGCGATTTGAACGTATGCTTCATCATGTACACCATTGTCATATGTTTCCTATTTCTAATTTCTTCATAAGAATCTCTATTTTAAACATTTCTTATTCTTGTCGTATGAATTGTTAAACTATTATTACTTGGATTAAATTGTATGTAATTGCAATTATAGATATCTAATATTACCCATATATATCGAATAGGTATTTGGGATGAAATGCTGCCCGCTGGAGTTGGTGGAAATTGGTGAGCGCATTGCAGAAAAATGTGAAGGATTACCACTCGCGATTGTCACAATAGCTGGCATTTTGGCAACGAAAGACACGACACCTGATGTGTGGGAGGAAGTTGTCAAACATTTAAGTTTGATCATTGCCGAAAATGAGGAGCGTTGCATGAAAATACTAGAACTTAGTTACAATCACCTGCCTCTTTATTTGAAAGCGTGTTTTATTTACATTGGAGCATTCCCTGAAGATTATGAAATCCCCGTACGCGAGTTAATATGGTTCTGGATCGCGGAGGGATTTATTCAGCCAAGTGATGGGGGGAAAAGCTTAGAGGCCATAGCAAACGATTGCTTAATTGATCTCATTGATAGAAGTCTCGTAATGATAGCTAGGAAAAGGTCCTTAGGAGAAATTAAAGCATGCCGTATCCATGATCTTCTACGTCAGTTATGCTTGAAAAAAGCTGAGGAGGATAATTTCCTTGTGAAAATTTACGAGGATGATTCTTTTTCACCTTCTGCTACACATAATCGTCGCCTCTTCATTGGCTGCCAGTTCTTTGATAAGTTTTCCTTAAGGCCTTGTGCTCAGAACCTTCGTTCTTTTCTGTGCCTCTGCTTGAAAAAAAACTGCTCGTGTTATTCAACTAAACCAAATATGTCATTCTTGGTTGAAAACTTCGAACTTCTCAGGGTGCTGAGTTTTATCCCTGCTCAATTCCGAGGAAAAGAAGGAATAGCACGTCTAGTTCATTTGAGATACTTAGCACATATGGCCGACAACCGGATGTTTCCAGCGCCAATTACTTACCCCTTGAACCTAGAAATCCTTACCATCCGAGCTGCGGGGATGGATGATTTCATTGAGTTGCCTCTCGCTATATTTAAGATGGTTAAGTTGAGGCATATTTATAGTAAACATGGGGTATTCGCGTACCATGTTTCTTCTCAAGGAGTGAGAATTGGTTCTGATCATTCCTCCGGCTCCAAGTTGGATAGCCTACAGACCTTGCACCAAATATGTCCTTGTGACGATTGCCGAAGTTTCTTGGTAAGGACTCCCAATCTTAGGAAGCTAGGAGTTCAAGCAGTACTAAAGGATGGTGTTTTGACGATCCCCGACCTAGAGTTCTTAAAATGCCTTGAAACACTCAAATTTACCATGGTAGACCATCGTGGTCCTATGGCAAGTATTTTCCGACCGGGGCTGAAGCTTCCTCCGACTGTTACGCGACTAACGTTGAGGCGTTTGAATTTAAAGTGGGAGGAGCTGTCAATCCTCCAAACTCTGCCGAACCTTGAGGTTCTCAGATTATTAGACTGGGCTTGTATGGGACCAGTTTGGAACACAAGTGAAGAAGGGTTCTCTCAACTCAAGTACTTGAAGCTTAGGAACCTGGGACCATTTAAGGAGTGGAATGCTTCCGAAGATCAATTTCCGAGACTTGAGGTCTTAGTGATCGAATGTTGCCCAGTCCTAGAGCAGATCCCGATTGATTTTGCTAATCTAAACGAACTTCGCGAAATTAACTTAGAATTGTGCACTATGTCTGCGGCAATATCGGCCTTGGATATTCTGGAAGAGCAGAGAAATAAGAAAGGAGATGATGGTTGCCTAGATCTCTGTGCCACAGCTATTTTGCTAGGTGAGACGGAAACAATGGATCCCAGATTCAAGCGTGATGCGGTGATGCAGTACACCTTGACTATTGCATAATTTCACAAAAAGAGTAATTATTCAATAGTTCGGGAATACCGCCACGAGGTACTCCGGACTACTTTACGATCACACATTTATATGTGATCTATATATATACTTAATGATAGACCTTACAAAAATATATGATTGTAAAATGGTCCAGAGTACCACGTGGCGGTACGCAATCTTCCTTGATTTGTCATAAAGCCCTGTTCTAATTCCTGTCGACGCTGGTGGATGAGGCGTTCGAAATTATACGAAGTAGATTATTAATGTCTATTCCACTTCACCTCTGGCGACGTAGTTTTCAGGGCTCGAACAACTCTTTTGTAAGGGAATCAGCGCCTTGATCCAGATATTTGATGAGGCGATTGGGCGCGGAGAAGATTGACCATGTCTACTGGGAAGGAAACAAGGTGTGCCGATTTAATAGCTAATATGTCGCTTATTGATGCTGTAGATTTTCATTTATTTGATGTTGCTCTGGTTTTTTCTTAATTCGCAACTTTGAGAAGGCGCAAATGGGGTTGAATACCTAGACTCTTGTATGCTTCCTAATTTATTTATTTATTCAAAGTTCCTGGACCCTGGTTTACCACAACAAAGAAAAGAAAAGCGAATCAGCGCGTTCGACCTCGTGTGCTATTGACGAAAGGAAACTTAAATGAACGCATGTAAGGAAAACTGAAGTTGCTTCGATTCATTTGTGCGAAGCATTGAAATTACGGTTGGGTTTCGATTTCTATATTCAGTCAATGTAGGATCTTGAAGTTTGTTGGAACCAGTTGCTTCTGGCGCATTTTTTAGTAATTAATTTAGGGCTTCTTCGCATTCTGTTCGACGAGCTCCCATTGATTTTGCACATTTTAATCGGAAGTGAATGATCAATCAGGGCAATTTGTCAATGGTGTTTGAGGTCCAGATGAGCACAGAGAGGCATTTCTCTCATGAAACAAAAGAGTGAAGATCACAGCCAAACCACACCGGTCTCGTCCAAGGACACTGAGTAAGCAAATGTTCCCACAGATTCAACGCCATCATTACACACAGGACAAGGAGGGGAAGCAGAGCAATTCCTTTTGAATAAGTTCTCTTTGGTTGCCAAAATGTTTTGTGACAAACTCTCCACCATAAATTTCTAACTTTAGGGGCCGGGGAACGTTCATTTAAGCCTAACAAGCACCTATGTATTGAGGTTTATCAAAAGGTAAGCGATACTTTGCAAGGGCTATTTGAATTTCTATAACCAGATTTAACAGAATACCTACATTGCTGTGTATGGTGCCAAATGAGTCTGTCTGAATGGGGAAAAGAAGGTAATAGGATCATGGTAATGGCCTTTACTTCTTCCTCCGAGAGAAACTCCTGCAACTTGCATGCATCCCAAGTTTCCAAACCTGGTTTGATCACGTCCGAAACTGTCTCAATCTCACATCCCAGAGGTTTAGCCGTGGAGAGCTTGAAATGAGGGAGCGAGAGAAACCCAACAATCATCCCAAAACTTCACTGTAGCGCCATCATTTACCTGCCATCTCAGCCCTTGCATTAGGATGTCTCATCCTGTCAAAATACTGGACCATGCCCATGAAGTTTTGTTGCCCTTGGAAGCTTTGAGAAAAGATGAGTTAGGAAAATAGATTCCCTTGCAATTCTAGCCCAGAATGGATTTGGGTTCATAAGGAGCCGCCATGGTTGCTTAGCCAAAGGGCTTTGTCGAAAGCTCTGAAATCCTGAATATCCTGAAAACCAATGCCACCCCCTTCTTTAGAAATTGACATATTATCCCAACTTGCCCAGCAGATACCCTTGTTCTCCGGATCGCCCTTCCACCAAAAATTGCTGACCACTGAGTTTAATTTGCCCACCCACAACCATTTTCAGGAAAAGGAAACATGCCATAGCACATGTTGGAATGACTCGGGCTACATCCTTGATCATCACTTCTCTCCCCGATTGAGAGATGATTTTAAGCTTCCACCCCTGCAGCTTCTTCGAGGTTTTGTTGAGTTATATTATCTACGTAAAATGAAATTTGTGGATACAAAGCTCTATGTAAAATGAAATTTTTTATTATGATTGAAAATAAATTGTGCTTAATTTATTTTGTTTTGTTGAGTTATATTATCTACGTACTCACAAATTTAAGTGAAGTTTTTTCTTTTACTTTGACTACTCATGAACAATTCAGTGTCGACAGTATAAAAAACTATGACAGAAAAATCAAATCATATGTAAGATATTACGAAATTTTAGTGCATTTTTTTGAGTCCAAGGGGTTCGCTTGAACCCCCTCAACACCATGTGGAGCCACCCCTGCTTTGAATACTCGCATTATAGTTTTTCTCTATTCAACAGAACCTGCTGCATGTAGTTAACCTGACCCTAGCAAAATATAACCACAATATACAGTTGTGTACAAACGAAATTTCTGATTTCAGGAAATTTCAACCCTTATCTATTAGCATGGAGAAATTTTTCGGCGCCGGGTGGTACCACGTGGTGTATGCTCGGCGCATCCGGGCCATCCATTTTCGATTTTGGACAGCTCGGATTTAGAGAGAGAAAGAGGAGAGAGGTGGCGTGAGAGCAGAAAGAGAGTTTCAATTTGAGCTATTCAACACACTTTTGGACAACCCAGATAGACTGTTTGGGCACCACGTGGGCACGAGCATGTGATACCCACCCGGCACTGAAAAATTTCTCACCAGCATGCCGTGCCAGAAAAGTACTTGAATGGTAGTTTTTCTTTTCTTTGTTTTTTTACAGCCACTATAATCAAACTTCTCTCGGCAATGACAACCCAAAAGGCCATAATTAACATGATCCTAGGCTCCAATGGCGGAGGGACATAGAGATAAGGGTGGGCAGCCAACCCTACTGGCTACCAAGTTTTCATAAAAATAGGTATAATTTTTACTCCATTTTTGCTAATTTGACCCCACTTTAAAATTTATTTTTGCCTAGGTCCATATAAAAGGTTTTGTACTTAAAAGGAAAAAAGAGACAAAATAGAATCTCTACCCACACTAAATTCCCAAACGTAGCGCTAGTTTGTTTGTTCTTCAAAACAAATCAAGGGTTTCGTTCATGAATTACACATAGTTCAAATTTCCAACCTCACTTATTGAAAATCCTGGCTCCGCCACTATTCTAGCTAATTATAAATAGAGTACAGATGTGTACAAACGAATTGTACGTCTATCGATCTTTAGATTTTATTTCGAGCCATGTCGTTGAATTTCTTTCCGCAATGACAACCCGACATGCTGTACTAACATAGCCCTAGCTAATTTTACACACAATACAGTTGTATCTCAATGGACTTCTATTCTTAGAACTTCTCGAATCTCTATATATTGGCCTGATCATCTTCTTCACCTCAAACATTTCTTGTGCATATCTCCCTGCTCTCATATACATTCATCCTCCCCGACCAAGGATCCTTTTAACATGGGCTACGATGACCAGAAGATTCAATACCAGCCCGAAGGTACATATTACATCTCCGAGTTAGCCTAATATTTCATTTTTTTTTTTTTTGTTCTGACTTTTAATGTTCGTAATACAGTAATTTCGCAAAATTGTTTGCGCGCAGATGCTCCTAGTAAGGGTCTTTATGGTGCAATGCCATCAGGCTATACTGTTCGACCACAAGGTTATGGTGCAATGCCATCGGGCTATAGTACTGTTCCACCACCAGGCTATGGTGCTTCGCCGCAAGCCTATGGTGCTCCTCCGAAGGGCCCTTATTCTGCTCTGCCACCAACCTATGGTGTTCCTCTTCAAGGTCCTTATGTAGCTCCACGGCCAATCTATGTCGTTCCGCCTCCGACATGCCCTTGCCTGAGAAATGATCAATGGCACGCTCAAAACCCACATCCTAAGAAAACTGAATCCGATTGTGAACAATTTTGGACGGCATGGTGAGTTCTCTACACAAGTGTTTTCAAATCGAGATACGTATTGTGTATCGTTGTTTTCATTTTATGAATCATATTGGGATATGCATCGCGTATTGTAAGATATACGCACAATTAAAACTTAGTTATACCTATACATGACCTAAAAATCGAAAGGATTTTATACATGAAAAAGAAGGTTTTTGGCTGAGAAATAGTCTTTCAAGTGGGGTATATCACATTGAGGCCTTTTTGGTGCCTTGGTCAAGGAAAAAGGAAGATGGCCCTTATCCAATTCATGCAAAACATGATCTACATGTGTTCTTTCTACGAGCTTTAAAATAGATTGAGTTTCGGTTATCTTTAAATGGTTTGAAAATCACCCTAATTAGATCAAATCATTTAGAATGCATTTGGGGTTCCGCTTATTAAAATATGGTATTACATATGTTCATCTCTAATTGGTGCTTTGTTACGCAGTTGCGGTGCCCTGTTGTTCTGCTGCATCATGGATGCTATTTTCTGAAGATTCGAAGCTGTACTTTTTCGAGGATTGGAAGCTATTTTCGGCAATTGATGATGAATGTTATCACCTGACGATTTGTAGTTTTTCGAATCTGCATTACGTTGTAATTGTGGTTACCAGTAATTGATTCCTTCTTTTTATGCATTTTTATTCTGGATTGTAAATTGACTTTGATGTTCAAACCTAGAGGCGTGACCATTCAATTCAAATAAAAAAGAGCTGTCCCGAAAACTCTTAAGCCTCTGCGCTGAGGAGTTTTCCGGCCTTCGCAATCTGTATTTTATGTTTTTGCTTAGTGGACTTTCCAAATCTAAAGATGTTGTGGTCTTCCTTCGTTCATGCGTAAACACAGTTAAAACTCCTCGTTTTATTTACCCTCCATTTTTTTTTCTTTATATCATTGCTCACATAGATTTACTGTTCTATCTTTTCATTAATTTATTGTTTAAAACACATTATGGACAATATAGTAAATTTGTATATATATGTATATAAAGAAGGAAAAATAGGCTGGTAATAAATATGTGTAAAATAATCATGCTTGAACAATCCTATAGTGTAAGGGTGCACCGCACAAGCATAGTTCGCGATTCGGGTCTTCCATTTCGACCTTCTTTTTTTTTTGAACTGTCAAATTCATATCATATTAAAAACCCGAATGCAATATAGATTCCATTAATAATACAAGAATGAACCAAAACTATCAAGACTTCGACACAGGCATCCCCTGCAGCGAAACGCCTAGATTAGGAACCAATTTAGGTCCAGGTAGTAGAGAATCCCAACAGACTCCCAGCTCAAACCCGCAGAAAACAACAAGCACAGCTAAAATCTGAAAAAAAAAAAAAAAAAAAACCAACAACAACTAAGAAACAACGGAAGAAAAGTACATATCTCCTGCCGGAGTAAACACTGACTGGTTGATTCACCCATGGCTCTCGAAGATCTGCACGCCTCCTCTGTCGGATCGAGTCGTTGAAGCCGAACACACCAAGAATTTATTGCCCACCACCGCACACCGTCGGATCTGAGGAAGACTCATACCAGCACAAACCCGGCATCGATTACATCGAAAAACAAGAATGAAACCAGCTCAAACCATTACACAATAAATGCAGATGTAATCAAACGAAAATAGGAAGGAAAAAAAACAGAACAAAAACCAACTAAAAGGAACCCAAGAAACACTGAGATCCTATTGATTTGGCCCACTGAGTAGCTGAGTGAAATCGAGTTCACAATCAGCCGCATCCCCAGAAGAGAAAACAAGCTCCATAGCCGCCGCCGTCGGCATCTGGAGGCTTTATTCGCCGGAGGGGGCACGAGCAACCCAGCATCAACCCAAAGTCAGATCAGACCCAAAACAGACCCAGGGGGAGGAGTGGAGGGGAAAGAGTGGTGGAAAGATGGGTTTGCGGTGAGGATGAACAGCGGCGGTGGTCAGAGAAAGGCTGTGGAAAGGTCAAGGAGGCAGAGGATTTGGTCTAGAAGACCGGCCTGAGGTTGAGGATGGGTGGTCGGCGGGCAGAAGAAGGAGGGGAGGTGGGCCATGGAGGGCGGCAGCCCCGCCTCCCCGAAGCTGTGGCCGAGAAAAGTAAACTGGTGGTAGAAAGAAACAAGTAGACTGGAGGTAAAGAGTGAAAAACGGAACAAAATAAGAAAGAACCAAGTAAAACCCTAACTAAGGTAGGGAAGAGAGGGATGAAACCCAAGAGAGAGGGAGAGCGCCGCAGCTCCTCAATAAAAAAGAACCAAGTAAAACGGAGGTAAAGAGAGAAAGAGACACATGAAACCCTGAAGGTAAAGAGTGAAAAACAGAGCAAAATAAGAAACAACCAGGTAAAACCTTAACTAAGGTAGGGAGGAGAGGGATAAAATCCTAACTAACGTTCAGTTGTCCTATAATGTTCGAATCGTCCATTGCCGAAATAAAATTTAAACCATTAATAACGAAGATCAACGACTTGAATGCATTTCACTCCTGCACTGACCGGCCTCAGATTGTACCGTCACAAAAACAAAACACAAACATATATAAGAAAAATTCTTTTACAGAGGCTCCGTAAAAAAGGTTTTTACATAGGCAAACAATTTTATCTGTTCAAAAATATTAACATAGGCAAACAATTTTATCTGTTCAAAAATATTTTGAATGGTCCAAATTTTAGTTAAACTATTTGCTCGAATAATTTATTTAAAATTCGGATCGTCGATTACCAAAACGAACAGTAAAATAAAGCGGTGTGAAAACCTCTTTTACTAAGGCTCCGTCAAAAGGCAACCACAAGGTGTTCCTTTCTCAACAATTCCCGTCCCAATTCCAATCGAGAGAGAGAGAAACAGGGCGATGGGTCTTTCCCCGTCCAAACGAGTCTCTGAAACCCTCACCAACTCACCAGATTTCACTTCAACCTGCACCTCGGTCTACCAAGACTGCCTAACCCTAGCCCAACACGCCTTCCCAGGCGTCCAACCCTACCAGCTCTCCCACGCCACCTCCCTCCTCCATCACTCTCTCTCCTCCACCCACCCTCTCCTCAACACCTGGCTGCCCACCCCTCCGCCCCGGCCCCGTGTTGACCGCGCCTACCGAGCCGTAATCGCTCGCCGCCGCCGGCCCGGAACCGAGCCGGACGGGGAGGGAGAACCGTGCCTCGGGCCGGCCGAGTTTAGGGAATTTGCGGTCGAGGTTTTTACTGGGGCTGTTGTGGATAACGCTACGGCGGCAGTGGTGAAGCGAGTGCCGATTGGGGTGGTGGGGATTGTGGGGGTAGGGGTGGGGGTTAGGGCTGGGAAGGATTTGGTTGGGGCTTTGGTTGGGGTTTATTCGGTTGGTGTTGCGGCTTCTGTTTATCTCAGTTTATTAGCTGGAGCTGCTGGATAGGAAAATTCATTGAGTAGAGCTATATGTACCGACCTCCCCGGTACCGAAATCGTACCGCCGGCCGCCGATGGGCCGTCTCCGGCCACCGGACGGCCGATCCGAGCCGTCCAAAAATTCAAAAAAAAAAAAACGAGGGGACTCACGCGGGAATCAACGGCATCCGAGGTGTGTAAGGTGCTTGATCCGAGCACCATTTTTTCGTGTATATATGTATATTTCCCCTCGTTTTTTTTTTTTTGAATTTTTGGACGGCTCGGATCGGCCGTCCGGTGGCCGGAGACGGCCCATCGGCGGCCGGCGGTACGATTTCGGTACCGGAGAGGTCGGTACCAATATATAAAATGTCTAGGAACATCACATGGCGGTCACGGTCACTTTCTTTGTAGGGGTGTATGTATAAATGGATATTGTGTGAAACACTTGGTTTGATCTTGAGCTTTGTTTAGTATCGTGTGTATTTTTAGTATCGTGTGTATTTTATGTTTTCAGAGACGTGTCTTTCTATCACAATACAATCTTTAATTAAAAAAATTAAGAAAGAAAGAAGAAGCGAAGTTTGTGTATTGCTGTTACGGTGTAAATTTCAGCTCAAATTGGAAGTTGAAATAATCATGCTGGGCAGAGCCGTGATCTTCTCTTTGGTGTGCCACATTGTGAAAGTTCATGAGAAACATTAATTTGTATTGACGACAAAGTAAATACTCATTCCGTCTTATTTTGTTTATTTGTTCACTTTTCGACTATCAAATTATTAGTCAATTTCGACAAGTTCAATAACAAAAGTCCTCTGAAAACTATCCTTTTACTCTCCTCTTAATATAATGTTTTGTTTGGTTTAGTGTTTGAATTTTTTTTTGAAAAATAGTAGGGATGATAAATGAAGAGAGATAGAGAGAGAAATATTGAAAATAGATGAAATTTTGAGAGAATTTTTTGAAAAATTCTTTTTTAATTTTAAAGACAACAAGGCTTGTGTCCAGTGCAATTTGGATTTGAGGACACCTTTAGAAAGTTTAAAAGTTTTCAAAGTGTAATGATCGTGTCCATAAGTTGAGTTGCTCAAATTGGACAAAACATTAACACGAAAGGACCTTCTTTTTTTTTCTTTCAAAGCAAACAATCAACCATTTAAAATTTCAACTTAATAGAATTTTAAGCGACGGAAATTATCTCTGATTGTATGGACCGGCCCCAATGAGTTCAAATTCAAACCTGAGACTTGGAAGGTTTCGAATATGAGTCCCATGCAGCCATGCTTGACTCCTAGGCCAATGCCTTGAGGTAATTGTGTTCGAAGTTGCGTTTTAAAGTTGCGCTCCTAAACTTTGGCTTTGCATGGATGCCAATGTGACGAAAACATTTGTTGCATTTGTGGGCATCCATACTAAATATGGGTTGTTATTACCAAAAATAAGAGCACCCCACTCCAACCTCTGTGTCCGCCACTGATGATTGGAATACAATATCAATGTAGTACAATGAATGAATAAAATGGAAGATTTATGGTACGATGGTTATTGGTTCCCATACAATGGGAGAACAAAAAATGAGGATGAAGTTAAGGTATTCTACTCTTCCTCGGCTTCAAGACCCGGTATGTACTCCAAACTCACATCAAATATAACCGGACTATTAGGAGCCACTCTTGGCCTTCCTGGAGCTGAGCTGAGACCTTTCGGGAATGCCAGCTGTAATTCCGAAGAAATACAGAACCAGAGAAAACCTGATGTCAGAAAATCGTACATTCGAAATTCTGATGAAGATTCCGTTACCTTATGGCAAACGCATGCAAAAGAGAAGGATACCAACGCATGCAAAAGAGAAGGATACCAACGCATGCATTCTTTAAACAACGCAAACAGTACTATAAATGCAGGGGCATCTAACGAAAAGAGCAACTGAAGCGATGGCATTGGATGATAGAAACAAAACATATAAAAGGGATGATGCTACATAAATAGAGCTAGATGTATCATCTGTTCGATATGAACATGTCCCTACTCCCTAGATTTGGTTTGAAATCGTTAAAAGTACCAGTCACATCATTGTACAAGTTACATTTGAACAATGGGCATCAAAAGAACAAAATCCATATGTTGGACAAAGATGGGGGAGTAGGTAGAGAGATTTGTTGGCATTCTTGTTACGAATATGCTCTTGTAAGGGCAATATTTTCAACAGAGAGGCAAACTAACTGTTAGCCGACCAAAAAGAGAATAAAAAGGGCCATGAAAGATCATGAATCCGCAAGTTATGAATCAGCAGTAGAAGTGAACAGATTTTGAAAGTCCAATAAAAAAGGCATTATAGCATACACGAACACAAATACTCATACTTAGATCCTCGTTTACTTATCCATGACAACAGACGCAGAATATTGGGTGATTAACAATCCATAAATCATACGTTTTAAAAGCAGAGATATCAGGTGAGAAAAACTTACTGGTCCAGGAATGTACAGTCGCCGTTTGCCTCCTAATTTCATGCTCAGGATCCCTTCATCAAGTCCCTTGATTACCTATTCTAGTCATTTTATTTGGTAGTCAGTATGGTATATAGAAGTCAAACAACTTAATTTATTTCCATCAACCAAAATTACTAAATTATTTCCATCAAAACGTTCACAATTGTTGGTAAGGGTCATCATTTAGCCCGAAGGCCCTCGACCCGCCCGGTCCGTCGGGCTTTTACCCGGCCCGAGCCCGTAAACCGGGCAGGCTAGCCCGGCCCGTAGTTTGTAATGGGCGGGCTCGGGCCTATGAATTTTTACTTGGCCTGCCCGTAGGCCCGGCCCGTGAGCCCGCCCAAAAGCCCACCAACGGGCCCTCCTATTAGCCCAAAATCCCACAAAACCCTTTCTTTTTTCCCTTGGTTTAGTTTTGCCCAAGGAAATTTAAGCCCGCCCGTTGGCCTGCCCGGCTTTTGGCCCGCCGGCCCGCCAATTGGGCTAGCCCGTGGGCCGGGCTTGGGCATCAATTCATGGTAGGTAGCCCGGCCCGCCAAAAAGAAAAAAGCCCGGTCGGCCCGGCCCGATGATGACCCTTAACTGTTGGTATTCCTTCAGTCAGTGAAAGTGGGATGCAAATTATCAATCCTTTATGCTGACAGATTAACTAACCTACTATTCACCATTGCTGAAATTTCAAAGGTTGAAGCTTCGAAGAGGTTTGAAATTGTAGAACTCATGTCAGTAAATTTAAGAGGCAAACAGCCACATTTTTAAGCGTTTGAGGTCTTCAAACTAAAGCATAACTTGATTAACAGCCACTTTTGAGGTTACCTGACCGGATCCAACACGAAAGATATAAGGCAGGCCCTTGTCCAGTGAACTGTGAAGTACAGATAAAGCGATCGAATAAGATACAAAAGGAAACAAATTGAATAAGAAACCGAAAGCAACTGAGTTTATGCATTTTTAAGAAAGAAATTGAATAAGAAACCGAAAGCAAGTTGCTCTTTGTTGAGACCTTGAAGAAATTTCTCTCACACGTGTAGTGTTGTTCTACAGGTTAGCATCTTTGATTGTGCGGGGCCCATGACAAGATGATACTCTCAGTAGATCATTATCAACTTGTGATAAAGTTTTCTGTATACCTGATTACTGTCTAAAATAACCTTGTATATATTTGCTATAGAGATCATTTACATCACCAATAAAGCTTGAGATGGAGATGCCAGTTGGGAGAGAAAAATTTACAAGTCTCATTTTTGCCATTTTCAACACCTTTACAGCTGGGTAGGCATTATAGAAAACACCATCTTTAGTAATTCTTCCATGCATACATAAGCTGATTCTAGAATGTGTATAAGTCACTAGGTACAAACCCTACGACCGGATAAGTAAATGGATAAATGGATCCGTTTGCAAGTCGGATAAGTAAATGGCTTGCTTCAGTATTTTATAGAAGAGGAGATATGTATGTGCTTAGTTTGTATTGAGGTGGATATAGGAGATGTGGCATTTCGTAATTGAGAGGCCAGATATAATATGGATAGAGGGGAGGGGAGGGGGGGTGTTCCTATATCCAGCCGGATATACAATCCAGCGATATTATAGCCATCGTCTACATCGGGATGGCAAACACCGGATATAAGTAGTTCGGGATATACTACCCCAGGTGATAGTATATCCACCCTCTATCTCCTGCTAGCAAACGGCTCCTTATTGCCTACAGACAACGAATATTATGCAGTTAATCAACATACTTTACCTGTCAAATATTTGTCCAGATGGAACCATAGCAACATAATTTGCAGCCACCTGTGACAAGGAATAAAATATAAGGTGAGCGATAGGATTGATGAAAACTAAAATTGGGGTTCATCTGGTCACATCTACTTATCATGACTTCATAAAAGTCACAAAGGCAAAACAGTGGGTATGATGGTTGTCACTTGCACACTTAGCAAGCAATAGATTTTCAAACAAACTGCTTGATACCCCAGAATGCATAGGGAAGGTAGGGACTAGGGCTGCAAACAAGCCGAGCCGAGTCGAGCTTCGGAGTGTTCAAGCTCGGTTTTCCAAAATTAAGGTCAGCTGGGTTAAGAAGATAGATTTGGATGCCTCTTGAACTCTTTCATTTGCTAGTGTTCCATTTGGACAAAAAACCTTTTTTCTATTTTCTTTTCATGGTCATATTGAACTAAATTGAAGGCACAATAAAACATACCTGATAACCAACTGGGGGACTAGGGCCTTTACCAACTTTAATATCTTTGTACTGCAAACCAGACTCGGTAGTTACCATCGGTACCTTCATCAGTCAGAAACCCATCGATAGAAGCCATCAGTACAATCAAACTACATTTCCAACAATAGTATGTCAGTGTTGGTAGCTAAATTACATGGAGACATAACCAACCCATGCCTTATCACAATACGCATGTCTATTGTTTAGTGAAACACCAAAGGAGGTGTATACAAAGCCTGATCTCGCCCACCAGTATTGCCAGAACACAAACAAAAGGCAAGGTTGACGAAATTGGACTATCCTAATGATTAAGTAATAAATTCCTACGTGATGGTAAACAAATGGAATTTGTCACATTGGATATACTTTTTCCCACGGCAATTTTTTTTCTTTCCACAAAAGTAGAACAAAATTGAATTTGCAAAAACATTTTCAAATTTTCTATTCAGCGATTGAAACGAGCAAATTTTGGAACATAGTTAAGAAGAAATTATGGTAGGAAGACTAAACGAGTAAAACATGTGTGTCAACAAAAGTGGAATACATGATCTGAGGTTGTGACTACTCAGGTGTTTATACCTGTTTTTGGCACCAAGCCATGGACTAGCACTGGAAGGCCATTTAATTAAATTTTCAATTAAACCGGGCCAATGTATGGACGATTATGGGCTAGAGATATTGTGCCAAGTTGTTGTACCAAGCTTAGGCCCAATTATTTATTACTTGAAACAAATCACAGCCAAGGTTCATGAATGTTGGGTCAGTACACGAGATAGCCCATGAATTGTGGAGTTGGATTGGATCATGGAGGCAGGCCCATGAAAAGAGGAGTTAGTTATTTCCCTCCAAGTACTGCACAGGCCACTCAACTAACCCCATGATCCTCACATCCCACGAAGAGAGGGAAGCATATACACGGATTAACCTCCAATAAATTCCATGATCCAGTCGTAACCGCCAGCTCAAGGAATGGGGGTTAGCAGAGGACACTTGGCAACTCGTGGTGAAGGCTCAAAGTAAACACATTCAGAACTGGGCCAGTACAAGCTGCCTATAAATACAAGCTTAGAAGGCGAAAAAAGGGTCCTGCACCATCAAAGCCCAGCACTTATTCAACTATCAATTTACTTTTGAGCAAAGTACTTTATCTTAATTACCCAAAAAAAAAGAGTACTTTATCTTTCCAATCCTTTTACTTCCACAAGTATCTCGGATTTTTACCTTTTTCGCACCTTTTACATTCATTTGTGATTCAAACTTTATTGTTCCGATATAATAAAGTTCATTTCCTTTTACTTTTGTTCTCTTCTTTCCTACACGGTTAGGAAATCATTAAGTCCACTTTGTTGTGGCAAAAGCTCGAACCATTTTGTGGCTTCCCTTTTAAGTCAAACGTAATTTTAGAAGTTAGATACAAGGCATTCAGTCCTTCATCGTTAGGCGCAACAAGTCTTGGCCCACCAGCATTTAGTCAACAAATGCTTACAAGCACGTTCACGCCTTGCTCGGTGTTCCTGTGCTAAAAACAGGAGTTTCCACCAGGTCAACCAAGAAGATGTCCACAAAACTGCTGCACCTTTCACAGACATGCAGAAAAGCAATGGGCCCACTAAAGTTCATGTCTGGTCAAGTTCAGGTAAATGCAAGTTTTGATGATGGAGGACAAAACAGTATTCTTGTATAACAGGGTTATAGAACAAGGAAGATATTGTGGCTTTTGGTATGAATTCAAGGTAATATGGATAGCATATGGAAGTAAATAGATGTTAAGCCTTCGATTCAGAGTCAGGGAGTTAAAGTTGCTGGTAGTAGCACGACTTCAACAAATAACAGAGTAGAATGGAAGGAAAATAAACAGTCCAAGAGATAATACCCTGCTCTACAAGGACTCAATTGAGAGAGATCAAATGTAAAAGAATAAAACGTTTTAAACAAATAGGCTGTAGGCTAGATTGTAGCCTAGGAAAAAAACACTCTCAAAATCTTCAACATAAGGACAACTCTTGAAATATCAAACCAAGGCTTTGTTTGAAGCAGTTTCTTGAACAACTACAAAACAAAGGATTGCCTAACAACCGAAATTTGCACTCTAGAACTACTACAAGGACTTATCCTAGGTAACAGTACAAAAGTAACTCATACTATTTCATATTTGACATGAATACGTTTTTATTCATTTTAACAAGGGGTACAGGCACAAGTGTGTCACTAACCTAGTTAAACTCAAGTTCTTTGGTGAACCACACAAAAACATGAGTAGAAACTTGGTTACCCAAAAGTCAAGCAACTCTGAGTTGCCTAAACTCAACCTCAAGCATTGTTTTGCTGTGGTTAAGTGTTGATTTACAGTTAAATGGTGAATCTCATCCACAAGGTAAGATGTCAAATGCAAGAGTCTGTGGTGATTAACTGGTCAAGACGAGGCTTGTCTTGAGGAAAGTCAAAGAACACATGCCTTCTGGTTGAAGTGTTCAACTTTTTCTAAGTTCTAAGAAAATGCCTAAGCTCCAAACGTGTCCTTTTCCTAACTCTTTACTACATATTTTATAACTTAGTAAGAGGCAAAATAAGGAAAAATATAATATTTTCACAACTATGGTTTGAGAGTTCAAAAGATACTATGTGTAGTGGCGTGAGGCTAAAACTTCAAAGAATGAAGGAAAAGCTACAGATGATGAGATGAGGGAGTTATGTAATCTCACCATACATTTTCAAGCTCTTTCTCACAATTATCATCACAGAGTCTAGGTTTTTCCTCTGGAGGCAAGCCAGCTCCATTGGCATCGAGGGAGGAAAGCAAGAGGCTTGAAACACCCACTAGCATGCCAATGACATTCCTGCGCTTACTTAAGGGCAATTCATCCCCATTGTCAATTCTCTTTGAAGCTTCTATTCTCAATTCTGAACTCGAGCATCTCAAAATCACACATCTAATTTTACCACCCGCAATGGTATGATGATTGGTGTACATACATCTAGAAAAAGCAGAACCTGGATCAATACAAAATTTTAATTCAGAAATACATCCTTGGTAGCAAAGTACTGAAGAAAATTTCAATTTCATCATAGGAACTACTTAGCAGGATCTAGCTATCAATGCGAATCCAATGAATTATCCATGGTAAACAATCAATCAAGCTAAAACTAGTTCACAAAGAAGCAAGTAAACAGAAACAGAAAAACCAGTTTTCTTTATCAGTACCACTGAAATTCCCACGGACCATTGCTTGGTTGAAGTATATGAGCTTGTAAGTGTCAAATGTGAGAACTTGGGTTTACGTCGAAATGCAGAACATTGAGGAAATGATGGCAATGGAAAGTTAGTAATTTGACCTGGTTTTGTTTATCCCAGCACCCATCAATTTTACAGTTTAAACACCCCGCCTTTTATATAGCTGAAAGGTCAGCGTCGTCAGAGTATGGAGCCTGAGATTTCTGGTATGAGCTTGGGTGACAGATTATGCAATGATGCCCTTTTTGGCCTTCCCATAGCTATTCACTGTTTTGAGCAGCAGACATACGGTCCACATGCAAAAACCACCACACGAGCTCTTCAAAAGTATACATAGCAGTCTATCAACTATTCAATTGTAATATTTCATAAGTAGAAAATAGTGAGATCAAAACTAGTTGACATGTATCGTTTGTATCCATAGTTTTTCTCGTCATAAACAGCTTACAAGTCTATCAACTATTCAATTGTAATATTTCATAATTAGAAATAGTGAGATCAAAACTAGTTGACATGTATCGTTTGTATCCATAGTTTTTCTCGTCATAAACAGCTTACGATCCAGATCAAAAGGATACTTCTACACGTCCTACATTGACTTACGAAAAATTAAGGCTCCTAAAGTAATACCCTCCTGTCCAAAATATTTGTCCAGTCTACAAAACAAGGAGTTAAAAGAAATAATACAATTTTTTCAAGAAAATTTCAAAAAGTATTCATCAATTTACTAAATATCAGTGTATTTTTCATCTATAAAGAAAATTGAATTTTTTCTTGAAAAGAATGTATTATTTTAACTCCTCGTTTTGCGGACCAGACAAACATTTTGGGACGAAGGGAGTATCTTACTTTGAATTAGAAAGTTTAGGCTCTTAAACTAATACCTTGTTCATTGATACTTTGCACCAGAAAATACCAATAATTCATTCTCGAGTTTGTTTAGTACTACAATACTAAAGAACATGAAAATTTATTTCTGACTCTAGCCATACCCGTACCCTACTTGTTAAGGTATTTCCATGTTGATATATCTGTATCATACCCTTATCCATGACTCATAACTATTTTCTAAAATTGGGTACTAATTTAATTCACTGTCTTATTTTCTTGATGGAGATCTATATTAATTCACTACTTTGAACTGCAGAAATACACATAAAACTCAATCAGTTGAAATAGGTGATCAGATACCAAGTAAATGAACGCTAATATCCCACATTTAGGTTAACCAAACCCTCTGTTCTAAAAATTGGTCTGGGCGGGCAACTAGGCAGCTGTCTAGTCCAATGTCTAGATAAAAATTGGCCTAGGTGGCGGACTAGCTAGTTGGCGTCTAGGCACTAGGCGTCTGTCTTCCGCCCAACTAGGGCCTAGCGACTTTTAGAACACCCATGATAATGCAAAGGCGGGTAATGTAAGTGAAGCATTTGATGGGACCAACTTGCAGCAGACAAAAGATGCAAAAAGAACCGGAAATTGCATCAAGAAAAATTGAACAATTTAGCATAATAAGAACAAGGAAAACAAAGGGAGAGAGAAGAAGAATTGGATGGGTTTTATTTTACCAAGAGGAAGCAGAAGAGATGATGAAGCCATTGTTTTCCTCTGTGTTGACAGTGGTCGTTTGGGTTTTGGATGTGGATAACGAAATCAGCAGCAGATTTTAAATGGGAGGGGTAAAGCAACAAACTGGCTTAATTTCTGAAACACCACCCTGAACTATCACATTGTATCACTTTTACCTCGTTCACGTTTGAAACACATCGCTTTTACCCCCTGAACTTTGCGACCGTTCTGTCTATGAGCCGTTTGTTATTGAGGGCGACTATTCGCAGCCCCATATTTTCTCTCTTAGCCCACTATATTTCGGTAAATAGTTGTTGAAAATCATACATAACATTTCGGTAAATAGATGTTGAAAACAAGATTATATTTCGACAACTACATGTCGAAAATATGTTCAATATTCGGTAAACAACTGCCGAACATACATTTTCGGTAAATAGCTGTTGAAAAAATATTATATTTCGGTAATTGTATGCTGAAAATGTATCTCAATTTCGATAACTAACTATCGAATATAATTGAAAATTTTTAACGGGTTAAGAGAGAAAATACAAGGCTGCGAATATTCGCCCTTGTTATTAGATGAAAAAGGTAAAAAGTTCTGCTCAAACAAAATGTGTATATGGCATAATTGCCCTTATTTTTTGTAGTGCAACCAACCCCAGTATATAAAAGATTTCCGCCTCCCTTGTTCACTACCTCAGTATCTCACTCATTTCAACAAAGTCATGTTCACCTGCAGCTCCAACACAAGCTAAAGAACTCAGAGCTACATCGAGGACTTCAAGAATCGTGAACAACCAAGGAAGAAGACTTGGTGGTTGTATTAATGATAAGGCATTGAATAGCAGTTTTAAGTAATAAGTTTGTTATGTCATTAGGTAATTTTTCCTTTTGCTTTTTCTTTAGAATGAATATGGATACTTTATTAGGGTAGATCCCCGCGTCTGCCCCAAATACGTGAATCAGGCCAGTCGCACGGTCCTAGACCTGCCATTTCACTGGGTTGGGCTCACGAATTTCAAGCCTCCACTTCCATTCAAGCATGTAGGCTATCATGATTCGGTTCGGCTCATTCGCAATTTGGATTGTGTCTTGCCCATTCCATTTAGTTCAAACCTTGCTTGGTTCGGTCAACTGCAATATTATTGTTCGAGTGTTACCTGTAGACATGAATACTTAATAGACCACGAGACATTTGACCTAACTTTTGTTTTTTGCCTCTTTTTTTCATCTTATTATTGGGTTTTCGTGACAATTTCAACTTTGTGAAAATTTTGTCAAACACTTGACAGAGCACTTAAAAGTTCATCAAAGGCGAAATGAGATAAAATAAATAAATAAATACAATTTCTTGACTTATTTTCGTTCATTTTTTTTAATTCATCTTGTCGTGAAGAATCAGATTAAGATTTTATTTTTCATCAAAACCTTCGCTGATGATGGAAATAAGCAATTGTGAAAAAAAGGTTCAAACTCAATCAGTCAATCTTACAAGCGTACACACAACATATATAACAGATCGCCATGATCAGCAAAATAATCATACAAGAAAAAAAATTACAGAATTGGCCCGAGAAGTAACAGCTACGAAGTTACGGAGCCATGGGCTGCGCACAGAGCAAACCGTTCTTCTTTTTTTTATCGGCCAACTGTTCTTTTGCCTTTTACTAGAAAAAAACATCTATTAAGTTCAAAATTATCCTAAATATGACAGAGAAAGCAAGTGAATTCCTTTCCACGACTTCGATTTAGTGAATCCACCAACAATCCAGAGCAGATGTCGCAATCTTGCAGTCAAGTGTGGTCTTCAGATGCTTTACAGATCTTGAGCTGAACATAATCTTCGTGTACCAAAACCGTCGACAGAATCGTTTTTTTTTTTCTTTTTTGCATCACATGAATACCAAAAACATTCGAGGTGAGGTGGAGATAGATGTTGGAAAATGGGCTATTTAACCTGTACATGAAACGATATAGCTTAGGAAATGAAGAAACAGAAGAAAGTAAACAGAATTAGATGCAGAAAGTAATGGATCATTTACTGGCTTCATGATTTTCACAGATTTGCAGGGCTTCAACCTAACCAGAGAAAAAGTTCTGTTGCTTTTGCGGATGTTGAACAACTTACAAAGACTATATTGCAGTCCATCCTTGCTATTCCTGAATGGTTCTTTACCTGTCAAGTATTTGGGAGTTCCCTTCACTTTACATTCTATATCTTGGTCTAACAAATTGCTCTCATATGGGGGCAGAGCACAAGTTATCAATTCTGTGTTGTTTAGCATTCAGACATTTTGGAGTTCTACATTCATCATTCCTTTTAAAATCTTGGCAAAAATTGAAAGTGCCCAAAGAGCATTTTTCTGGACAGGTCCTAATATGAAAACATCTGAGGCAAAGGTTAATTGGCATTCAGTTTGTAAACTTAAGGAAGAAGGCCTTGGGTTCAGGGTTCCCGAGGACTGGAACAAGGCAGCCATGGTTAAACATATTTGGGCTATATGTCAGAAATCTGACTCTTGGGTTAAGTGGGTGCATACCTATGTAATCAAGAGCTCCTGTTTTTGGACTACGAAGATTCCTCAAAATGCTTCCTGGACTATTAGGAAACTGCTTAAACTCAGAAGTTTGGTTCAGCCTCGGATAAAATGTGTTGTGTGCAATGGACAGAACACATTCCTTTGGTGGGACAACTGGCATCCTTTAAGCCCTCTGTACTTGAGGTAAGGAGACAGCCTTGGTCATAGTGTGGGAAGGGCTCTATTTGCTAAGGTCAGTTCAATCATTGAAAATGGGCGCTGGAAGTGGCCTAGAATGAGAAGTTTTGTTACTCAAGATGTTATATAGGCATGATCGTGACTGTTAGCCAAAGATCACATCACTTCGATCAAATCCCATAGTCATGTCTATTCATAATAGCCATGTCTATATATTTGTCCCTAATAGTCAAACCTTTTGATTTGGTTGTCATGCCCGTTCATTTATCCTGAATAGACATACCTTGTGTACTTAAATCCAGTAGTGGCTTCTATTCATTTAACTTGAATAGATACACCTTTTGGATAAGAACCATTCACCAATAATTACATTCAATATCCATTAAAGTAATTTGGAAATGTTCCAACATAATCAATTACAGTGACACGATTCTCATTTGATTGTATGGAGTCCAACTTTTGACACATTAAGTGCTTCATTACTACAAAGAACGAACAAATAGTTACACAGAGCTAAGAAAGAAATTAGGTTTGGTTTGATCCAAAGGCAAAATTAACCACTTCCCAACAATGTAATGTCTATTACAAGATTCTAAAGGCTGATTCAGCTATTTTGCAATCTTTGCTAGCCTCATTAGCGGGAGACTGGGCATCAAAGTCCCTGATTAAAAGCTTCACTTCGAGCTACAAACCACTGACCACACAAGCTTATTGAGTCTGGACGGCAATCTTAAAAAGTTTGAAGGAAGACAGGAAAAGTTCGCGGCTAAAGAAAAACTTGGTCAGAAAAGTGTTAAAAAAAATTGTACAAGCATAAGAGAACAGAAACAACATTTAACATTAACAAGAAATGTATAAGCATAAGAGAACAGAAACAACATTTAACATTTACCCACTAGCCTAAGCTATGCAAAACAAAGAAGCTGCAAAAGGTGAGAAATTACAGGATTGGCAGGGGACCTTCCATGCTTTATCTCCATGAAACAGAATTGCAGAGGCTTCACTTCAGCTCAAGCTAACTTCAACAAATCTGAAGCCCAATAAATCATGCCGAAGAAATTAGGTTAGATAACACATTCCATGCACTCTTTTCATTTTACGCACATGGATAGCAACACAAGTATGGCAAATCTTGGAGTAAAGGAGAAGTGTGTGTGTCAGAGAGAGAGAGAGAGAGAGAGAGAGACAATTACCATTTCTTGAATTTGATATATTGAAGATGAGCTATCTTGTGCCACTCTTCACCCTTCCCCTTCAGGCATCTTTCCGAGAGAAGGGGACAAGACTCTATAGTCAAAGATTGTAAATTGGTGAGGCGTTGAATTGCTTTCAGTGAGGGCAATCTCATCAGATTCTTGCAACACTGGAGCGTCAATGATTGGAGGGATGAGAAGTTGCCTAGCCACTCCGGTAGAGCTTCCAACCCATCGAAAGAGTAAATTTCCAACTTTCTCAAGGCATTGAAGTCCTGAAGTTGATCAGGAAGGTACTTGCACTTTGGCCAACCCCATAAACTTAAAGACTCCAGAATTTCAACACTTTTGGTGGGCCAAGGGAAATACTCAAGCTCCTCTGAGAATGTACCTATCTCCAACATTTTGAGGCTGGTCAAGCAGAAGAATCCCTCCTCCCACGATCTCGCCCATTTTGGACAACCTCCGACCATCAGATTCTGAAGAGTTGTGAGGCTGCGGAATTCATCCAGATCAGGTATATCTAAGTGTGGACACCAAGTTATCTCTAATACTACAAGGGTTGGCTTTAGCAACCCTTTTGGCAAACATCTCAACTTACTGCACCTCAGAATCGAAAGTTGTCGAAGAGATGTTAGGCTGTTGAATATTCCTGCTTCTGTTTCTTCAATTATGTACATCAGGTTAGGACAATCACAAATTTCAAACCTCTCAAGGGACGATAGGTTTAGCAGCTGTTTTGGGAAATAATGCAGCTCGTTCAACCCCTTTACTTTCAGATTTCTTAAGGATTTACTGCTTTTTTCAAGCAAATCATCCAAGAACATAGCAGTATTCTTCGAACCTGGATCTACTCCTATGGTGGTCAAGGAAAGCCTATACTTCATTTCAAAGTCCCCACAAGAAGCATCCACTGACAAGATAGATAAATTCGGAACAATCAACATATAACCTGGAATTGTTGTCAACTGAGGGCAATTCCAAATATGTAACCTCTCGAGACAAGGAAAGAACTGCTTTGTACTAGTAGTAGCAACAGGTAATGATGATACATTGGGATTGGGTAGAGACTTCAGGTTAGCGCAATCACATATCTCTAACCTCGAAAGTGACGCCAGGTTGAGCAACTGATTTGGGAAATAATAGAGCTCATTCAACCCCTTTATTTTCAGTTCTCTAAGGGATTTGCTGCTTTTTTCCAGAAAATCTTCTAAGAAAAAAGCAATACTTTTGGAATCTGGATCTACCACTATGCTGGTCTTGTAGGGGGTATACCTCATTTCAAAGTTACCATAGGAAGAATCCACTGACAAAAGAGATGCATCCCGAAAGGACAACAAAGGACCTAAAATGGAAAACAATTGAGGGCAATTCTTGGCATATAAATTCTCAAGACCAGGAAAGAATTTCATATTTGTAGCAGCAAAGGGCAATGATGATACCTCGGACCAAGCTTCAAGCTTTGACATATTAGAAAGAGTGACATTTCTCAATGCTAGAAATAGTACTACTACTCCTCCTGCCCCACTACTGCTACTCTTATCAAGGACACCACCTTTATCCAATACATGGCTATCCAGACCAATATGCGTCAGATTATCCAATCCATCCATTTCAACAATTTCGAGATGTGGAATGTGTCCTAGTGGAATAATTGAAATCAACTGAGGGCAATTCCGGATACATAACTTCTCGAGACAAGGAAATAACTCATTTGTACTAGTGGCAGCAGTGGGCGAAGACGGTAGGTCTGACCATTCTTCAAGGCCAAGCATATTGGACAAAGTTAGTATTCTCAATGCTGGAAATACTCCTCTTCCTGCCCCACTGCTGCAACTACTACTACTATGGCAAATGCCTTCATCCCGTCCATAGAACTCAAGACCAATACGCTTTAGACTATCCAATCCATCCATTTCAACAACTTCAAGATGCGGAAGGTGTCCAAGTGCTGGGAGTTCTTCACAGAGTCTGCAGTATCGTAATTCGATCTTCACCAAATTTTCAAGCAACCAGGCATCTCTACTCCTCATCCATGATGCAAATCTCCGTCTTCCAAAATTTTCTAGCTTTAATCCCCTTAAATTGCTGTGAGGTTTAAGTCCTTCCAACACGCCCTCATGGTCAACGTTAGAATTTCCAAAGTCCTGATCCCAATGAAATCCCAACTCAGTAATGCCTGATTTTTCAAGCATTTGAGCCTGTTCTGCTTCTTCCTTGTCCTTCACGTGTTGGAGATCGTAAACATGTAATCTGCCTCTTAGCTTGGTTAAGCTTCCCAACTCTTTAATCTTATGACCCTTATCCTCACCCACAACAAAGAATGGTAGTGTTTGCAAAGAAGTCAAATGCCCTACCATCTTTGGCATTACTTTCCTATTTTCTTTTGTATCACCAATACATAAATGTCTCAAACTGACCATCTTATGGAATTCGTTTGGAATCTCTACCAAATTTGCAGATGGGGAAAGCCGAAGGGTCTGCAAATTGTACAGACAAGTGACAACATTCGGCAGTTTTTCAATACGATATTTTGACAAGTGAAGATACCTCAAATGTATAAACTTGCGCAAGGAACTTTGTAGATCTTCTGCATCATCTTCCAAACTGAGGGCACGCACACATTTGATTTCTCTTGTGTTTCGGGGAAAATATCCACTTAAAAATAGCGTCCTAAGTTTTCCAATATTCTCTTTTGAAAATTGAATCCTGCTTCCTCTCTCAAGCGACAATGATAGATGTTGAACCTCGGGGTGGTCCCTCACCTTTCTAGCCTTCAAAGTCAAACAATTACCATCTGAGAGCTCCACTGCAAGATCATGTACAAGATCATGCATCTTGCAAGTTTCAACATTGTTAAGCAGATCTAGTTTAACTTCTTGGAATAAGGAATTGCGTGATAAGATATTGAAATATTCATTGCCTACATCTTCCATTTCCAAATTGCTTCCTGAACTAGGCTGAAGATAACCTAGACCCATCCAAAGCTGAATAACCTCGTCCTTCATGATGGTTCGATCCTTTGGAAATATAGAACAATATGTAAAACATTGTTTCAAACATGGGGAGGGTAAGTGATCGAAACTAAGCCGTAATACAGGTAGAATTCCATCTTCTCTGTCAAGAGTTCCCCACATATTACTCTTCTCAATAGACTCCCATTCGTTTACATAATGCTTCGAGTACAATAGCCCTCCTAATGAGTTTATCGCTAATGGAACACCCTTGCACTTTTGTACCATTCTTTTACCAATAACCACCAAAGTTTGAGTTTCTCTTGGTCCTCCATTCGCAAATGCTCTTTTTCTAAACATGGCCCAACAATCATCTCGTGACAGTTCACTCAAACAATGAGTGAGAGTCGGAGATGCTTGCATAGCCGATAAAACATCCATACTGCGGGTTGTGACTAAAATTTTGCTTCCTTTAGAACCACCTATAGCGAGCAAACACGATCTCATTTCTTCCCACTTTTCTCCACTTGTGTTCCAAACATCATCTAGTGTAAGAAGGTATTTCTTCCCCTTCAATAACTCGGACTCCCCAAGTTTTCCAACAATTCCCTCCACGTTTGGTATCTCAGATTTCTTTCTAGTAAGAGATTGCACCATCTCATTCAATAACCTCTCGACTCTAAACTCATCATCGGAGACACAAATCCACATTCTCTTATCGAAATTGTCCACAACCTCATCCGCTCTGTAAACAAGTTGAGCAAGGGTAGTCTTACCAAGCCCACCCATTCCTACAACTGCAACGACCGGTAAATCCTCTCCTACATCAGAGTCCATTAGCAACATCTCTTTCACTACCTTGACATCTTCTTTCCTTCCAACAATATTCGAATCATCAACAAAAGGGTGAGTCAGCCTCCATTTACTAGGCTCAACAATAGTACTACCACTTAAGATCTGATCTATTGGCCTAAGACCCATTTCATTTCCCCCTCTGCAAACCTTGTCTAACAATGAATTAATATTCTTGACCTTAGTGGCGATCTTGGGACGAAATGCCAAGGGATTTGAGGGTGAAAAAAAGTTGCTTACCTTATCCCTCTTTCGTACCTCCAACTTGCTCTTAAGAGATTCATAATTAATTTCATCAAAGAGATTCTCAGCATCACATGTTGCAAGTTTGAGATTCTTCAGCCACAGTTTCATGACTTCTGATGGTATACTCCGTTTGTTTTCAGCATCACGTAAGAGAGACTGAATCATTGTTAACCTTCTGTGGAGGGAAGTGAGATCATCGTGGAAATTGAACACTGCGGCGTTGATTTGTTCAGTTGCCAGTGGGATCAAGCTAGTGAGGATTGTCTGGGCAGCAGAGATCAGAGGAGAAACTGACATTTTTGTTTTCTTTTTTGAAATGAAGTTGAGCTTGTTGGATCAACGGTAGATGGAAAGCTTGGGAACAAAAACGAAGATGGATGAAAGAGAAAATTTTGCGGAAAATTCAACAAAATCTTATGTATGCCGATTTTGTTGAATTATTGGTTGGTCTGTTGGAACACTTTTACGGTACACATAGCTGAAATGATGCAGAGAGGTGGAAAGCTGGAAAGCACGACCATCCAATTTAGGAACGGAAAATGATTTCCACGCTCTCATTTTAATTATTCATACTCTTTTTTTTAGGCCGTTGATTTTGTCACTTTTTTTTTGTTAATGTCACTTTTCTGCAAGTATATTTTTGGTGCACTCCCCTGCAAGTATATTTTTTTACCAAAAATATACTTGCAGAGGAATGGCGTTAACAGAAAAAAAAAAAGTGGCAAAATCATTTTCTTTTTTTTATTCATATAAATTTATAATATTGTCCTTAAATATGTAAAAAAGAAGATACGTAGTAAATTCAAGTGAATAAAGACAAAAAAAAGAGTAAATTTTATTTTGGTTCGATTTAAGTTAAAATCTGCCATGTTTTTCTGAAAATGGTGCTACTATAATTTTAGAGAGGGATGAATTCCTTGAAATGGTGCCGAGATTTTAGAGAGAGGGGGATTGGGGATGAAATGCATGGATTTTTCAGCAAGATTTATGGGATTTTTAGAAACTAAAATTTTGAATTTGGTCAAACGGTGACAACTCATTTTTTCGGGGGATTTGTGGAATTATGTTTCAATCCCAATATATATATATATATATGAGCACTTTTATTAGGATTATAAAAGATTGAAGATGAAAACGTAAGTTGGAAAAAGTACCGAATGGAAATTTGCGAAAAGTAGAATCTGAGGACGATTTTTTAAATCTTTTCATTCTAAAAAGGAGAATGTAAAAATTAATTTTCTTTACGAAAAGTCTATTTGCATTGACAAAAAAAAAAAAAGAAAGGCACAGATGATGCATAGATTTGCAGAGCTTTTACTAGGTGTGAGGTTGAATGGGTTAATTTCACTGATCTCCCCTGTGGTTTCTGACAATTTCAGAAACCTCCTCTGAGGTTTCTGAAATGTCACTGAGCTCCCTTACTTTTAAAAGTATTATCATGATTCCCCCTCCTACTAACATCCGTTAGTTGAATGGATGGGAATTGATGATGTCACCTGTTTTTGACCTTTTGATGCCCATATTACCCCTAAAGCATTTGTAATTCTTTCCAATAACAAATTATCCTTGTAAACAGAGATCCCTCATCACCTCCTGTTACCACTAAGAAAACCAGTTACAGTATAAGTTATAGGATTATAAACCATTCTCCCCAACTTTAGTTTGCTATATTTGTCTTCACAAGCACAAATATGCTAACCATACCAGTTTAATTAATGACTCATTCCTATTTTGGTATTTTTTCGTCTTTTCTGAATTTCTTTTTAGATACACGTTATTTTTTGGATTTATCATTCATCTCAATGAAATGAGATTACAAAGTAAAAAATTTTGACCAAAAGCAAAAAAAAATACGAAATACAAAAATGATTGAAATAGTCGGTATTTTTTTCTTTAGTGTTGTCCTATCTATTTTTTTTTAAATTTCGGCCTACATAGTTATTCTTTTTTAAATTCCTCTCATCGAGACAAATTATATATTAATCCAAAAAACTCTGAAAAAAAGCTAAACAACAAATTACGTAAGGTAAATAACACGAGAAAATGCATTTTCATCACATATCTTCCAAACACTACTCCTGTTGCATATCTCCCAAAAACTAAGTTATAATTCATTTTCATCACATATCTTCCAAATACTACTCTTGTTATAAAATGCATCATATACATATCATTCAAATACTTTGTCGATCTCAAAATACATTCTGTCCATAATTCAAAAAGCTAAAAAGTACGCTCCCAAACACCCATAATAGTCGCCCATGCTACCAACCCCACCCATCGCGGCCGACGACTCCAAAAACCAAAAGCTCACCCACGCCAAACATCACTATGTAAAGTGGGAAAGAATCGGTGCTTAAGAGAGAAATAGAGGGGGATTTTTGTGTATGCTATTTTTCCAAAGAAATCGCCCATGCACCCCGACATATCACCATGGAAGCTATGTTGTGGTGAATCCGACCCAAAAAAATGGAGGATTGTCTTGTCGATCAAAAAGAAAAAGTGGAGGTTTCGTCCATTCTTGTTGGGTCTTTAGTGGTAGATGGAGGAGGGTTTGTCTTTTGTCAAGTGATGTGCCTCCATTGTGAAAATTGGAAAGAAAAGTTCACAAAAACCAGAGAAATAAATTCGGAATACCGAAAACCATCCCGATCAACCAATACTGTGATTTGTTTCATTACTTTCTGTAATTGAGGTGTGAAATTGGTAATAAAAAGAAAAAAAAAAACCTTGAACTGGATGGGTTTTGTGCAAAAATTAGTTGCTGTTGTTTTTTGAGGCTTTCATATTGGGGTGGCGGTGTAAACGGCGATCACCGGCGAGGGCAGAAATAGGGTCAAAGGGGAAGCACTCAAAACGGCTTTTATTGTGAAAAACGAACATTAAAAAGGGTATTCAAGTCTTTTACTCCTAAAAACTAACATCGTTTAAACTACAGTGATGGACTGGGGGAATTGGGATAATATTTTCAAAAGTAGGGGAGGTCAGTGATATTTCAGAAATGTCAAGGGAGGTTCTTGAATTTGTCAGAAACCAGAGGGGAGGTCAGTGAAATTAACCCGAGGTTGAATACTTACTCTTTTTTTTGTAAAATTTGCAGAGCTTTTTTTTCAACGTCCAACTTTTGCAGAGGTGGAATGATGTAGAGAGGTGCAATTATTAAGACCTAGCAACAATTGGAGGAAGCTCTTGTCTAGTTTCATGCGGACCCCATTTGTGAGCTCACTCTCTACTCACAATAATGATCGAAATCGTTTATTGTTTTAAATTTCGTCAGACTTGTTAATTAAGTAAAAAAAATTAGTTTGATCAAATATCGATAAGTATACAATCGAAACTCATTTGTACATGGAAAGAATGGAATTGAAGTTTCGAATTTTTGTTTTCATCTCTTTCATCTTGTACAAATCTATTTCGATCCTTACTTATTAATGTTCCATCGAACTAATTTTAAACCGGAACAACAAGCTCGAAGATTTTGTAAAATTAGTAATGAACAATTCCTATCATATTCACCGGTCTTGATGGGCAATTATTCACTGGCTTTGGTGGGGGCCGTGCAATTATTCAAAAGCATGAGCAATTATTTACCGGTCTTGATTTGGCCGGGCCATCCAATAATTTGGTGCAATTATTGAGACCTTACAATTATTAGAGCTTCAAACTATTCCCTGGTCTTGGTGGTGGGTGTGCCATGACAATCCAATAATTTTCCCAGAGAATAAATTCTTTATACAATTGGTGTAAATATTTATTTATTCTAAATTAGTTATACGGGGTGGTTCAATGGACAATTATTTAAACACCTAAAAAAATACCTTATAGTTTTCGATCAAATTTTGATGATCTGAGTCGCTCAATGTGATCAGAACGTGATTTTAAGGGTGCCCGCGAGAAATCAGCAAAAAAAAAGACCGAAAAGAGCTTGATCTGAGCAGTTTTTAACTTAGATTTAATGAACGGTTCAATTAAAAACTGCTTAAAACAAGCACTTTCTGGTCTTTTTTTTTTGCTAATTTCTCGCGTGCACTCTTAAAATCATATTCTGCACACATTGAACGGTTCGGATCATAAAAATTTGATCGGAAACTATGTGATTGAGATTTGGGGTGTTTTTTTAAGTGTTTAAATAGTTGTCCATTGAACCGCCCTGTTAGATTTGGGGTGTTAATTATATTGCGACATGTATTAAAATAGTGGTCTTAATTAATAAAACATGGCGACATGGTTGAATGTAATTGATTTGAAAGAAACAAATGTTTACACCAGCGGTGTAAAGAATTTATTCTCATCTTTCCTAATGGAAATTCCACTTCCGAAATTGTAAAGAAACATGAAAACAATACATGAAAGTGTCCACGAAACAAAAATGAAGGGCTTGGATTTACAGCACTGTGAATCTGAGCCACTTTCATGTACTATATCGAGCCTCTTCTCATTCAGTAAAGTAATTGTTTAGCGTTAAAAAAAAATACTAATGGTTCAATCCCTTCTTTTTTTATTTTCGGTTTGTATAACTGATGGAAAAGAATATTCACGCAAAAAATTAGCTTGATCGGACGGCGTTTGATATATGAACAATTCTTGTTTGTGAAGAAAAAAATGCCTTCACAAATAAACGATTTCGATAATTTTTTGAGTCCATTGTGAAACCAACAATAATTTTGTGTGTGTGTGTTTAGCGTGTGTGGACCCCCACACTTACTATGAGTGAATTAATGTGATTGTGTGTTTTAACAGTTTGTGATAGTATTGAAAATTAAAATTGGAGGGGACTGGAGGGCACTGAACAGTTATTATAGTGGATGGAAACTCTGCTCGGTGCCAAACTCCAAGAGCATCCCAATCCAATCCTCAAATTCTTCCTCCATTTCTCCATTTGAGAGGATTCCAATATAATTTTATATTCAATAAGTGAGTTTGGAGAAATTCACTATCCTCGGATCCGGGGACCTTCTAGTAATTTTCACCCATTGTTTTCAACGGTTCGGATTTAAAAAAAACCCTTCCATGGAAGAGAATAACTCTTGCCTGGAAGAATTTATTTTAAATATGGACAATTGATTACTCCGATAGATGGTTGAAATCCTCACTATTATCCTATAGTGACTTTACTCACTACATGGTCCTTAAGTTGTCCTCAACCCCAACCACACATATTCTAAAGGTTACATCATTCTTAAACCGGTCGATATTTTCTCAACCGTAGTTCGCAACTTTTGATTTACGAGGTTCTCTCTTGCTCTCTGTGTTTTACTGGTGTGAATTTCTATTGTTTACATATATAATAAATTGTATCCAATAGTATATAGACATATGTGTATATATATGAAGTATATTTTATGGCACCGAGAATGCCACGACAACTTTGTTTAGTGCCATGATGTTTTGTGGAGTCGTACAATTCCACCCTTTGGCCGTTCTCCTTCTCGCTTCTCCAGTTTTATTTTACCCTTTTGATTCACTTCAAATTTTGCATTTTTCTAGCAGGCCGGTCGTCGGAGATCACACCATGGCGAGAGTTTGAGATCTCCTATTAGACACAACATCTTCGTCCCGGATATGACTAGATTATTGGACTTATCTCTTATAATCGTCGAATTGACTGAATTCCCCATGCCCAAAACTAAAACTCTCTCCTTTGATCTATAAAAAACATGAAAATTTAAGCTACCCAAAAAAACACAAACAGACATGCGTGCGCGCGAAATTGAAAGATTTGAAACAGAGACAATAATGGAAATAGATTGTGAGATCTTTAGGGGGGGGTGGGGTTTCAATGTCGTTCGGTGGTGGTTGATTTTAACTTTCAAATTACAGATGATAGAGGAGCACGAGAGAAAAGTGGGTCCGTCTTTCAAAAAAAGAGAGAGAAAAGTGGATCCCGTGGTGCATGGTAGTGATAAATTGTGGAAATGTATTTGAGATTCTGAGAGGCGGGTCGTAGTATGCCGATGCTGCAAACGGGAGAAGAAGGGGATGGGGGAGGAAAGGAAGGGAAGCTGGAAGGTACATCAGTGAGAAAAATGGGGGTGATAGATAGAGAGTGTGTGCGCTCTATTGTTTACTGAAAAGGTTAGTATATTGGTCGGTGCACATCTAGCAGTCGTGGCAAAAGATTTTGTCGTGGCATTGGCACTGCCCTACAGCTCTATTTATTAGGTCTCGTTCCCGAAATCTTCTTAAAAAATAAATACTTATTTTGTCACTTCTCATTAAAAAATAAGAAGGATCATTCCACAAAATCCAAATAAAAAGTTCCTTTCACATTTTCAAACTCAAAAATCATGTAAATGAAAAAAAAAAATCAATTTTTTTTGCACCATATTAAAGATCTCAATGAGATCTATCAAACAAGATCCATAGTGATAGGAAAATTATTTGCATAAACACATGATTTTTGAGCTTGAAGTTGCCTTATACAAAAAATAAGACTGTTGCTATGATAATGGGCGCCGGCGGAGGGAAATCGTACCGGCGGCCGCGCCGGGCCGTCTCCGGCCACCGGACGGCCGATCCGAGCCGTCCAAAAATTCTAAAAAAAAAAACTGAGGGGGCTATCACGAGAATCAACGGCATCCGAGTTATGTAGGGTGCTTGATCCGAGCACCCATTTTCCGTGTATATGTGATGATCATATATACACGGAAAAGGAGTGCTCGGATCAAGCACTTTACACATTTCGGATGCCGTTGATTCCCGCGATGTCCTCCTTGATTTTTTTTTTTAGAATTTTTGAACGGCTCGAATCGGCCGTCCGGTAGCCGGAGATGGCCCAGCGCGGCCGCTGATACGATTTCCCTCTCCGGCGCCCATTGGTTCCTATATAAATTCTGAAAAATAAGCACCTCCTTCTTATGTTTTGGAGAACAAGCCTTCTTATTCAACAAAAAATAAGTTCTTATTTGGGTTGTGAAACACAGCCTAAGTCTATTACCCTATTAATGTGTATTTTTTTTTATTACAAAATCTTCATCTTTTGGATAATGAATACTCCCTCCGTCCCAGTTTGTTTGTCCCCTTTTTGAGAGCGTTTGACCTCTCAAAGAATTGGCTATAATTTTCAATTCGTAATGTTTTTAATATGCAATATGGATCTTGTTTGATAGATCTCAATTAGTTTTATTATACAAAATTTTCAAAATCATAAAAAACATTATAAATTGTAAGATATTAGTATATTTTTGAAAAACACGTATTTCGACAATTGAACAAACAAATTGGAACGGAAGGAGTATCAATTTTTTGACTTTTCAAATTGACATGTACTTAATGCTTAGTATTGATAATTCAACCACTCCTTTATTTCATATGCCTTCATTTTTATGCCTAGCAGAAGATTAATAATTATAAATTAAATGCATAATTTACAAGATTGTATCCTTGACGCATCCGCATCTGTATCCTACTTTTTTAGATTTTGCCTTGTCATCCGTGCATGTGCTTCATAGCAAATAACACAAGAATTGGGTATTCTTCGGCACTTCTATGATGGTTTTGGCTGATGCATGTTAGGAGGAGGGCGTTGATGGTAGGCCAGAATGGGGAGAGGATGTTGGTAACAAGAGGCCATCTGATTGCGCTTCAAAACATCATCTTTGAATCTTTCTTCTTCTCATCTGCTGCTGCTTTCTTGGACTCTGGTTCTTCTGCTGGACCTACTGAGGCAAGTTCTGCGAAGCCGCACGACTTTCTCAATGCAATCGTTAGTTTCACTGGATCTAGGGAGCCGGAGACCCCAGTCACTGTCAATCTGTTTTGGTCCTTCACATCCACAACAATTGATTCAACCCCTGCAATTAAAAACATGATGATATACCCATAAAACAGCCAGATCTATGGAAAATTGATCTGGGTTTTGTCTGTCTCTTGGATATTCGGCTTCTAAATGAGAATACTCGTTATATAAGGATCCAAATATTTCCCAAAAGAAAAAGAAAAAACAATGAAGAGCCGAATAAAGTAAATTCCCTTAAATTCTAGTTTGACACACTGCCTATAACCTATAACCGAGTAAGTCGTATAACTGGTGAAATTGAACACTAACACCTCTACTTAATTTTTTATAGACAAATATACATTCAAACAGAAATAGAAAATAGAAAATTGAAATACTTTTGAAATTCCTAAAAACAGTACCTGGGAGGCTATAGGCTGTACTCATGGCCCTTCGCTTGGCTTTGTCGTCAGAGAGCCCCGCTACTGCCACCACCACTCTCTGTCATAAGCAAAAAACCCGAAATCGACAAAAGATCTGAATTAGGGAAAAATCGAGTTAAGCTTAAACCAGGTTAATCATACTAAAGAATCTGAACCCTGTTAAAAGGAAAATATTTGAACAAAGGAATCCAGAGCAAGAGTTGGAAAAGGGTGAAGAACTTTTCTGGGCAATTCATAATCGATGGGAATAGCATGAACTGAAAATGGACCAAAGTAAGAAATCATGCCATCCTCATTTTTCTCTCAGATTTTGTTTCTCTGAGGGAAATTCCTCAAGGAAAAAAGTGCAGATCTGGACGGAAAGAATTAGGTATTTTTCAGAGAGGAGAACCCCCAGAAGTTGAAGAGGAGAGACGTACTGGGTCAATGTAAACGAGAGCATGGTGCTCATATTAAATATGGATCTTTAGATTAAAAAGTACTCCTAGGTAATTTACAGCCCTTAATTAAAATCACTCACCAAAGTAGTACGATGAATTTGCTAAAAAAAAAGATTTTAAAAATTTTTGACCAAAAAACGTAATACCACAGAAACAGATATATATATATATATATATATATATATATATATATATATATATATATATATATATATATATATATATATCGGGACGGTTCTAGGGACACCCAAAAAATCACCTCATAGTTTCCGATCAATGTGATCAGAACGTGATTTTAAGGGTACCCGTGAGAAATCAGCAAAAAAAAAGACCGGGAAGGGCTTGATCCGAACAGTTTCGAACAGTTTTTTATTGAACGGTTCAAATAAAAACTGCTCAAATCAAGTCTTTCACGGTCATTTTTTTTGCTAATTTCTTGCGGGCACCCTTAAAATCACATTCTGCACACATTGAACGGTTCGGATCATAAAAATTTAATCGAGAACTATGAGATTGAGATTTTGGGTGTTTTTTTAGGTGTCCCTTGAACCCATCACCCAAAAAAACAAAGCACTTACTACACTTGTTGCAAATGGAGGCCGCTATTCGCAGTCCTTTATTTTCTCTCATAACCCATTTCTTTCACTTCACCAATCACCCATATATTTAATATAAAATTTACTTCCAACCAATCCATAAAATTCACTTATGTTTTGTTTAGATTGGAGTTTGAAATTTTTTTTGAAAAATAGTAGGGATAATAAGTGGAGAGAAATAGAAAGAGTAATGTTAAAAGTAGATAGAATCTAGGAGAAATTTTTTGAAAAATTCTTTTTGAATTACGAAGAGTACAAGACATTAAACTTCCCAATATACCTCTTCTCACTTAAACACCTACACTATCCCTCAAATAACACTTTCACCCTAAAATCAAAACAAAGCCTCTCTCTCTTCTTCTATGCGTTCGTGTCTCTCTTCCTCCATAGCCACCGCCCCAAAGCAGGAGCTGGCACTGTCGCACCACCGTCGCCGGTCCACCGCCCCAAACACGATTCTCCCACATCAAGGTACATCGTTCTCCCTCCTTCCCCTCTCATCCTCATCTCTCCCTTTTCCGTCTATATACATACATACATACATTGATGCCTTTTTTTCAAAGATTTTCAAAGACAACCCATTTAAGCCCTGGAATAGAAAACTCATAAATTTGGGAAATTGATGTGGATTTACCTTGTATTGCCTCGTTAGGATCTGCCTTGACTGCTGCTGTTTCTTGCTCTTCAGTACTTCCAATCAAACCAGAGCTTTGGTTTGCAACTGTAATGGGTCTAAACCCAGATGGGTAATCTCCAATGGATCTTGGTGTGGTCTTAGGGGGTTTATCTCTCTAAAATGAAAGTAGGACTGCCCCCTAAAAAACCTTTCTTTCTTTCGTTGGCTATTTCTTTGTAAAGAAAACAAAGAAATTTTTTTTCCCAGTGTTGCTTTTGAAATCATGTAAACATTGTTTGTGAGGAAGAGGAAGATACTGTCCTTGAGGATGAGGAGGTGAAAAATTATCAATTTAACAAAAAAAATGAAATATTGTAGGGAGATATTCTCGAACAGGTACAGTTAGTTGCCGAACACGTGATGTACGGAAGCACGTACTTCATACGACAGGTGGTACCACCGGGTAGGGCGGTGAACGGTGATATGGACCAGCGACATGAGAAGTCATTGGTCCATATAGTCTGTTCGGCGATTGTAAGGATAAAAGACATGTGAAGTCATTTGTCCAAATATAATGATAAGGACCAGTTGCATGTGAGGTCATAGGACCAGGCAATCTGTTCGGCAATGAGATAGCCGAACAGGTAGTGTACTGTAGGAAAGGCAGCCTTAAATGTTAAAGCGGCAGGAACGCTCTAGAAGGTTCCAGAACGGTGTTATTCCGTAAGAAAATAAGATCCCGAGTATATAGGGTCAGGGAAAGACACTCGATGTGAATGGGGATGTTTGGCTAACCATGGAAAAGAGTCCTGGAAGGGTTAAGCTAACAAGACCGATAATGGCACGAGAATCCAAGAGATCCTGGATTCCTCTACGAGATAGGAATCCTAGGGGAACATGGATACTTGGGCAGCAAGCATCCGTAAATCTATAAATACGAGATAAACCTGGAGGTAAAAGGTACGCAATTCTTGGCATTCATACTATTCACCTATTGATAATTAGGGTTTATTGATCAGTACGTGATACTAACTTTGGCATCGGAGGGCCTTTGCCACGAGAGGCAGAGGTGCGCTCACCCTTTGTCTGTCTTGCAGATTAGGGTTCTGACGACGAATTAGGGTTCCGATAAAGAGGCACGAATAAGCCGTTGCACTCCAGGTTGACCCGAAGCATCAATCGTTTTCATCCCCCTACAAATATGTAAGTTCAAGGTGGGTAAATCGGTTGAAGGTGGGTTTCATATTATTATGGTTTAGGTCTTTGTTGTGATGAATTGAAGTAGCTTTTAGTAATTGGAGATTGAGACATAACTTCCTCTTTTTAGCTTTTCAACATTTTCCTCTGGAAGATTTATAAGACCAGTTATAAAGTCAATAATATGGGATGTGTGAGAGGTAATGTTAGTGAGGAACAACTGCATTTCGTAATGCTTTACCGTTTACTGTTTTACGAAATTAGTTAGTTAATGACTGGCCAAGCAGATCTAGGTGAGGCAGGTAAGTGCATAATCCAAGCTGTGGTTGTGTAAGTAAGAGGGACACGAAGTAGGTTGGAGGCTATCTTACATTGGTAAACAATTTCGGTAACCAAGAACAGTATTACTTGCATATTTTCGGTTTTTGAATGTCGAAATATGTAAGAACTTTCAGTAACCAGAAATCAAAATTGTTTACCACTTTCAGTAATCAGAAACCGAAAATTATAATTATTTTTTCTTCAATTTTACACTTGCTTTAGTATAAATCACCACTAAGTGCAGGGATTAAGTGTTATGTGCATGAAACTGTTTATATTTGCCGAAAAGGTAACCTGAAGTGTGAGAAACAATAATAGTTCATAGCTGTTGGAATGTTGGAAGTAGAAGTAGGTGTTTTCCTACCCTTGAACATGCGTAGGACATACAACTTACGGATTTTAGGAGTATTATTAGCATTATTAACTTTTTTTTGACTTTTCGAACTTTTAAGTTTGCATTACTGTTATTATATGCAGGTTATCATGCGTCCATTGCGTCGAGGCCAAGGCCAGGGTCAGGGTCGGGGCTGGGTCAAGGGCCAGGCCGAAGTGTATCCACAGCCACAGGAAGAGGAAGATGTTGTCTTTGAGAACATACCTGAGGGTAGAGCTTGAGTTTATGATGTTAGATAATCATTGGTTGTATATTTTGGTTGGCGAACAACATACATTTTATTTGTGGATGTTTATGAATGTTGGATATTTGATATCTAGAAATGTTGGCTATGATGTTCGACATATTTTGTTTGGTTTATGATGTAAATTGCGGTTGCACGTGTTTTTTGTGGATGTCGATACTAGCAAAATCTTGTTCCTAAAATTCGGTCTACATCTAATGTGTAAAAAATAAATCCATCGAATGCTCGAAATGATAAACTACTATGATATCAGTACATAATTTGAACAACATAGTTGGATTACATAAACTTAAACTAGCAATCACGATTACATAGAATGAAACTGAAAACTGAATTCATCATTGCCCTTTATTAGACTTAGGGCCCGATTAGATGCTGTATGAGTTTTGGGTGTATTATTTATGAAGGGGGATAAGATAGTCGGGGGTATTAATTAAGAAGGGAGGACTCACATTGATGTGACATTTATAGAGGGTGTATTAAAAAGTAGATGGTTTGGATGATATATTAGAAGGAATGGTGTATGATGTAAAAAATTGTCAAATGACTCTTTTGCCGTTGTGCAGTTCCAAACTTTATTATGCATAACATTAATTATATAATTGCAAAACTTAATATATTTAATTATTTTTCGACAATTCTAAGTTATAATAATTTACTTCATTAACTAATTAAATAATTTAACAAATTTGTAAAATATAAATTTCATTTTTTTTAAAGTAGGGAAACTTTTAATACACATGGTCACACATGTGTTTTTCAAAATTGTTTGTGACCATTGGATTGCTCTCCATTATTCTACACCATTTATTTGGGTTGGTTTCAACTACACTTGATAATTTTTCCATTTTCCCAACTTTGTGAATATCGACTGATTTTCAGTCTTTCACATTTTCCCAACTACATGTATAGTTGTATACGTAGAGAGAGAGAGAAGAGAGACAGAAGCGCAGAAAAAGAAGGAGGAGCAGCCCCCCGATTGTCTCTCTTCCGATCTGTACACAACCCATCCCCAATTCGATAATCGTCTTTCTCTCCGATCGGTGGGTTGTCTTGTCTATCTCTCCGATTTGTACACAACCCACCCTCAAGAACAGGACATCTCTCTCTACGTATACATACATGTTTTTTGTGTGTGTGTGTTTATGTGGGGGTGCTGGTGGTGATCTGTTGTTGTTGGTGTTGTTGTTCTCCTTCTGTTTCTCTGTAGCAAATAGAGAGAGGGAGAGCCATTGGGGAAGGGGGGTGAAGAGGGGTGTTTTAGTAAAAAATTAGGCGTGTACACCCGGATTAGCTATTGTTACCTGGGAGGGTAGCAATAATTTATGGCTGTGAATGGTGTATTAGTGAATACGGGGATTAGTTAATACAGGGGGAAAAGTGGATGCCAAACCGTGTATTCACCTCTCATCAGGGTGTATTGTGTAATACACCCACCGTATACACCATCCAATCGGGCCCTTAGGATATCTCTCAGTTTAGACAATGACGAAACACATATAACCACCAACATAGTTGACTGCTCTGAAGACAACCTCCCCGGATAACCGCATCCTTAATCCTTGGCCTTCGGTTCTTTGCCATTCTCTTTGATGCCTTATCAAATCACAAACTCATTTTTTTTACCGATAGATATTATCTAATGTCTTAACTCATCTTTGGATGGAAAAATCTACAAACATGATTGAACAAAAACATTCAATAGCAGTAAAAAAACAAAATCAAAAGAACCAATTATCCACCTGTTTGAAAACATTCACATTTTTCGTTGTAAACTCCCGTGTGAAATCATATAGGGGCACTGGACTTATGTGACTGCCGTGCGTTGAAGAATCACCCTGAAGAAAGTATCAAAAATTCAAAAGTCCATCAAAACAAGTTTTCTAGCTTTTTGGGTCTGTTTGGGTAAGTGAATGTCAAAAATATATATAAAATTCGGTATCTAATTGTTGAAAATAAGTATCAGTTTCGGTAAGTACTTGTCGAAAATATATACGAAATACATTTCGGTAAATAGCTGTTGAAAAAAAGATTATATTTCGGTAACTACATTGTAGACACTCCAATCTGGGCTTCCAGATTAGTTTACTTTGGGTTTTTGATTCTCCAATGATGAAACGGATCAAGAACACCCCGGGAATGATAAGTGTTTGAGCTTTGAGTGTTTGCAAAACCCTTGAACGTAGCCTAATCCTACGCCACTTCAAAAGCCAAAACCCCTACTGGCACGCGCTGGTTGAGAGCCTGCGCGCGCAGATCAACTTGACAGGTGTTGGTCAATGGTCAAAGCTTGGTCGTTGACCAACGCGTGAGTAGGTGGTACACGCGCGCGCTGTTCCACGACCATCACGTGCTGGTCAAATTGCTAGGTGGTGGTCAACAGTCAAAGTTTGACCGTTGACCATCGCGCCCGGGCGCAACCCTCGCACACCGAACTACTCTATCATGTGCCGGACTGAATCCATCGCGCGCCAGAGCGCAATGACTGTTCCCACCAACTTTTCTTAAGGTGAAAACTTAGCCACCAATGCAACCTCAGCCAGCCTCGTGAACTGGCTGAATTCCTCTCTTTGCAACCCATATCTACCTCCCTCTCTCCCTATAAATACCCCATTTGTTCATCCATTTTAAGGGTTCAAAAAAAATTGATACATGAAGGGTTAGAATATCCATACACCAAGGGTTCATGTTTTTCAAAGGGTTACAAAATTCCAAGCTTCCAAAGAGTTACAAAAATTCAAAAGAACAAGTACAAAGGCTCTAGTGCTTTTCATCCAATTTCACATTCCTCTAAATACTTAAATAAACACCACAAATTCTATTTTCAACGTCAAAGCTCAAACACCTTTCAAACTCAAAAATCAAAGGTATAACATACCTACTGTTTTCTGTTTTGATCCCTGAGGGGGGCTGGCAGGGCCATGGTTGGTAATCAATACCAGTCCTAGTCCTAAAGCTAGCAAGGTTTCAAAAACCGTCGTGGTAGGAACCAGCGTGCGACGGTCCCACTCTCGCGCGCGACACTCTGTTGCTGAGCGCGATGGTCCGTGGGGGGATTGGTGTCCTACTGTTTTATGCTTTACTTTGTATAAATCACTGTGAGCATGTAAATAATCAGTTTACTGCTTTCCTTTGTTATATTTGTTAGCTTAGTTCAATATGAGTTTCTGCTGTTATGGAGTACCCTTGGGATCATTCTGGACCTGTCCCAGAACCCAGAAACATGCAAACCAAACACTGGTTTGGTTGCGCCAGGGCGCGACAATCGCGCGCCAGAGCGTGACCATCGCGCGCCGGAGTTCCACACTCGCGCGTCAGAGAGCCTCTGACTAGTGAGTGGCTTTGCACAGGTAGTTTGGTTTTAGGCCATTATTTTGTCCCCACACTATTTATGGGGTGTTTTGTTAAATTGTTGGGCTTTTCAGCCTTTAAAGTGCTTAGAACTGTGTAAATTAACTGCTTGGTTTGTCCTGGGTGTGTACTGGTCCTTCCAGAGCCCAGAAAGGGATAAAATACAACCTGTTGGAAGAATATCAACTCGCGCGCGATTGTATGTGTTTGTCGCGCGATGGTTGGCTTGCATGCACGTAGATCCATGCATACAAGTTGGCTATTGTCTGTGTCAAATTCATACAAAAGCACACTGTTTTGATATCCAATCGCAGTTTTGGATTTTATCTTTTTTCAATATTTCATCCATGCATGTTATTTATCACATCCTGCAAACATGTTACAGCTTTAATCCGCATTAAACTGTTCCCTCGCCCCTAATTGGTTAAAGAGTCGATTAATCAAACAGAATCGCAAACGTTTTCGCAAATATCTAAGTAGAGACCGATCTCCGGATTGGGCGAGAGGTGTGCCTTAAAACCCTTCCCCTCTCGTAACCTGGCTCCCGAACCCAGATATGGTTATGACAGACTGATGCCTTCACCTTTTTCAAATCAAATAGCGCAACAAGCGTTTTAAGTTCGGTTCCTTGGGTGTTGGACCTTCAAACCTAAGTGGCGACTCTGAATTGAACACTCGTCTGCCAAAAAAGCGCGCTCATCGATCCACCCCATTTTTCCGGGCACGCTGCACACAATGGCGACTCTGTTGGGAATCGAATCAATATTGGTCTATACTTAGATTTTAATACATTTGATAACAATCCCACAAAAGTCTATCAAAATAGTGAGCTTCGCGCTGCTAAAGAAAAGATTGGTGATTTAACAGGACCCCATGTCCGGCCATCCTGACTGGGGCATCTTTGACTATTCTCTCGCGTAGTTTCTTCTAAGTATTGGTTAATAAAGAGAGCCAAATTTGAAAAGACATTTGCGAATTTACGATTCTGTTCCATTAATCAAATTCTTTGGCATCTTCATATGCATCGATGTGGGATAAGCCTCGTTGGATCGTTTTGGCAATCCGACACGGTTTACCGGAGCTCGGGGACCCCGAATGACCAACAACCTTCGACGATGATGAGTCATTCTACCGTTTGATTGTTGCTCTGCAGTTATGCGGGCAGCGGGAGGTATATCTTGGCTTTAGTCCGAGGAACCCGTTACAAGCCAAAACCAGCCTTTGCATATACAAAGCACTAGCACTCTCCAAACTAGGACAGGTACCTGCAGGGTAAGATTTACTTGCATTTAACCCCATATACTATCTACGTGTTACTGCTTTTCTTATCGCATGCACTGTACATACATACCGTTTTGCGTAGGAGCATGTTTAGGGCGGCTTTTAGGTTGTCTCTCTTTCAAGTCTGTCTTATGCTTATTAGAACGCTGCCATGGCCCGATGAAGAGTCATGCATCTTGATGGTGCATGTTGCTAATTTTCAAAGTCCTTAGATCAGTGAGACTTTTGGAAAATCAAACCTTTTTAAGTCCTTGGCTCATGCCCGATTGAAGTTTCAACCGAAAATAAGGAACCATAAAGTATGGATGTCGTGTCACTGCCACTACCCAGGTTGAAGTGTGAAATCTCTATACACTGCGACGTTCAAAGTTAAGGTGTCATGTCATCAATACCGAGTTGTCCTGAATTCCAAGTGAAAACTTCAAAAACGGAATAGACAAAGGCTTAGTTTGTTTTGACATCTCTTAGGATCAGTCGATCTATTCAAGGGATACACCCTCGAAAAGATTTCGGAGGATTCTGGTAGCGTCCGAACATCATGAGATAGACTCGTCTTTAGTTGTAGAGTCTAGGAGGACACCGACGATGGCAACATGTGCATTACATTCTAATTGCTGCAGGAACCTCACTGAGTTCTCGTTTACTTTGTTGTCTAAAGCTCTAGGCCATCTCACTGAAGGGAAGAGCCAAACCTACTTGGGAACGTGTGCCGGGGCTATTTCACTGTCACTTTCAAATCTGAAATGGCGGCACAAATTGAGCTGGCTAAGTTGAAAAAGACTGTAGAAGAAATGGGTCACAAAATGGACAGACAGATGACTCTCGGCCAAGGTCTGGTTAACCTCTTTACCTCTATAGCCTCGCAACCGGATATGTGGCTAGCCAAAGAATCTTCTCAAGCCTACCACCCTCCAGCGGTTGGAATTAAGCTATGCTTGGCAGACATGTTCAAAGACCTGACGGAATTTCATGAGGCTGGAACTCAACCGAAAGAGGATGCTGGATCCTTTTTCAAAGCCAATGCCGAAGAGGGAGACATCCACAGTGATGAAATCAACCTCAAAGGCAAAAGAGTGCATTCTTTCGATGGTGTAACGCAATGCAGTTGTAAATCAAGCAAAGGTTCCGCTAACCTTCGTCCCAGTCACAAAACCCGTCAAAACCAACCTCGGAGTTTCTCTGTCTTCGAGGCATCTCTATCCGCAGTGATGGAAAAACTTGTCAAGTCAGGGCATCTCAAACCTTTGACCCCAACTCCCTTACCAAAAGTCCTATCTGTTGGCTGCAACCTTAACGCCTATTGTGCTTTCCACCAAATGCCTGGCCATTTCACCAATGTCTGTTTTCGCTTGTGACATGAGATTCAAGATCTCATTGACAATGGCACAGTTCAAGTTCCACCAAAGCCCAACGCCATTTTCAACTCCTTGCCTCAACACAACTCTGACCCTCTGGTTGGTTAGATATCTATCACCTCCACTCAAATCAACCCTAGCTTCACCATATTCAACCCTAGCCACTATATCGTTCCAGAAGGCCAACCCAATCCGATCGTATCCATCCCGTTCGAACCGGAGATTAACATGATGGCTGTAGGTTGGACAATTGAGGTCTTCACTGTTGACACTTAGATTGACAGTAATGAAGAGCTTACAAAGGAGCGGACTGACGAGCTGAAGTCATTTATTCATGGGAGTATCGAGTAGGTTTGGTCAAAAAAGCTGAGGAAGCCGAAGTGCTGTTGCTTGGGCCTGATATCCTCTAGATTCCTCTTCTCTATGAGGAAACTAAGGGTAACTATAAAAGTTGCATTTTCAAATTGCGTCTATTTTGCATTGACACATCTGAGTCTGAGTCTGACACAGTGTCTGTCAAGTCGTCTAAGTCTAGCTCTGAGTCGGAGGTTGTGCCTCTTGGCCTTCCATGTCGTAGCTTCTATTGTCAATTTGAGTCTTTTGCTGTACTTGGCAATCCCGAGGAGCTTTCTTATGATATGAATTATCTTGCTTCTAAGTACTTTGCTGGCTTTTGAATAAATTATGTCGACCCTGACGATGAAGGGATAGATTTCGATGGGGTCATCCCCAAGGAAATGTGTTCCCTCGCCGAAAGGGAAGACGAAAGGCATGCTTAGCCTATTAATTGAAGATTCAAATAAACTTGAAAGATGAGGTAGACTCTCGAATAGTTCAAATTGGTTCAACACTATCCCAAAGGAGCATTGTGCCCGGTTAGACAGGTTGGAAAAGTTCATTGACATATTGGCAGGGTCTTTCAAAAGGCACGCCCGGCGTTGATCCCGAGATAAAGAAACATTAAATCCCTTTGCTACTGAATGCCAAACCATGTAAAGCAAAGTTCAGAAGGTCCAGCGCCTCATATCATGTTCAAATTTGCAGGAACAGCGTTCCGCCAAGCACAAGTCAGAACATTCAAAAATGGCCCGGACCAAGGCATCTCAGCCAAAGTGCATTGGACCTTGCGTTATCAAAGCTATTTTATCTGGGGCTGCGGCCAAAGGTCGTCTACCTCGACGGTAACAAATTCAATACATTGGTCAACTTGGATCAATTCAAGTACTACTTTTCCTTGAGAGAAGCTCGTTGGACTGAAAACCCCAAGGTGGGTAGTTCCAAGTAAAAGTTAGAGCCGCCTGCTAGACCAAAAACCTATGAAGGCGGTCTGGGCAAAATTAAAGGCAATATTTGAAAGCTCGCTAGGCCGAAGACCCGAATGGGCCGTTCTAGGCAAAAGTTAGAGCGTAAAAGGTGAGGCAAAATACTCGAGTGAACCTTGGTCTGAACTATGTTTTGACTTGATTCCCCAGAATGTGGGATACGTAGGCAGTCTCTCTTTGAGACTCGGTTACAATCTACTAATTTGATCCAAGGCTTTGGTGCATCACCTTGGTCGAGAAGAAGACAAGCTTCATCCTTACAGAAAGGGGAAAAACCTTTTGTTTTTCAATTTTATTTCAAACTACTATTACAATTTCAAAGCTGAGCAAAAGCCTTAAAAGATTTTAAGCATAAAAAATAGAATGAAATGCTGGTGAGACCTAATGGCTCATAGTTTATTCTAAGTTTAGCGAAGTCTAGTTTGAGCAGCTACAGCAGCTTTGTAGTCACGCGTGCTAGTTCGATACTCACGCGTGCTTGTTCCATGCGCACGTATTCAATTCGAGCAACAAACAATGGCGGTCAGCTACTGCCTTCGAGTCCTGTTCAAGGGGTTTTTGCCAAGTTTTTTTCCATACCGTGCAGACCTAATATGACTGCACGGGGGTGTTGGTTTCAGTTCGGGTCTATATGTGTCTTTATCTGCGTCTTATGTCCATCTTTGTGGCATTTTTCTAGTTTTTTTTCAATCCATTGTTGTTTTGGGATGTTTTTCTCAGTTTTGTTTGTTCGTACAGGTCGACGTACATCTATTTGACCTTACATAAGCATCAGTTTCACGTGTTTGAAGGGCTATTGTGAGTTTTGGCGCGTTCAATGTCCAAAATTTCATTATTTTCAATGCGTCTAAGGGTTCGTGTTGAATCCTGGGGCTCTTTCTCCCTTGTTGTTCGAGCTAGGCGAGTCTATATATATATATATGTGTGTCTGTGTTGACTTAGTTTGCTTGTCAATGCAAATTAGATATTAGCGTATGATTTATATGTCAATAAACTGAAAAAATACAATTTTTACATTGCTACCCTAGTATCTGTAACCCACAAGCTGTGGAAGCTCGTTAAAGGCAAGAGCATGTCGGTCCAAGACTAAGCAAAGCATATATCTGAGGCACGTCTGCCCAAGCATCGAAGAAAGGGCGCGCAGGGCCAATGTCGCCGCAAAATGTCAATTGGGCACGCCGACCCACTCAATGTGTCACGCCCTCAATTTTCAACATAATTAAATAATACATTTTTAATAGAAGAGCCTCGCATATCTTACATATTACCCAAAAGAGTTCCCACCTATCTTAAATTACAAATCAAGTCCCCATGTTTAGATAATTACAACTTTGGCACAAGTACTAACACATTTAGAATACTACAAACTTTAGTCAAAAGATGATTCAAGAGTAATTAATTATAAGACCATCTTTAACAAAATGAATTTTTTACAAAGATGATGTAATAACTGATAATGTCCGCTTCCAAAAGTCTTTCACTGTCAAGCACACGATGCATGTAATCTATTGCCCCGCATTTGAACCTGAAAAGAAAGATTAGGTTGATTTACACTAGCCCAGTAGGAAAATCTTTACCAATTCTAAGTATAAATATGATGATAAGGGCAAGAGAAGAAAAATAAGGGGATATAGCTCAACAACGAAATACAATCGACTCAAGGATGAGCCAAACATTCAAGATAATCATTCTAGGACTTGCTATTATCACAATATGCCAACCAATTCACAAGACATTGACAACTCTAACAATCTCGACACGACTCACGATCGCCAATCTCCACCATCGGTATCTCCACCCCTTGCGTTACCGTATAACACTACGAGGATTACCGTGTTAAAGGACTTACATTCCAGGTCTTGAGAACCCCGTACGTCTCCCAGAGATCTCCAACACGAGTCCAAGTAGCTCATTGTTCATTGACTCATCAAATAGTAAACTTAAGAAACTTTTCGGGTCTTAGGGCCCCATATACCCACAATACGTTCCAAGTGCTCGTGACCCTGTATATCCATTTCACGTTCTGGGTTTTTGGGCCCCATATACCCACAGCACATTCCGGGTACTCGTGACTCCGTACATCCATTTCACATTCATCCTACGCATTTCAATGAGTCTAATTTCAAGTATAGGAGAGAGATATTGATGTTAAGTAGGTTGTTCACATATTAACTCATATTTCCGTTTTGGAAATGTTTCCAAACTCTTTATCTCGACTCACCCCTCGTTCTACATAACACTAATAGTCAAGTTGTCACATCGTACATTAATAAATACCTTAAGATCACGTTATTCTTCTAAGTATATCACGATGCCCTTCGTCACGTACCGTACCCACAAATGACTCCATGACACACCATCCGCTAGGTTCTAAACAAGAATCTTATCGAAAAAGTGCCAAAGGAACTTAGGAAGCTCAACAAGACGAGGCACGAGTGACAACACTACCCATCGGATCACTAGAAAAACTCATGTCTTCCCATAACACTCACCACTTTATCCCTTATAGCCCATAGTACTCTTATTGACCTTACGGTACATTTCCCTAACCAACGTCATTGATATTATGCTCTAATGAGTGCTAAGGGACGAGATCAAATAACGAGTCATTAGAACATAAGAAATCATGCTCAAGAGTGATTTAAACATGTTCTAATCATATAGGGAATCATAACACGGAACAAGAATAACCTTAGGAATAACCACAGACATCGGTAGACTGACACACCTCTATTCAGAAGGTCATAACTTTCTGTGTACTAAGAGATTTAAAGTGATTATAGTGGAAAATGAAAGCTGACTTCAATACCTTCGAATCAATATAAAATTTGCATGAAATGAACATTGGACGAAGAAGTTATGGTCATTTGAAGTTGGGCTGAAACCTAGAAAGTGAGCAGAATTTTCAGAAAGGGGAGGGATTGATCCCTCCTCTCATGGGGATCGATCCCCATAGGGAAAAATCCAGTTTTGAAGTGAGGGATTGATCCTTCATGCTTGGGGATCGATCCCTGGGCGATTTCAGGCGATTTCTGCAGATTTCGAACAGCTTTTGAATGAACTAAGGGAGACAATCAATGATCGATTCTTGCATCAAATCAACATATAAACACATAAAAGAGGTAAATAAGTCCCTACCTTACGACAATAACCAAGATCCAAGCGATTTGGACAAGCCCTAGCCTCTACAAACTTCAAAGCTTCGATCCAAGCTTAACCCGAGGATTTTCGAGCTCAAGGACACGATCGGAAGGCTGAAGGGTGGTTGATTCTTGGAGTATTTGAGAGATGGAGTGGAGTCTTGTGAAAGAGAGAGAGAGAGAGAGAGAGAGAGAGAGAGAACGTGAGGGAGAGAGAGATACAAGGAGATGAAATCATCTCTTACACCACACACACCCTATTTATACTACTATATCTTTTATATCACTCATACTCCCTCTAGTTTCTATTCTTTCACTCTCGTCCTCAATTCAAATAATCACCTAATAAACTATATTCTTCCAATTGGGCATTTAATACACATTTCAAAAATTAAAAAAAATTTCGGGTCTCTACACAATGCCTCTATGTCTGGGTTCGTATCTCAGAAACAAAGGCAGTAAAGTACTAGGGCTCAGTGATAGTCCTTAAGCATTGTTGTCCTCCTAGGAGCCGCCCTTAGCTAGAGTCTGCATTTTCAATTTGTGCATTTTGTTAGTACACATCTTTGCATATTGTGCATATCAACTGTTGAAAACAGGAAGGTGGCCAGTTTGTGGGAGTTATGCCAGAATGGTAGCCATCATGCAATTTGTTTACCAAAGGGCTGTTATGTAATCTCCTGCGGAACCAAATCAAAGACAGCCGGTCCTATCCTATCCAATTATCAATGGCACAATCAATGACGGTCAGCCATATCGTCCGACTCAGTCATTCCCAATGGTCAGTCATATCATCAACGACGGTCAGCTATATCGTCCGACTCTGTTATTCCCGATGGTTAGCCACATCATCAACAACGGTTAGCCATATCGTCCGACTCAGTCATTCTCGATGGTCAGCCATATCATCAACGACGGTCAGCCATATCGTCCGACTCAGTCATTCCTGATGGTCAGCCATATCATCAATGACGGTCAGCCATATCGTCTGACTCAGTCATTTTCGATGGTCAGGCATATCATCAACCACGGTCAGCCATATCGTCCGACTCAGTCATTCCCGATGGTCAGGCATATCATCAACGACGGTCAGCCATATCGTCCGACTCAGTCATTCCCGATGGTCAGCCACATCATCAACGACGGTCAGCCATATCGTCTGACTTAGTCATTCCCGATGGTTAGCCATATCATCAACGACGGTTAGCCATATCGTCCGATTCAGTCATTCTTGATGGTCAGCCATATCTTCAACGACGATCAGCCACATCGCCTGTCTCAGTCCATTCAATGATGACAATCAGCCACGTCGTCTATCTCAGTCCATTCAACGATGTCTTAGTCATTCAGCGATGTTCAGCCATATTATTTACAACGATCAGAATATGGTTCGATGGTCCACCTATTCGCAACTTTCGCCTCAGCCTGCCCCAAACAACTACCTCTACATCAGTCTAGCTTCATGCGCATCTTCCAGTAGCCTTATTGCTCTGTCTCGGATGGTCTTTGATAAGGAGATTGGCTCTGATTCCCAACATATGGAATTCAACCTGCCTGACGCGACCTATCCGTGTTTGTTGGAATGCTTTGCCCCAGCAATGATGGCCTGTACCGTCTAAATCTGCAGCGACAGCTTGTCCTGTTCAAATTCGATCAACAAGCGGCAATCCACTCGTCCACTTCTACTTCCATCCCTGGCAATGGACCGCCCGTCCATTCCACCAATCAGGTTCCTTAAGATTACTTGTCTACTTTGCTAGTATGCTTTGTTCTGAATTGCCTTGAGGGGTGTCTAGAAATCTTTGATGTTACTTGTACCAAGTCAATGGTGCTTCAAGTGCCGTCAAAGAAGGGCTACTGTAAACACCCTAATCTGGGCTTCCAGATTAGTTTACTTTTGGTTTTTGATTCCTCAATGATGAAATGGATCAAGAACACCTCGAGAATGATAAGTGTTTGAGCTTTGAATGTTTGCAAAACCCTTGAACTTAGCCTAATCCTAAGCCATTTCAAAAGCCAAAAACCATACTGGCACGCGTTGGTTGAGAGCTTGCGCGCGCAGATCAACTTGACAGGTGTTGGTCAATGGTCAAAGCTTGACCGTTGACCAACAAGTGAGTAGGTGGTACACGCGCGCGCTGTTCCACGACCATCGCGCGCTGGTCAAATTGCCAGGTGGTGGTCAACAGTCAAAGTTTGACCATTGGCCATCGCGCCCGGGCGCAACCCTCGCATGCCGGATTGACTCCATCGCGCGCCAGAGCGCAATAATTGTTCCCACCAACTTTTCTTGAGGTGAAAACTTGGCCACCAATGCAACCTCAGCCAGCCTCGTGGACTGGTTGAATCCCTCTCTTTGCAGCCCATATCTACCTCCCTCTCTCCCTATAAATACCCCATTTGCTCATCCATTTTAAGGGTTCAAAAAAAATTGATACATGAAGGGTTAGAATATCCATACACCAAGGGTTCAAGTTTTCCAAAGGGTTACAAAATTCCAAGCTTCCAAAGGGTTACAAAAATTCAAAAGAGCAAGCACAAAGGCTCTAGTGCTTTTCATCCAATTTCACATTCCTTAAAATACTCAAACAAACACCACAAATCCTATTTTCAACCTCAAAGCTCAAACACCTTTCAAACTCAAAAATCAAAGGAATAACATGCCTACTATTTTTTGTTCTGATTCATGAGGGGGGCTGGCAGGGCCAAGGCTGGTAATCAATACTAGTCCTAGTCCTAAAGCTGGCAAGGTTTCAAAAATTGTCATGGTAGGAATCAGCGCGCGACACTCCGTTGCTGAGCGCAATGGTCCGCGGGGGGATTGGTGTCCTATTGTTTTATGCTTTACTTTGTATAGATCACTATGAGTATGTAAATAGCCAGTTTACTGCTTTCCTTTGTTAGATTTGTTATCTAAGTTCAATATGAGTTTCTGCTATTATGGAGTACCCCTGGGATCATTCTGGATCTATCCCAGAACCCATAAACATACAAACCAAACACTGGTCTGGTTGCGCCAGGGCGCGACAATCGCGCACCATCGCGCGACCATCGCGCGCTGGAGCGCCACACTCGAGCGCCAGAGCGCCTCTGACCAGTGAGTGGCCTTGCACGGGTAGTTTGGTTTTAGGCCATAATTTTGTCCCCACACTGTTTATAGGGTGTTTTGTTAAATTGTAGGGCTTTTTAGCTTTTAAAGTGCTTAGAACTGTGTATATTAATTGCCTATAAACTGCTTGGTTTGTCCTGGGTATGCACTGGTCCTTCTAGAGCCCGGAAGGGGATAAAAAACAACATGTTGCAAGGATATCAACTCGTGCGCAATTGTATGGGTTTGTCGCGCGATGGTTGGCTTGCACGCACGTAGATCCATGCATGCAAGTTGGCTATTGTTTGTGTCAAATTCATACAAAGGCAGACTGTTTTGATATCCGATCGTAGTTTTGGATTTTATCTCATTTATTTTTCAATATTTCATCCATGCATGTTATTTATCACATTCTGCAAACATGTTACTGCTTTAATCCCCATTAAATTATTCCCCCGCCCCTAATTGGCTAAAGAATCGATTCATCAAACAGAATCGCAAACGTTTTCGCAAATGCTTAAGTAGAGACCGATCTCCGGATTGGGCGAGAGGAGTGCCATAAAACCCTTCCTTTCTCGTAACCTGGCTCCCGAACCCAGATATGGTTATGACGGACTGGTGCCTTCACCTTTTTCAAATCAAACAGCGCAACAAGCATTTCAAGTTCGGTTCCTTGGGTGTCGGACCTTCAAACCCAAATGGTGACTCTGAATTGAGCGCTCGTCTGCCAAAAAAACGCGCTCATTGATCCGCCCCTTTTTCCGGGCATGCTGCCCACATACATGTCAAAAATATGCACAAAATTCGGTAACCAACTGCCGAACTATACTATATACGAAAATCCTACATACATTTCGGTAAACAGCTGTTGAAAACAAGATTATATTTCGGTAACTTCTTATCGAAAATATGTACAAAATTCGGTAACCAACTGCTGAACTATACTATATAAGAAAATCCTACATACATTTCGGTAAATAGCTGTTGAAAACATGATTATATTTCGGTAACTACATGTCAGAAATTCATATACATATCAGTAATTAACTGCCGAACTTTAGTATAACAAAAAAAAAAAATACATATACGATAATTGAATGCTGAAAATGTATCTCAATTTCGGTAACCAACTGTCGAGTATGTTAATATTTTACAGTGGTTAACTACCGAAATTACTTAATTTATTCGGACCTGAAACACCAAAAAACTGGTTTAAAATTTTGTAAATCTGACAACACTGTACAACAACAACCATAACAAAGTAGATGCCATTGTGAATGGGAAAACTTACCTCCTTGCGCGGCTTCCTCACAATGTCCATCACAGTATCTCTCTCCTTTTCAGCCATCATATAGTTGCCAATAGAATTTGATTCCATTTCAATTTCAAAATTCAAACCTAGAAATGAGTCAATTTTTTTTTCAATGGAAGGATTCGAACCTTCCATTGATACAATATTTGGCTATTGCTCCTTCTCCATTGAAAAATTTGAGAGAGAGGAGAAAAGAGAGGATGAAGATGAAGAAGAAAGAGAGCTTGAGAGAGAGAGGAGAAGAGAAGATCAAGAACAATTGACAGTCGACTGGTGTGTGTGTGTTTTTTTTTAAACGTGAATGACTCTGATTTTTGAGGGAGAAGGGGGAAAAAGAAAATTTAGGGTTTTGGTCAAAAGGGTATGTAGGTCATTTCATGTATATGTATAAAGACAAGTAGGTCATTTTGTATTAGGGGGTCATGTTGTAATTAATTGAAAAATTTTAACGGGCTAAGGGAGAAAATAGAAGGTTGCGAATAGTTGCCCCCTTGCAAATACTTACTACGTTAAGGGAGCGACTATTCGCAGCACCGTATTTTCTCCCTTAGCCCATTAAAAATTTTCAATTATACTCGACAGTTAGTTACCGAAATTGAGATACATTTTCAGCATACAATTACCGAAATATAATATTTTTTTTAACAGCTATTTACCAAAAATGTATGTTCGGCAGTTGCTTACCGAAAGTTGAACATATTTTTGACATGTAGTTACCAAAATATAATCTTGTTTTCAACAGTTATTTACCGAAATATTATGTATGATTTTCAACAATCATTTACCGAAATATAGTGGGCTAAGAGAGAAAATACAGGGCTGCGAATAGTGGCCTTCTACGTTAATGACAACAGAATAAGGAAAAAATGATTTTAGGAGCATCATAGCCCGAGCTTCATGGTAATTCAAACAAGGGTAAATTCCAATAACACGCCTGAGGTTTAGTTTTACTGCAGATCTGCCCTCCACATGCATTTGGAAAATAACAGTGCACCCTTGGCAGACCTCAAATGGTTAGAAAGTTAATGGACGTTTTGTAATGACTGATTTACCCTTTTGCACTACACATATCTAAACCAGTAAACATCAACGCTATTTTTGCCAATATTGTGTACATGCGATAAGTTAGTGAGTAAACCATCAAAGTTGTCATCCTCAATTTTTTGTATGACCGGCCGTTCTCATCCTCGATTACCACTGCACTAACCTAAAACCATCGCCAGATATTGTCCACATCTAACCACCGTCCTTTTAGAGCATTAATGCTTCAAATCTCCATCCTTTTAGAGCATTAATGCTTCAAATCTTCAAAATGAAGAATTCCACCTCTCCAACCATATTTCATTTAATTTCTTCAAAATGAAGAATTTTCTTCATATACACTTGCACAATAGAAAATGTATAACTTTTAACGTTGTGATCCAATATTGACAAAACTAATACCATTAAAAAAGCATTAACAATATCTTTAAAATAAGACAAATGTTGAATATATTTGGATAATGTTAAAGAATTAATATTCAAAATTTTGGAGGAAAACTTGGGTATTATTGAGTTTTGAGTGTGCTATTTGAAAATAAAGATAGAAATAGAGAATTACGGTTAGAGTTTAAGTGAATAATAGTACTCTTCAAATTCAGTTTTATATTAAAAAAAGAAAGAATATTTACTCATGAAATAAGACAAATGTTGAAGAATTGGATTGGAGATGCGCGCTCTTAGAATTCTTTGACGGCCATGCATAGTTGCCCACATCGGCATCTATGGAAACTCTCAATCGCCCGTTAGTCTACCATTTAAAGTGACCTTGCAGGAAAGCAGTACTATTACCCGATGATGAATCCCCGAACCCAAAATCATTGCTTCAATTGCGTGGATTTTTCACAGGAATTGCGTTGAAGATGATAATTTAGTGACATCCCCGTTACATCTTACTTCGACTCCTTTAGCTCAAAACTTCTACCATGCTCCCTAGTGGTATGGGAGTATAATGCTCCCATAAATATGGATCCTTAGATTGAAAAGTAGGTAAATTACAGCCCTTAGATGAAAACTTCTCACAAAAAATAGGGGGCATTTGCTAAAAACGAGATGGTTTTAAGAAATTTTTACAAAAAAACGTAATATTACTTACTACAAAACAAGTTTTATATACAATTCTGTAAGGCAACACTTACTATGTTATATGGCTACACTTCTTAAAAAACACTTACTATACTTGTTGACTATACTTACCACGTTGCTGACAACACTTACCATAGAATAGGGGAAAAATGACTAGGGAGCATCAATGTTGACTACACTTACCACGTTGACAACACTTACCATAGAATAAGGGAAAAACGACTAGGGAGTATGATGCTCCCAAACAACTTGGGAGCATCATAGCCGGAGCAGTTAATGTAACGGATGTAACGGGGATGTCACTAAATTATCATGGTCCAATATTATAGATTAAAGGAGAAGTTATAGAAATGGAGATGTTACAATGCTTGGTAGGAGATTTACATGGTCCAATATCCAGGAGTTAATGTTCAGAGTAGGCTTTTGTATATTTTTGCTGTCCCAACAAGGGCTTGATCACTTCAATGTATTCCTTTGGGTTCTGCCTCGGATCATTTCAGATCATGCACAATAATGTTAACTAATGAGTTGAAAGACTAGGGGCCTAACTCTTTTAACATTGTGAATGCATGGCATACTCATCTAGATGATTGCAGATTATAAAGGAATCTTGGGAGTCAGATTTTGGTAATGGATGGGTAGGATATTTACTCATGAAAAAACAGGGGAAGTTTTGGAACATTTCAGAGTTCGGAACTTCAATAGTAAACGCGAAGCTTTTGATGAGTAATCTTAACCAATTTGATTTGGTATATATCAGAAGAGAGGTCATTACCAGATGTGGAAAAGGCTGAGAGAGATAAGTGGAGGTCGGATTTCTCGGCTGTTGACAAAAATGCCGTCATTTTTCTGGAGGCAAAAATCCGGAACCAAATGGATTAGACTTGGGGATATAAATCCTAAATTCTTTCAAGTCATTGCCAATAACAGATGTTGAAGAAATTTCTTAGGTTCCATTGAGCATTAGGGGGTGCTATATGATGCACCAAGTCAGATAAAACAAGCCGTTGTGTCATACTACCAAAGTATTTTCAAGGCTCAGAGAGGGAGGAGGCCAGATTTGGGTGGTGAATTTTCAAGGAAGACTTGAAAATTCAGGAGTACAGAAAATTGGAGCAGAAACTACCATTCACTACTGAGGAAATAGAGGCAACTGTTAAGGAATGGTATTCCTTTAAAGCTCCAGGCCCTGATGAGTTTAGCTGTGCATTCGTCAAGAAAGCTTGGAATATTCTCACACACGATGTCCTAAACTTCTTACAGGAATTCCATGAAAATGGTAAGTTGGTAAAGAGCATCAACTCTACTTTTGTTGCGATCTCATTCCTACGGTGGAAGGGATCTCAAACTTTAGGGAACTTAGGCTAATGAATATGGCGGGTTGCCTTCACAAATTGTATACGTTGTCCAAAGTCCTAGCTTATAGATTTAAGAAAGTGCTGCCATCTTTTGTGGGGGAAACCCGTGATGCTTCTTTGGTGCTTTTTTTGGGATTGTTTCTAGAGATGGCCATGGTGATTTTATCAGAGGCAAAATCAGGCCGTGCATTGAGATAACCAACTCCATTGATAGATTAGAGGAAGCCTATGCATCTAGGGAATGTGTTTTGATGGCCATGGAATTTGGCGTGGCAGAGGTTATAATACTGGGAGATTCAGTGGCGGTGATCAACATGCTCAAGGGGGACAGGGTTGTAGCCTAGATTGCTTTTCAGATTTAGTCAAGGATATCCAACAACTCCAACCAAGATTTCATTCGATCTCGCTCTTTAATTTTGTTGAGAGAGCTTGCAACATTGCAGCTTGTGTAATATAGTGACATGTGAGACTGTTGAGAAGTGTACTCTTCGGAAAGACAAACCACCTGTTTGGCTCATCAACACTCTTTCGCGTACATAAAACCTTTATTTGTCCTTGGATAAAAGAAATAAAACAACCTACATAAAAAATTTATGTTAGCATTGTAAGGTCTATAGTTTTGGCAAATCCCATGACAAAATCTCATATTAATTTGTAGCCCTTATTATTGAGTTGTAACTTATTTTCCTTCTATGTTTAGAGCGTCTGTTTTAGAAACTATATCAATCATAGTGTGTAATCGAGAGATATAGTTTGTCAAAGAAATTTGGTAGAATTTGTTAAGGAAAAAGGATGGAAGAAATCAAGGAAATTCGTGATTATAGCTGATGCATAAGGAAAGGGGATCACGGAATCAGTGGTGTGGAAATATGGAATTGATTCTCAAAAATAGTGCTCAAGCAGCTCCAACAAAGCCTTAACCAGTGCTCGAGCAACTTGACAGATTTCTTCCATCTATATATATGCGGCTCACTTGGAATTTTGTGTTGACCGAATATATGAGAGCCGCCCCCCAAAACGTCCAAACCCAAGAATACATCCAAGGGGTTTCGGTTTTGTTTCTTGAAGTACAAACATGATCAATTGATCATCGAGCAACACGGTTAACTTCATGGAGTTTCTTTCCAATCTTTGATTCAACTTACTTGAGTTGGCCTTCGGTGGATTTCCGAAGGATAGTGGAAGGCTTGTGGATTCAAGGCAGCGGCAGTCAAACACTGGGTGCGGTGAATGAGCGATTTGGCAATCAATCTTGGTCAACCGAGAGTGATTCTAGGTTGTAAGTATAGGTTTGTTTGTAACCGTACAATAAGTATAGTGTTTTGATTCCTTCCCGTGGTTTTTTCCCATTTAGGGTTTTCCACGTATATCTTTGCGTTTATCTTTTTATCGCTCCTCGTTCGTTTGATTAGCTTATTTATCGAGTGATGGATTGATTAATTAAAGAGATAAAAAATAGCAAATATTTATAAACCTAGGCGATCTAAGTTTTTTCAAGCATTTTCTTTGTTAAGGCTTTATATCACGGAGAAGATGGGGATCCGATTTTATTTACTTTGCAATATGGTTCTAAGTTCAATATGTCGTCATAGTTGACATTTTTTCCTTCTACCATAACATGTCTAAAAGATGTAAGAATCAAGGAGATCGAGAGTTACATTCCCAATCACATGACTACCCATAATCGGAAAACTAAGTTAAAAATCTAGAACAACGTACAATCAAAATTAAGCCGAAGAAATAAATTTCCTTTATTCATGTATCAAAAGCATGGCTCGACATAGGCTCTTATTTAATCAGAACTAACTTAATCAAGCCCAATCATATTCTTTATACCAAGTTGCATTCCCATTGCTTAGATAAAAGCCCTCTGGTCTCACTATCCACTAACAAGTAAAAGGTCTTTGTTTCTGGCATTTATCCGCCACTGTGTAATAATAGAACACATCAAAGCTCTTGTCTTTGGAATCACACAAAAATGGCAGTAAAAGCTAGTGGTGTAAAGACAAGTTGAGCCTGAAGGACCAATGGAAATCCTCTCTGGTTTTGAGGTCATGATATTGTTTATACCCGTTTTGGCACCACGGATCGGGCTAGCCGTGATTGGTATTTTTATTAAATTGGGCCGAAAGCTAAGTAATTGATTGCGTAAATCTTGGGCCATGGGTATTTTTCATTTGGGCCCAAGAAACACGCAGCCCATATGAAGGGCACGGCCCATGATTTTTTGAGAAGGCAGCCCACGGTTGGGCCCATGAAGAAAGGAGCAGCTCTGGCCCATGAGGTGCGGCCCACGTTTTTAGGGAATTGGTTGCTGCCGAGGAGGTTATTTCCCTCCAAAATCAAAGGCCAATTGACTTGGTCAATTGGCCATGTGTCAAATGCCTACAAAGAGGGAGTAGTGGGGGGTTGTTGCCACGTCATCCATGTTCCCTTAACTGCCAGAAGAAACTGCCCACTACCAAGCATGCATGAAAAGTGGAGCATCATGGGACACGTGTCAGCTAATGGAGCAGAGCAGAATTCGGATTCAGGCCTGAATCAGCTTACTGCTGTGCCTATAAATACAAGTTCACAAGATGAAAAAAGGGTCCAACACCAATCAAAGCTCAACGCTTACAAACCAAAGCCTTCCCAGCGAAGCACAACACTTTACTACTTTCAGCAAAGTAGATTATCGAGTACCTCGTGCTCAAACCCCATTCAGACTCACTTCATCAAGTAGTTTGGATTTTTACTTTTCTTGTAATCAAACTTTATTATCTCGGAGTAATAAAGTTCACGTTTTTACGCCCATTTCCTATACGACTAGGAAATTTGAAGTCCACGACCGTGTGACAAACCACGAACCTCATTGTGATATTTAACCTTTGGGTCACACGCAATCGCTCTTACGTTAGAAGTTAAGATTCACGGGAATCTTCATCAAAAGTTAGGCGCTACAAGTCTTGGCACGCCCGCACACCACGCATTCACGCCTTTGCCAAAAATGAGAGTTTTCATTGGCACGCCCGGTGGGACCCTAGTCGTTCAAAGGTTCAATCATGCCGCCAAAGAAGAATCAGCAGTCGCAACCAGATCCACCACCGTCGGATCCAACACTGCCCAATCCTCCAGGCAGCCCTGAAGGAATTGCTGTTGAAGTTCCGCTGCTCGAGGAGGCCGCTCCTCAACTCAGTGCACAAGATCTCCATGACGCTACGGATAGTGTCAAGAATTATATGTTTTTTGCAGGACAAGAGATTTCTCACACCGTGTCACAAACGATGTCTCAGTCCATAGAGCCTTTGACTCTAGCAATTAATAACATGATTGCCACAATGACAGAGAGGCTGCCACTCATCCCTCAGCAACAAGTTCTACCACAGTTCGGAGTTTATGGCAACGGCCATGAACAGACAGGTCTGAAGGACCCAATACCACCACCACCACAAGTGTTCTATCAGGCTTCTTCGTCAAACAGTCCTGCACCGGCAGGAGAAAAGGCTAAAGGAGTGGTTATTGGAAGAGAACCAACTCCTCCAATGAACAAGGAACAAAGGGCCATTTTGGTGGAGCACTAAAACAGGCCTGAAAAGGCAGACAAAAGGCCTCCTCATGGAGGACAGGGTACTGCTACGGATAAGAACGTGTCCCATGCTCATTCAGCCCCAGAGACTCGGGGGGCAAATCCAGGCTTGAATTTACAGGCATAGGATGCAGGCCCATGGCCGCCTCTAGAGCCAAACATGATTGGAAGAGATCAAGTCCTGGATTTACTACAAGAACAGCTAGGACCTGGATTCAGACTTGTGGGCAGACCTATGTATAGGAAGCCCCACACAGAGGAGGTTGACGGCGAGCCTTTTCCCAAGGGGTACCGTGTTCCTGAATTTCAGACCTTCACAGGCGAGAATATGCAATCCACAGTGGAACACATTGCTCGATTTCAAGTGCAGTGTGGAGAAGCTGGAACGAATGACAAACTCAAGTTAAGGCTTTTTCCAAATTCCTTGACGGCAACGGCCTTCACCTGGTATATCAATCTGCCACCCAATTCTATCCAAACCTGGGCTCAGCTCGAGGAGATGTTTCACCAGCAGTTTTATAGGGTTGAACCAGAGATCACGATGGCAGATTTGTCACGCTATCGTCAACTTCCATAAGAGGGCGTGGAATCCTATCTTTTACGATTCAAGATAGCACGTTTCAAGTGTAAGATTCCTTTGCCCGAGGCCGAATATGTGCGTTTAGCACTGAACAACCTAGACTTTGAGTTCAAAAAGAAGTATCATGGTACAGAATTTCGAGACCTGCTTGAACTGTCTGCAAAGGCCTCGCGTTATGAAAAGCTCCTGGAAGAGGAGAAGGACAGAAAGGCAGCTTCCAAAGGGGACATATTATCAGGACCCTAATTATGATGTTGCCACAGTTGAGTCAGAGGCTAGTGTGGATGTTGATGTGGCTGAGATCGTCAATAGAAAGCCTTAGGTCTGCAAGGCCTTTGTCAAGATGGAACCTACGAAACAACCGATCCAAGAAACGTCTAATAGGCTGACCAGGGTTTATACCTTTGACATCAGCAAGGCAGAGGCTATTTTCGATCAGCTCTTGGCGGACAAGTTGATGAAGTTGCCCTTTGGCCACAAGATCCCATCATTGGATGAGCTAAAGGGCAAAGAATACTGCAAGTATCATAATTCTTGGAGTCATTCAACGAATAATTGCTTTGTGTTTAGAAATGATATTCAAGACAAGATTGACCGAGGAGAATTCAAGTTTCCCAAAAAGGACAAGCAAGCCATGGGAGTCGATGGTAACCCATTTCCTTCAAGCCTAAGCGCAAACATGGTGTCGGTGAATATGAGGTCCATGCCCAGGACTGCGCCTAGGCCCAAAGTAAGCCTGGGGGCACCTTCTAGAGCGGCATCCAGGCCTAGATTAGACAACTACAGGGATCCGTATCATGTGCAAGATTTCACTCCTGAAAGGGTGAGGAAGATCGAAAAGAAGAAGTCCTGGTGGTTAAGGCCTGAAGGAGTCAAAAAACCAGAGAAACCGAGTTGCTCATTGGTGTGCACCGAATGTGGGCATCATGCAATTCCATCCAGACCTGTGTTGAAGAGTATAATTGTGGGTAGAGCTAAAGTCAAGCCTGAAGAGACACGCATGCCTAAACAGAGACAGGTCCAGGTTAGACGGGAATCGGTCTTCAACAGAATCCAGCCAGGTGTAGTGGAGATTGAAGATGAGCTCAATAATCTCAAAATTTCAGCCCCATCCAAAGGCCAGCCTAGGACTGTTAAACCTCCTGTCACTCCTCCAAATGAGTGGCATAAGGTTGAACATCCTAAGTTTCCCACTGCACAACCACCATTGTCTCGGTCTCAAAAAAGGCACCGCCAACGGTTTAGGCAGGCGAAAAGAAGGGCTCGAGAAGAAGAAGATTTGCTTGGGGACACGATGGAAGAAGATGACCCTGGTAAGGAAAAGGTGACGGAGTTACCTATGGAAGGGATGAAGGTTGAAACAGTCAGGCCTAGAAAAGAATGTAAGCCCTTGGAAAGAACGTACAAGGAGGTTGTTGCCAGTTCGTCTTTAGAGCAGGTTCCTCGGTTTGAGAAGAAGGCTTTATTGGAAAAAACCCTTGAGGAGGCTAGAATTAAGCCTCCTCCAAGGCAGGTTACTTTATTGAAGAAGGAAGCTCTCGAGCCAAGGAAACAGGACTCGGGGGGCAAGCCACGCTTGAATCCGCAGGCCAAAGACTTCAGGCCTGGACAGGCTTCAAGGATGCCATGCAACATGGTCGTTTTTCTTTCGTCTGAATTAGAGGTGAAAGACAACAAGCTTACTGCTATGGAGGGTGACGTGGTGAAAAAAGGTGAAACCGCTGAAATACTGAAGGAGTCCCTCAATTCAGGTCTGAATGGAGGTGGGCCTTCAGTGGTAATATTGAAGAACCAGGATGAGAATCCCACAGAAGACCGAGCAGCAAGCGTGATATTTGAAAAGCCAACTCCTAAGATGACGAAGCACATCAAGCCTCTATATATCTCAAGGTGTGTGGATGGAATGCCAATCAATCGACTCCTTGTTGATAATGGTTTGACAGCTAATCTCATGCCTAGATTTACCATGCTCAGGCTAGGCAAAACAAATCAAGACTTGGTTTCATCAACGGCTACTTTGACTGATTTCACTGGACAGGAAACGGTTTGTCAGGGGATTTTGATTATGAACTTAACGGTTGGGTCAAAGACGCTCATAACTCCTTTCTTTGTGGTAAATTCACGGTCTTCGTTCAATATTTTGTTGGGAAGGGATTGGATTCACGCCTGCTTGGCTGTGCCATCAACCTTGCACCAATGTTTGAGTTTTTGGAATCAAGAAGATGTAGAGGTAATCTGGGCAGATCGTAGACCTTTTCATGCCTCAACCAATCATGTCGAGGCAAGATTATACGACGAGGATGTCGGTCCAATGAAAGTGGCAGGCTTGGATAAGTATGGCCGTCACAGGATTGTACCTGTTTCTGCTCACAAGTCGGTAGAAGAGGTGAATGCACTATACCAAGAGTTAATCGGCCCAATGATCATGGAGTCAAATAGGCCGATTACAGCTTCAACCAAATGATCGTTTAAATGTCAGTAAGGCCTTCAGAAAAAGAGAAGGACGCGGCCTTGTTGGCTACGTTGACGAAGTTTGAGGCCTATTTGCTCGAAAAAAGGCTTAAGGAAGAACAAGAGCAAGAAGAAGAAAGTCATTCGGCCTGTTCGGCTGAAGTAATCAATGAGGATGACAATTTGGAGGAAGACCTGGATGAGATCGGGTTGGAAGACTTGGAGGCAGCCCCTGCCAAGTTAGACAATTTGAAAGCTGATGTTCAAGATCCTTTGGAAGAAGTTAACCTAGGAGATTCAAAAAATCTTAGGCCTGTATATATTAGTCAACTTTTGCCAGAGGACGTGAAAGAAAAGCTCATTCAGCTCTTGACAGAATTCAAATTTTGTTTTTCCTGGAATTATGATGAACTTCCAGGCCTGTCTAGAGATTTGGTGGAACACAAGTTACCTATCCAACCGGGATTCAGGCCTTTCAAACAGCCACCAAGGAGGATGTCCAATGAGGTATACTTGCAAGTGAAAGATGAGATCAATCGCCTTTTCAATGCTGGGTTTATACGAACGGCTAGGTATGTTACTTGGCTTTCTAATGTCGTACCAGTCCTTAAGAAGAATGGCAAGATCAGGGTCTGTGTGGATTTCAGAAATTTGAATTTGGCTTCCCCAAAGGACGAGTATCCAATGCCAGTTGCAGATCTTTTAGTGGATGGGGCCTCCGGTCATAGGGTTTTGTCCTTTATGGATGGTCATTCCGGATATAATCAGATCTTCATCAATGAGGCCGATACGGCTAAAATCGCTTTTAGGTGTCCCGGAGCTTTGGGAACCTTTGAGTGGGTTGTAATGCCCTTCGACCTAAAGAATGTAGGAGCCTCATTTCAACGAGCAATGAACGCCATCTTTCATGATTTCATTGGCCGTTTCATGGAGATCTACATCGATGACATAGTGGTCAAGTCTCAGTCCTATGAAGAACACTTTGAGCATTTGAGAAGGTTGTTCTTGAGAATGCAACAATTCAACTTGAAGGTGAACCCCTTAAAGTGTGCCTTTGGAGTCTCCGCAGGCAAGTTCCTAGGGTTTTTGGTTCACAACAGAGGGATTGAAATTGATAAGAATAAGGCCAAGGCAATCATAGAAGCAAAGCCTCCTACTACCAAGAGGGAGTTGTAGAAGCTCTTAGGATCATCAACTTTTTGAGAAGGTTCATTTCAAACCTAGCAGGAAAGGTTCAGGTCTTCTCTCAACTCCTGAAGCTGAAGGATCAAGACGTTTTTGTTTGGGAGGCAAGCCATCAAAAGGCCTTTGATGAGATCAAAGGCTACTTAGCAAAGGCTTCAGTCCTTATGCCTCCCATCAAGAACAAGCCTTTGAAGCTCTACATTTCAGCTGCAGAAGGCTCTATTGGATGCCATTTAGCACAAGACAATGAGCAAGGGAAAGAGCAAGCTGTGTATTATTTAAGTAGGTTGTTAACTCCTTGTGAAAGGAGGTATACTCCTATTGAAAAGTTGTGTCTTGCTTTGTACTTTGCAGCAATAAAATTGAGGCACTACATGCTTCCCGTTGTGGTTTACATTATGAGTCATACAGATCTTATTAAGTACCTGCTTTCTCGGCCAATCATGCGAGGCCGAATAGGCAAATGGTCTTTGGCTTTAATGGAGTTCAGTTTTCAATATGTCCCTCAAAAGGCCGTAAAGGGCCAGGCCTTAGCAGATTTTCTTGCTGATCATCCTTGCGTGGATATCGGCGAAGAATCTGATACTGGACTGAGTGCATTTGAAATCTCACTCACTCCTTAGACTTTTCTCTTTGATGGATCAAAAACTCAAATGGTCTCAGGATGTGGAATTATCATTATATCTCCTCAAGGCCTGAGAACTGAGTTATCTTTTCAATTTGATTTTCCATGTATAAACAATCAAGCTGAATATGAAGCAGTGGTAATAGGCTTTGAGATCCTAAGAGATCTTGAGGCCAGAGAAGTAAAGGTTATAGGAGATTCAAACCTTGTAATCAACCATTTGGCAGGGACGTTTAAATGCCATAGTGAGGAGCTAGCTCCTTATTACATGGCAGCGGTGCAGTTAATTCAAGACTTTGATAACGTAATTGTCAAACATGTCTCAAGGAGTATGAATACGGAAGCGAACAATTTGGCTCAGGCCTCAACAGGCCTGAAGCTGTCTCCAGAGACTCTTCATAAAATCATTACGGTCCAGAAAAGGTTACTCCCTTCTGTAAGGAGAAGAGGTTTAGGCCTAGAAGTGTTTGTCTCAGACTTTCTAGTTGAAGAAGAAAAGGAGGGTAAGGAGGATTTGGCGGGATCCCATCATTGCTTACTTAAAACGGCCTTATATGGGAGCCAGTAGGAAGGTTAAGAGGAGAGCATTGAACTACGTTCTTCTTGGGGATGAGTTATACAAGAAAGGCCTCGAAGATGATTTGTTATTAAGATGCTTATGACATACCGAGGCCATGAAGGTAATGGCAGAAGTCCACGAAGGGATTTGTGGAGCACATCAGTCCGGTGTAAAGATTAAATGGCTAATTAGGAGGTATGGTTACTATTGGCCCACTATTTTAGAGGATTGCATACGTTTTTCTAAAGGTTGTCAGCCTTGTCAAGCTCACGGCCCAGTGCATCATACGTCTGCAAATGATTACCAAGCTGTGGTGAAGCCTTGGCCTTTTAGAGGCTGGGCTTTGGATATAATTGGGATGATCCATCCTCCTTCATCGAAGCAACACAAGTTCATTCTGGTAGCTACGGATTATTTTACAAAGTGGGCAGAGGCCTTTCCATTGAGATCTGTGGATCAACGGGATGTGATCAAAGTTATGAAGGAAAAGATTATCCATAGGTTCGGTATACCGGAGCATTTAGTGGCGGATAGAGGCTCGGTGTTCTTTGGAGCACAAGTTCGGGCCTTTGCAAGCCAATTCAATATTCAGCTCTCTCATTCAACACCTTATTATGCACATGGGAATGGTCAAGCTGAATCAACCAATAAGACCTTGATTGGGATCATTGAGAAGATGATAGAAGAAAATCCAAGGGTTTGGCATGAGCTCCTCTCTGATGCATTATGGGCTTACAAAACTTCAAAGAAAGAGGCTACAAATGTTACTTCGTACATGTTGGTATATGGCCATGACCTCGTACTTCCTATGGAGGTGACGGTTAGATCGGCCAGAATTGCTTACCAGAATGGTTTAAGTCCTGCTGATTACAGCCAAGCTATTTAATGGAGACGGAAGACCTTGATGAAGTGAGATTAGCTGCTTTAGACCATATGTTGGTTCAGAAGCGTCACATGGCTAAGGCTTATAATAGAAGAGTAAGAAGGAAGAGTTTCACTGAAGGAGATTTGGTGTGGCAGGTAGTTCTTCTCTTGGGCGCACAAACCCCAAGGTATGGAAAGTGGTCTCCAACGCGGGAAGGGCCTTATCAAATTTGCAAGGTGTTCGAAGGTAATGTTTATCTTCTAATGGGTTTAGATGGTGGAATGCAAAAACATACTATCAATGGAAATTTTTTGAAACATCATTATCCTACGATGTGGGAAATGAGAGATTTCAATGAAAAGCTACCATCAAAGCCATAACAGATAAGTCAAGGCCTGAATCTGTTTAGGCCACCAAAAACATTAACAATCAAAAAGGCCTAAAGGTCTGGCCATGCAAACACCAACAGCCTTAAGGATTAAAGTTCAGGGCTGCATAAAGTTCTACTGTATTACAAGGCTAGGAGGGCCTACAATTCATTAAGGAGGCTTGATCAAAGATTATCCCATGAGGCAGCAAGATTGTTGAGTTAGGCCTCTAGTTTTTCTTTTGAGGATTGGAGGTCTGATTGATTGGGAACCAGAGGTAGGAGCTTGATCTTGACAGCCTTAGAGGTGGCAAACAGTTCTTTCTGCTGAGCCTCCAAACTTGATTGTTGGGTCACCAAGGCCATCATGCTTTTCTCTGCATCCTCTTGTTTCTGCTTCAGCTTTTGGATTTGATTTTCCCAGGCCTGGATGTCTTTGGTAAGGTCGGCTTTTTGCACCTCAAGGACCTCAATTTAGGTCTTGAAAGCTTCATAGCCACCTACACATTTGCCCAAGTCTTGGCGAAGTTCCTCGATTTTTGTTAGGCTCATGTCAACCTTGGAGAGCTCTAGAGATGCATGGTCATATGATTTTTGCATGTCTGGAAAGTCTTTGTGGAAGTATTGTAGGGTTGTCTCCGCAGCTTCGCTGAAGGCCTGTGCCCAGGCCAAAATGCCGAGAGCCTTCTTGAACGAGGAAACCCTTCCTGGATGTAGAGCTGTCCTGATGTCCATCTTGATCAAGGCCTTAAACGTCTCCTTGGCTTCGGCAATCTCTCCAGCTGTTAGGGGCACTTGGGTAGAACTGGATCCGTCTCCAGAAACGCCTAAAAGGGATACCTGAACGATGCTAGCAGCAGTTTTGAAGAAGTCTTCCATGTCTTCATCAGCTGCTTCATCAACAATTTCTTCCTTTTGGATGGGTGTTAAGTCATGATTGATTGGGGAGGCCTTAGATTTTTCAAGAGTTTGGGATGATGCTTCATGCTCAGGGTTGGTTGGAAGACCTTCCAAGGTAGCCTGGGTTCATCAGAGGATAAGAAACAAGTTTGTCAAGAAAAGGGCAGGAAAGAATCAGGAGAATCAAAGTCAAGATATGACGTTTACCTCCAAGGAAGTAGTGGAAGTTGTAGACACCCCATTCTGGACCATCCAGTTAACATTATTTTTAGACGTTTTATTTCCCCAATGATGATTTTGGTCGAGAACAGTCTGAGGACGATGGTGTGTTTGAGCTTTGAATGTCCCGAGCCTCCTTCAAACCCATGTCAAACCCTTCAAACCAGAGCCAAACAGCCCCAGCAAAACCCAAACTGGCTTACGCCATTGTTACCATGACGCACGCCAGTTAGCTACCACGTGTTGGTCATCGGCCGTTGACTCAGTTTTCACTGGTGCACGCCGGTCCATACGTGGCGCACGCCAATCTGGCTCAGTCAAATCAACTTTATTCAGCCACATGGACGAGACTTTGGTAGCCACCCTGACGTCGGCCACAGTATCCCTGATGATTACTCTCGGCAGAGGCGTTCCCTCTCTTTCCTACACCCCCCATCAAGGCAAGTCCCATGCATTTAATGCATGGGAGGCTCCCTTCCTCAAGCAACCAGCCAAACAAGGCCTTGGCCCAACTGATCTCAGTCTACCTCTCCTCTATAAATACCCCCCTTGTATTCATTTGCAAGGGGTTAGACACATTAAGAAGAAAAAGGCCTTATTCTCCTCTCTTCTTACTCTCTATCTCTCTTCTTCCATTGAAAGAGAAAGAAAAGCAATCCACTTCCACACACCCACTGATGTCCAGTCACCATACAACCTCCAGCTTCCACCTTTAAAGCTCAATACCATCTCCAAACCTCAACACAAAAAGGTATATCACCTTTGTGTTCCTTTTTGTTTTCAGCCCCTGAGGGGAACCAGTAAGGCCCAGGCTAGTAAGCAATACTAGTCCTGGCCTTAAACTGGTGAAATACAACAATCGTATGAAATGATACTTGGCGCACGCCAGTTCCTCTATGCCGTACACCAGTCATGGCAGTGCGAGCACTACTGGCGTGGGGATCATAGATCATCATCTCTGTTATCTTATCTTTCTGTCAATCACCCTTGCATGCTAATAATAAGTTTACTGCTTTCTGTATATTCGGAGTTGCTTAGATGTTGTTGTTTATGCTTACCTTTTATCTGTTCAAAAAGGCCTCTGGGATCCTTTTGGTCATGTTTCAGAGTCCAGATGATACAAAGCCAAGCACTGGATCTAAAGATAAACTGGCGTACGGTCGCTTATGACTGGCGTACGGCAGTATTGTCCAGGATCCAGTGGTTGGCCCTTGCATCTTAGCTTTGTTTTGGCCTCCTTTCTATACCCACACTATTTTTGGGGTATTCTGCTATCTTTTGAGGCTTGAGACCGTTCCATTTGTCTGTAACTGTCTATTTTCTTTTCTATTAAACTGCGTGGTTTGTCCTGGGTGTGCGCTGGTCCCTTTCCAGAGCCCAGAGGGTTGCAAACAAAGACTGTGAAACCTGGAAAGTGGAGTACGCCAGTTCATGGGTGGCGTGCGCAGGTCGTGTCTGCATGTACTGGCTCGGCCAGTGCATGCCGGCGCGGACCCTGCTCATGTTCCTTCAGGGCAGCGTACTTCAATTCAATCGGATTACTCAGTGCTTGTTCTCAATCTATATTTATCATTGCAAGCAAGTCATTCATAAAGCATTTTGTCACGTAATTTGTAGACACCCCATTCTGGACTGTCCAGATAACGTTATTTGTCGATCCTTTATTGCCTCAATGATGATTTTAGTCGAAAACAGTTTGAGGACAAAGGTGTGTTTGAGCTTTGAGCGCCCTTAACCTTTCTCAAACCCGTTTCAAACCTTCCAAACCAGAGCCAAACAGTCCCAGCAAAACCCAACTGGCATACGCCAGTGTATTGGACGCGTACGCCGGTTATCTGCCACGTGTCAGTCATCGACCGTTGACTCAGCTATCACTAGCGCACGCCGGTCCAAGTGTGGCGCACGCCAGTCAAACCCAGTCAAATCAACTTTATTCAGCCACATGGACGAGACTTTTGTGCCACCCTGACGTCGGCCACAGTAGCCCCTGATGATTATATCGGCCAGGCCCGCTCCCCCTCTCTCCTACACCCCCCATCAACTAGTCCCATGCATTTAATGCATGGGAAGGCTCTCTTCTTGACCCAAGCCAGCCAAACAGGCCTTAGCACCAGACTGATCTCAGTCTCTCTCCCCTATAAATACCCCCCTTGCATTCATTTGCAAGGGGTTAGCCTCATTAAGAAGCATAAAGCTCCCTTCTCCTCTCCTCTTGCTCTTGCTCTTCTTCTTCTTCTATTGAAAGAGAAAGGAAAGAAGTCCACTTCCATACACCCACTGATGTTCAGTCACCACACAACCTCCATCTTCAACCTCTAAAGCTCAACACAACCTTCAAACCTCAATACCAAAAGGTATACCACCTTTACGTTCTTTTCTGTTTTCGACCCCTGAGGGGAACCAGTAAGGCCCAGGCTGGTAAACAATACTAGTCCTGGCCTTAAAATGGTAAAATATAACAATCGTATCAGATGGAACATGGCGCACGCCAGTACTTCTATGCCGTACGCCAGTAATGGCAGAACGAGCACTACTGGCGTGGGGATCATGGAGCACTATATCTATCATCTTATCTTTCTGTCAATCACCCTTGCATGCTAAATAACCAGTTTACTGCCTTCTGTATGTTTAGAACTGTTTAGATGTAGTAGTTATTGCTTACTCTTTGCTTGTTTAAAAGGCCCCTGGGATCCTTCTGGTCATGTTCCAGAGCCCAGATGAATGCAAAGCCATGCACTGGATAATGGTAACACCTGCGTACGGCATTGTATGACTGGCGTACGGCAGTTGTCCCACGACTCAGTGGCTGGCCCTTGCATCTTAGTGTGATCTTGGCCTGCTGCATGTCCCCACTCTGTTCAGGGGGTTTTCTGTCTTTTTCCTTTTTTTTTTTTTATGGCTTCAAGCCATTTCATCTGTCTGTAAATATATATTCTGCTTGTTTAAACTGCATGGTTTGTCCTGGGTGTGCGCTGGTCCTTTTCCAGAGCCCAGAGGGTTGCAAACAAAGACTGTGAAACCAGATAAGTGGAGTACGCCAGTCTTGCTGTGGCGTGCGCAAGTCTAACCAACATGCAGTGGCTCGACCAGTGCATGCTGGTAGAACTTGCTCATGCCCCTGCGGGGCAGCGTACTGCAATTTGTCCAGTTTGCTCAGTGCTTGTTCTCAATCTATATTTAGCATTGCAATCAAGTCATCCATAAACATTTTGTCACATAAATCACAACTTGTTATAGTTTTAACCCCCGTTAACTGTTCCCCCGCCCTAACTAGCTAAAAAATGATCAAATGAGAGAAAAATGTAAACGTTTTATAAAATGCCCGAGTAGAGACCGATCTTCGGATTGGGCGAGAGGGGTGCCATAAAACCCTTCCCCTCTCGTAATCTGGCTCCCAAACTTCAGATATCGAAGGTGACGACGGACCACTCTACAAGCCTTTTTCAAAATCAAACAAACGTGGCAAACGTTCTCGAGTTCGGTTCCTTGGGTGCTTTCACTGCTAAAACCCGAGTGGCGACTCTGAATCGAGGCGTTTCGCCGCGCTTTTCCAAACACAAAAAGGGCCGCACCCAATTTCACAAGCAAAATTTTCGGGGTGGCGTGCCCACATAATTGCAATTTGTTACGGTTTTAACCCCCATTAACTGTTCCCCCGCCCTAGCTGGCTAAAAAATGATCAAATGAGAGAAAAATGCAAGTGTTTTACAAAATGCCTGAGTAGAGACCGATCTCCGGATTGGGCGAGAGGGGTGCCATAAAACCCTTCCCCTCTCGTAACATGGCTCCCGAACCTCAGATATCGAAGGTGACGACGGACCGGTCTACAAGCCTTTTTCTAATCAAACAAACGTAGCAAACGTTTTCGAGTTCGATTCCTTGGGTGATTTCACCGCTAAAACCCGAGTGGCGACTCTGAATCGAAGCGTTTCGCTGCGCATTTCCGAAAAAGGGCCGCACCCAATTTTACAAATGGAAATTTCCGGGGGCGCATGCCCACAGAAGTATCACCAGAGGTAGTGGGAGGACTTTTCTTCAATTCTACTTCTTGTGTTTCCTCCCCTTGTGATTTTTTGGGATGAATCGTCTGGGCTTTTATCTTTTTGGTTTCCTTTTTTAGGATTGATTCAGCTTGGTGGGAGGTTTCCTTCGATTCGGCCTAAATGAAAATACAAAGTTTAACAAAGGTTTGGATTTGAGTATTCAGGCCTTAATAAAAGTGAGACTCAGGCTTTGATACAAAGATACCTTGGAAGAAAGATTAACTTGTTCAGGGGAGCTAGTCTTGGTGCTGCTTCGGGTCCTACCAGCAATGGCAACAGTCTTCTCCTGCAAGCTTAGGCATTTAGGTCTGAATCACAACGTTGAATAGGAAAGGAAAGAGTTGAGCAGATCATACAGTTGCGGGTCTTTTTTCCGATAGCTTCTTGAGCCTTTTCTTCTGCGGGGTTCCCGTTGGTTCAAGTTTGATAGTTTCTTGTGTACTTGAAATGGAAATTACATGAATGAGTATAGTAAAGACCTGAATTGAGATAGCAAGCGGGGAAAAGAGGCTAGTTCTTTGTGCATAATATACCTTTCCTTTTCAAGCTTGCGGATGGGGAGGAACCTTCAGAACGAGAGGTTTTCTTCTTGACAGGATCCGCATCTTTCACAATTATGGCAACAGGAGTAATTTTTGCCAAAACCTTATCCAGTCTTCGGCAAAGTATTTGTTTACATGAGCTGCCCACCACTTTCCGAATCTTAAGGACTTTTCTGGACGTTCAGGGCAAGGCCTAAACTGAAAGGTGGCCTCGGCCTTGGCAAATTGGTTTTGGATAGTCTCTAGGGTCTTTTCTGGTACGATGACTCTATCAATGAAATCCTCGTTGCATGACAAATATGGGGGGATTGGAATGAGCTGCATAAGCCCAATGGCGAGCGAATTGGGCAGCATTGTAGTATTCGGTCCCACGTCTATTGTTGGCCGAGGACATTCCCATGCCATATAACAGGTCTCTCGAGATAAAGAAGCTGGCCCAGACCTCTTTATGCTCATCAAAGTTCTCTCCAGGCTCACCAGCAGGGCTTTTCAGCCATAGAGGCACCGTTTCCCGTTCGAATGGCAGGTAGCCCTTGCCCAAAGTGGTTAGTTCATGGTAAAAGTAGATGAAGCAGGAGTTAAAGTCGTGTGAGTGGAGTTCTTGACCCACGTAGTGACGGCCGTAACATGCATGTGTGGGGTTCTTGTTCATTTTTGGGGCCAGATTGGGGAAGTATGACCATAGCCAAAGGGTGACAATCCAAAGGTGGCCGGGGGCAAAGACAAATTTGTTGGTTAACAGTTCCTGCATGCCGCGGTATAAATGAGCAAGGACTAATGGGGCTAGGGCCAATTTCTGGCCCGAAGCCAAGGCCTTAGCAATGTCAGTGAATTCTTTGGTAATCATACTTGAAGAAACACAAAAAATGCATTTGTTCAACCAATAGATGAGAAGAGCTACGTGTTCTTCCTCGGTGACTTCGTCCCCTTCTTCACCAGCAAAGTATTTCAAGAAGTTGGAATAGGCCAGTTGGGCCGATTTAGGGTATGTGAAAGATGGGGTTTTCTGTGAAACAAAACAATCGGCCCTAATCCCATGGGGGCGAAGACCGGTAAGAAAAGAGACGTCTTGCATCGTGATACCCATCATACCAACACGAAAGTGAAAAGCGTTAGAGGAAACACACCAGAACTAGGCCGCAGCCATGAACAGGGCTTTATCCATATCGATGAGATGGCGGCTGAGCATGATGGCTTCGTAGATTCCTACCTCCTTCCACAGTCCCTCCTTCACGGCTGCTACACGATTGACCCATTGGACGTACTGCTTGTCAGGCCTGTGCCAGAGCTGATTTGGGATGTCCCTGGGATATACGGTCCAATCGGTAGTGATGAAATCGAACGGCAAGGCTTCTTCAGCAAGGGGATAAAACGGCTAGAGCGACTCCGGGAAATCACCATTGAAGGCTGGCCCAAGTCCCATTTTAACTGAGGATGAGTGGGTTGGGGTACGATCGATTAGGGTTTCGGAGTTGATGGAAAGGTTTTCAGATTTGATGATCTTCTTGATTTTGTCGGTGTAAGAAGTTTGGATCTTGGTCGGTTGTTTAGCTCTAAAAAACGACATTGTGCGGAGCTTTTGGGTTCAGCAATGGTGGGCTAGGGTTTTTTTCAGCTCTGGACGAGAAAATGAGATGGGAGACAGAAAGTGAAGAAGGAGAGAGAGAGAGGTTAGCTTTAGTAGGGACGATGCTGATATTGGTTTTTGAGGAACAATTTTGAAAGATTTGGGGATATGTACCGCTTCCTTTCTTCTCTCTAGTTTTTGAATTTTTGTTTCTATCCCAATAAAGGCTGCACGTGCATCAAGAAGAGATTGGATTGGAAAGGGATCTTTTGGAAGCTTGTAGAGTTCCAAGGGAGAAAGGAGACCTCCTTTAAGGATGAAAGTCCCCACATGGAGATCTGATAATGATTGCAACCGGTTCAAAAAGAGGAAAAATATTAGGCCACGTTTGGGCCTGATAAACTATCGTTTACATCAAAATCTGTTTGGATGCCAAAAACTGCTTTTCTTCAAACGCCTTAATCTTAACAGAATCAAGGCGTAGGGGGGGCAATGTTTATACCCATTTTTGGCACCACGGATCAAGCTAGCCGTGATTGGTATTTTTATTAAATTGGGCAGAAAGCTAAGTAATTGATTGCGTAAATCTTGGGCCATGGGTATTTTCTATTTGGGCCCAAGAAACACACAGCCCATATGAAGGGCACGACCCATGATTTTTTGAGAAGGCAGCCCACGGTTGGGCCCATGAAGAAAGGAGCAGCTCTGGTCCATGAGGTGCGGCCCACATTTTTAGGGAATTGGTTGCTGCCGAGGTGGTTATTTCCCTCCAAAATCAAAGGCCAATTGACTTGGTCAATTGGCCATGTGTCAAATGCCTACAAAGAGGGAGTAGTGGGGGGTTGTTGCCACGTCATCCATGATCCCTTAACTGCCAGAACAAACTGCCCACTACCAAGCATGCATGAAAAGTAGAGCATCATGGGACACGTGTCAGCTAATGGAGCAGAGCAGAATTCGGATTCAGGCCTGAATCAGCTTACTGCTGTGCCTATAAATACAAGTTCACAAGATGAAAAAAGGGTCCAACACCAATCAAAGCTCAACGCTTACAAACCAAAGCCTTCCCAGCGAAGCACAACACTTTACTACTTTCAGCAAAGTAGATTATCGAGTACCCCGTGCTCAAATCCCATTCAGACTCACTTCATCAAGTAGTTTGGATTTTTACTTTTCTCGTAATCAAACTTTATTATCCCGGAGTAATAAAGTTCACGTTTTTACGCCCATTTCCTATACGACTAGGAAATTTGAAGTCCACGACCGTGTGACAAACCACGAACCACATTGTGATCTTTAACCTTTGGGTCACACGCAATCGCTCTTACGTTAGAAGTTAAGATTCACGGGAATCTTCATCAAAAGTTAGGCGCTACAAATTTTGGCACGCCTGCGCACCACGCATTCATGCCTTTGCCAAAAACGAGAGTTTTCAGATATCCAAGATCATCGCCCCCGGATTGGCAATGAATCCTCAAGGGTTTGGGGTTGTTCGGGACTGCACTGACGAAGGAAACAATGTATTGGTCAGTAATGCCATCATCGGCATTTCAGACCCCGTTAGCAGAATGAAATACGAGGCTAATGAGTAAGGGAAGGAAGAGGCGCTTCATTGTCGGTAACATAGGTTGTGGTCTTTAAACTTGTCTCCGGAGTGCAAGTATATGTATGCTACAGGTAGTTTGACTAATTTATAGGATGATATATATAGTCAATGGATATGGTTAGTGAAATTAACTTTTGGGTATTAGGAATGAATACTGTCATTTCAGAGGAAATACCAAAATCATGACAAGAAGGAAAGTAGCAAACAGTTCTCATATGCAAGAGATCATATCTAGATTCTAAACTTTATGTATAGAAGAAGACTTATTACAGAAAAGTGAAGTGAAGGGAAGAACAGAATTAGCAAAAACCTTTCATTTTCAAGATTTGCATAGATTGATCATCTAATATATGAAGGAAAATGATTTTGTCACTCCCTTTTTTGTTAACGCCACTCTCCTGCAAGTGTATTTTTGGTGCAAAAATACACTTGCAGGAGAGTGGCGTTAACAAAAAAATAGAGTGACAAAATCAGCAGCCTATATGAAAAGACTTGAAATGGTTTTCATTTATTGAACTTTTACTCTTTCTTTTTTAGAATTTTTAATGATAACTTCGGCCATGTATTTGTGTTTACATTTTGCATTTATGTAGAAAACCATAATTAATTTCTTTGATTTTATTTTCTATATGTGCTTGAGTCATTTAAATATGAATGAATTTGGCTTGCAGTTTTGGACTGCAGAGGCGCGGTCCAAGTGATCGCAGCCGTCGATGAAGTTTTTAAAGGTCCATATTTGTTTTCAATTTATGATCGGTAATAAATTCAACAAATCTGAACCATTGATTTTCAAGATGAACGATTCAAATAAAACTGCACGTCCTTCTCTGTAGCTGTTTGCAGAGAAGAGAAGCCAGGTTCAATATGAATAATGATGTGAATTTCACGCTTTCATGTATAGTTGAAAAAACAAAATATTACAAACATCCCTTGGATAGCCATATGTACAACCTGTAGGGTCTACGTACATGTTGAAACAATGTAACACACCACCTCCGCAGAAAACTATATCATCACGATCTAAATACTTTCCTCTGTTTAAGCTAGTAAAAATCAGAGAGAGAGAGAGAGAGAGAGAGAGAGAGAGAGAGAGAGAGAGTTTCCATTGATATAAATAACCAATATTTATGCAAGTTATTATTAAAAAACCAAGAGATCGAATATCTTTTTCTGCAGTTATTTCAGTGTGGAAGAAAGTTATGGCAATAGATACATCCAACTCTTTGGGAGTCCCCTGCGGTTTATTTTGGTTCAAACGGTAAGAGAATAAGCTTAGATTGCTCTTTGTCACTAGGTAAATCAACTCTTCTCCAACATACCTGCCCCTCTATCCAAATGTGTAAGCATCAACACGGCGTCGGGCACGCCTTCAGATCCATGTGTTTTGAAATTTCCATAATATAGTACCATCGATTGTCGATGCATTGGAACACTGAAGATAAATATATTTGGAGGCTGAGGGCCCTAGCCTGCAACTAAGGCCCAGAAACAGGAGGTCCTTCATCCTGAATGGGAGGCGGTCCCGACCCCTGGACGGGAGGGTTTTTCGGCCCAGAAACAGGATCGGGTCTTGGCCTCCGACGACGAGGAGGGCGACGGTTAGCGACAATTCGGCGGTAGAGACCAATAGCGGCTAGAACAAGTACAAGACCAACAGTGCAGCCTTCAAAGACGCAACTGGCCCCGAACAACCCTGTAGATACAACAATTATCAGTGCAAAAGGTAGATGCAAAAAAATACTAAGAGCATATCTGTCTGGTGACATGCCAAAGAGGCTATTGTTGCGAAAACATTAGGCAAGACATCAAGCAAGAGGCTCACTGGCTGCCGTAAATAGGCAATACCAAAAGTCTGCCTCGGATGGCATTTGTATTTGCTATTGTGTGATTTGGTAGACAATGGCTTAGACAATTTTCACATACTACATTAGCATTAGAGGTGCTCTATGTGGGAATACAAGCGCGACAAGGCGACGTCTATTCTCCTCGTGCAAGATAGGACCCACTTGGATTTTGTTCTGACGGTCATGAATTTGTTTTAGGATTTGTTAAGAGATAGAGATGCAAATGCGCAACTACATTCTTTTCACGTCGTTAACTTATAGTGTTTCCTTAGGCGTATGCATGTTTGTTCTGATTCGGCAATGAAAAGTTGAAGCAAAATACCTCCAGGAAGAAAGTGAAAGTCCAAGCAGTCATATAAAAGCGTCAGGATCAGCTGCAGCGAAGAAAAACGATCAACATTCACCAGATCATTAAACTTCATGAAGACGACGTCGTTTAAGAAAACTCGAATGCAACTTCTAGTTTGCGAGATGCAAGTGCTGTATAGTAGACTGATAAGTAGTGAAAAACACTTTCACGTCCACAATCTTTCAAATAGAACAAAGAATCCGATTGTTTGCTGTCGTTTTGGATTGCAGAGGAGAGTTCGCCTAATCCCAACTGTTACAAAGTGTTTTTAATAGTCCAGATTGGCTGAAGCCTGATAGTACCCCTCTCTTGCCTGTAGGATACTTTCTGCAATCTGAACCAGTAATTGTTGAGATGAACAGCCGGATCCTAGAACAAAAGGGTTGGATTTACTTATGTTCCTCCCTAACAAACTTGAAAAGTCCAGCTATGGCATTCTTCATACTTTAATAAGCTACCTTGAAACTTAATCCATTTAACTATGTTTTTCCATTGATTTCACCCAAATGTACTCTGAGTTCAGCCAAAGGAAATATATCTAGTTTTCCTAAGAGAAAATAATTTACTCAACAGATTTTTGGAACCAATTATTGTAACTTGTTCGCACCAACTATTGTAACTTGTTCAATTCTCGTAGACAATTCGATCTGAAAACAATTTCTGAGTAATTGTTCAGCTAAAGAAGTAAACCAAATTTGGAAAGGAAAAAAAAAAAAAAACAGAGAAGACCGAGATTAGAGTAGACTGTAGAGGTTGGTTTTGTAATTGCTCAATTTTCTTCACATTGGTTCATTCTTTCAAGTTTTCCAGACTCCTCTTATCCACGTGAAAGCAGAACAGAAAAAAATTGATCCAAACTTAGAACAAAATATTATGGAGATGAAAATAAACCGAAAAAATAAGCTGAATTTGTAGAGAAACCAATGCTAAATTTCTGCAGAAAGGACTTACTGCCACGGTCCGTGCAACGACATAGTTGAGCAGAAGGTTATTAGGATTGTTCAATCCTATATAAAACATCCTCCACAGGCATCTGGGGCATGGTATTTGATGATAGAATCTCTTGGAGAGCAGAGGTAGTTGACGTAGTCTCTGTCGAGAAAAAAAAAAAAATCACGTTGACATAGTCCCTTGGAGAGCGAACAACAAATCACCAAGCGTACGTGAAATTCACTAATTTTTTAAAAAAAAGTTGTAGAGGGGCGGGGGACAGCCCCTACTAGCCCCCCTCTAGCTAGCTCCATCCTTATTTACCGCTTGACGTAACCCTTTTTGTAAAGTATTACTTATTTGCTTTCATAAAATAGTAGAAGTACTGAAGTAGTACTAGCATGCAAGAAGCTACTGCAATCCTTTTTTACTCTTACAAAACAAATCAGCTCAGATTTGGGGACGCTGCAGGGCACCCGTCCTACAGCATGTAATGCAGCCGAGCCAGCCGTCCATTTCGGCAAGAACGGCTCGGATAACTCATTCTATGGCAAATAGTCGGTACACACTCCTACGGTAGGGAAAGCTACGGCCGCCAAAGGGGTGACCAAAAGTTCACAAAAGTACGCAAACTCATTGTATGAAATTTTCTCTCACACCAGCTTAGACTACTGTAAAGATTTTCGATACAAATACTGAAACTGCTAGGGTACCGAATTTTGGGGTACCGAAAATGTACAACGGCATTTGGGGCTTATTTTTGAACCACACACCAATAATTCAAATCATTCATCAATTTTAAAATAATTTTTGAGTGGCCTTGCAAAAATAAGCTCAATTGCATATGTGTACATAGTTGATCGTATCTTTCAATTTCTCATTTTGAGTTTAGGATCTTGAATTCTGAATGAAAATTTGAAGTTTGGATCAACCACTTACATATGTCCAATTAAGCTGAATTTTTGCAAGCCGATGAGAAATTATTTTAAAATAATGCACTTTCAAATTTTTTGTATGAGGACCCAAAGGTGGGCCCAGAAAGCCGTTGTACATTTTTGGGAAGCGGGGGACTATTGTGAGCGAACACAGCAGCATGCAACTGTGCTCCGTCTCACTGTCCGTCTTGGTAATCAATGGTCAGGATTTAGCTCTTCCCCGGAAGAGTTCTTTTAAAATCTGAACCGTCCAAAGTCCAAAATACTTAGACGATGCATTGCCCGCTGCTGCATGCTGTGGTGTTTTGCTCACAACAGCCCTGCTTCCACCTTCGGTACCCCAAACTTTGGTACTAATAGTCGGGTTTCTACAAATAGTACTCTATCACCTCGACTCCCAAATTCTGTCGAACGAATGAAGATGAACTTACCAAAATCAAGCCATGGACCCCGCCTCTGAAAAGACGATTGTACCCTTGGACTTTCTTCAAGGCCTCAACAACTTCTTTATCCTCCGTACGAATGTTCAAAGATGCCTCGGGGGTCAATTTGCTGATGCTTTGAGAGCAAATAGGGCACTTGCAATGCACAAGTTTGTTACCATAGGCCCAGAAGGAGATAACACAATTTGCTGTACCAAATTATGACACAATTATTTAGTTTCTAATTGCAAACCGAAAAGAAAAAATTAAGTTATTTATGAATGGTATAACTGTATGGAAATGCTACAATACACAAATAATTCCTATTTGAAAGTGTACGGTATAGAAAACTCATAACATGTCATATCCAACTCGTAACATTTTGTATCAAATTTAACATATATTTGTACAAGGAGTACACATTTGCATAGAAATGGATAACAAGAGAAACTTATTCACGGAGGCCTATTTGGAAGTGTACGGTATAAAAAATCGTTTTCATCGAACTTTAGTAGATACCTAATTAGCACACGTGAAAATTGAAGAATATCAAAATTGGGTTAAAAAACACACTGAATCACAACCCAGTTTTGGGATTTTTGCAATTTTCACGTGTGTCGATCATGTATCTAATAAAATCCGATGAACACAATTTTTGGTAGGATTAAGGTTCTCATCGAACTCTACAAAATAAATGGAACCAATTATCCAATGTGATCGGAAAATGACCGAAAAATTAGAAATTGACTGGAGGGGATACCAAAACCCTTGATATCTCCGGTATACATAAAAGTTTCTCCATGTTGTGAATACAGAATTAAGGTGAACGAATTGTTATCCAAAAGTTATTAATGCATAGTTACCCAAAAGTTATTAATGCATGGTTATCCAAAAGGACGACAGTTCATATTATAAATCACCAAACAAACCATAACATCAAAGATGGAACTCGTCCAACAAGAAACTACGATGGTGGGGAAACAGTCCAAAGACTAGACCCCATACCAAACAACCTCGACAAGCCAACAGATAAGCAACCAGAGCTACTATCTAACAAAGGCCAGTGAAAATTCCCCCGAAACTGCTACCCAACAAAGTCAAAACCGCTGCCAACGAACAGGTCCATAAACTATTTCCCTTGTATTAGAAAATGTCAACAACAGGGGAAAAAAAAAAAGACAAAAAAAGGACAAAACAATACCAGCGAAATAGATTGGAATCGTTTTAGAAATTTGTTCTCTTCTTGTTTCCCACGTTATCTCAGCAACCAATCAGAGGCTAGGGTTCAGCTTTCCTAATCTAGATTGCATGCACATCACTCAAAACAAATAAAAAAAACTAGCAGATGATCAATTCTTTTAACTTCTAAAAAGGAAATCAAAATGAAAAAAAAAATTCTAAATTGATGCATAATACACACCGCAAAACCAGTGTCCGCAATTTGTCTTGCATGGAATGTTGTAGTTTCCAAAGCAGATGGGGCAAATATCGTCGCTAGGAGGTGTATCTTTCTTTCTCTTAGCATCGGGAGAGGTTTCTTTTTCGTGCCCACTCAGAGAGGTTTCTTCCTCCCTCTTAGCATCGGGAGGGGTTTCTTTCTCTCTCTCGCCGGGAGGAATCTCTTTCCCTGTCTCGGCATTGCGAAGGGTTTCTGTTTCTCCCTCACCAGGAGGGATCTTCTCGCTGCTTTTCTTCCTCTGCCTAATCTCATTGATAGCAAGGGCCTCCATTTTTTTCTCCATCGGACCAGATCATTTGGCATTCTCATTCTCCCATTCCTCTTTCTTTAATAGATACGGGAAATGCTACGGTACATTCTTTTATATGAGTGTATACGGTATGCAATCTTTAATTGCTTGAATTTATAAAAATGTGCATTAAAATGTATAATACTTACATGATATTTAAAATAACTCAAAAATTCGTAACATTTTCTTAAAAATTTATAGTAATATGAAAACAAAATCTCATAATGTACTAATGTCATCAAATTCGTATCCAAAGTGGGTGTATATTTTAGTATTCTCATTATAGCCAATAGGGTTCACAAAGTGTTTGTTCAACCATAAAATCATGCTTCTCCATTTATTTGTTTCCCCTTCTTCTTTTGATGAGAAATTAGTTGCAGGGTTTCGTAATTAGAAGAGGTAATTTAATAAAATGTTCATGCATTGATTAATTAAGAATAAACAATTGAAAGCCCATAAATCGAAGAAGTAGAGGCAAACCATTTATGGGTGAAGTGCCTAACACCTAACTTTATCGTACCCATAGCTCCTGAATCATGAGAATCTTGCTAAGTCGATTAGGGTTCTTAATTAAAAAATAAGTATTTATTTGTAATTTTTTTAAACTTAAAAATAATATATTTACAAAAATAATTTTTAGATTTTTTTTTGCACCGTTCAAAAGATCTCATTGAGAACTATCAAACATGATCCATATTTCAAAAAGATTATTCCAGTAAGTCAATTATTTTAAGTATAAAAATTACAAATAAATACTTATTTTTTAAGAAATCTTAGCGTAACGCAATCCATTCTGGTTGGGTTAGTACGAGAGATAGGTTCCCCATCAAACCTGATTAGAGACTTTTTTTTTGTTATTGCACAATGCAGGATTTCGTACCTATTGCACTCAATATTTTTTCAGTAAGTCTACTGGTACAGAAAATCTGTACATACTTTTTGTACAGATTTGTTATGGGGCCCACCACGGGTCTCACACAAATGATCCGAGCCATTCATTAAATGTAAAACAGTTTTTCAAGGGCCCCTGCGAAAAATCAATTCAATCCGATACTTATAGATGCTCAATCCAATCATATAATGTTTTATTATCCGGGAATCTAAATCAAAAGTTGAATGATTGGATCCAGCATCTGTAAGTATCGGATTGAACTGATTTTTTGTGGGGGCCCTTGAAAAACTGTTTTACATTTTATGAACGGCTCGGATCATTTGTGTGGAACCCGTAATGGGCCCCACAACAAATCTGTTCAGAAAATTTGTACCAATTTTCTGTACCAGTAGACTTACTGATATTTTTTGCCGTCCCATATTTAGGAGGTAGTTATAAGGTCAAACTCTAGAGGTTACATACAGGAAAGTGAACTGCTAGTTCATGACTCCTTGGTTACATTCAAACGCATAACTCTTTTGTTTTGATAACTTAGGTGTCAGGGCCAGCTTACATACGCACCTTGACTAATTTTAGAGATCCAATTCTTACAACCACTTGCGTATGAACTGACCCCAAATTAAGAAGCTAATATCACCCGGGAGGTTTCAAACGTGAGATCTTAGGATGAAGCAAACCCCTAAGTCCCGAGCTTTGATCTTAGAAGGGGTGGGAGCATAACATCCGGTATTCGACTCAATAGGCTCAAACCCCTAAGTCTCGGGCTTTGACCTTAGGAGGGATGGGTGCGTAACATCCCGTATTCGACTCAATAGGCTCTTTGCCAACTGAGGAAATCTAGTTGGTTTTGCACCATAATTGGTTACATTTTGGCTAATTCACTGTTTCACACAAGGCCTTCTTAGGATTCAAATTACAGAACATACTAATTATCTAGTTTGACAGTTCAAAACAGCCAACATATTCAATCATGTGGTGTTTTTATCCTTTTTTTTTTTTTTTGACCCATATCCAGCACTCCTCTCCTCTTATCGTTTACAAAAATGCTATTTTCAAAATTGAAACAGCTGTAACGACAAATCATAACCCTATTATCAAGACCATTAATTCCTACCGCTAAATCTTTGCCAATCTTCTCCTATAAATTTGTACTTCCGGTTTCTCATTTCCTACATTGATCTCGATCAATAACTTTTTTTCCTCACACAAATTTGTATATCGTGCTCGTGTTCGTGTTCGTATCTATATCCACACACAAACATGGCTACGAATACAAGAACGATGGTGGTGGCAATGTTTTTCGTGTTGGCGACATCGGGGCTGGCTCAAGATGGCAACAACAATGCGAGTGCAAATTGCATGTCGGAGTGCTACTACCATTGCTTGCAAATTAAGATTTTCACTTTGAGCGAATGCAAGAGGGAGTGCATCACGGCTTGTGGAAAGTCCTCGCGCGACGTGATGACGAAAGAGGCTCTTGCTGCGAAGAAGCAAACAAAAGAGGCAATCGAATACGCCATGTCATTGCCGCTTTTCCAATAGAATGTGTGCGTGAAGAAAAGAAAAGACTTGGGTATATGTTACGTTCTTCGTAAAATGGATTGAATACTAAGATGGTATTTGTTACGTTCTTCTTAAAATGGATTGGATAATAAGATTTTCGCATGGAGCGAATGCAAGAAGGAGTGCATCAAAGCTTGCACAAAATCGTCACGATGAAAGAGGCTCATGCCCTGAATAAGCAAATTAAAAGGGAGAGGCGATTGAATATGGCACGTCGTTACAACTTTTTCAATGGAATCCGCGTTGAAAATAAAAGACTTGAATATTGTTGAACACAAATTTCGAGTCTACGAAAAAGACGGGAAAAATGATGAACGAGAGTCAATTTTATTGATGTGGTAACTAGGGTTACAATCTCTGATGAATTTCTAAGAGAAAATAATCCTCTGATTCTTCTCTTCAGTTGTTGTTGAAACGAGGGCTTGATGCTTATTCTCGGATCGAACGGCGGAATCTTCTCCGATGTTTGCGAAGAAGATGATGATCTAGGTTGAATGTTCTTCGGAGCTTTGAAGCTTTGATCTGAAAGAACCTTCTTGTTGGATTTGGACTTGAGACTTGAGGAATTCTGAAGGGCTTTGAGGCTTTGATCTTCAGAGCTCTGGAGTTGGATGCTTGGATTTTGATCGAAAATATGAGAGGAGAGCACCTCTATTTATAGAGATGTAGGATGAAGAGTCATGACCAACTCTACCTCCTTCATATTTATCTTCCTAATTATTTCTTTATTTAACATAAAAGAAATAACTATATAACTTGATAATTATCCTTCTTTCTTTTATTTTAAGAAAGACAATTATAAAGAGAAATACAATTATTATTTTACCAAGTGGCTTAATTTGATTGGCCGGAGTTAATAAAAATAGTAACTGCATCACCTTGAACTGCATCACCTTGACGCGTGGTACCATTTGATTGGCTCTTTCGCATCATTTTGACTTTTGACCTAAAGACACTTGGCAATATTTAATTGGCCATTTATCGTGCCCTATTTATCAGGTCCTGCAACACGTGGCAACTTGTGATTGGCCGGAAATTTTAGATGCCTACAAATATAAACTATTCCATGTTCTTTATTCATCGGCGAAAGTCTGTATTGTTAGAATAGTTATAAGTTTAGTGTAGAAACTTATATATCCATCTCAAAACCAATTGGCAATTAAGTGGAGAGGTCCCAGATGTTATTAAGTGATCACTCATTCCACTCCCAAGCAATGTGGGATTCAATTCCTTAACATTTAGTACTTTCAAAGAGGAGTTGAACTCCTGACATTCTTTCTCCTAGAACATGTCGTTTGTTCTTGTTTTCGGTTGATTGTATGTACGATTAATGTTAACGTTGATGTTCTTAACAGTTTCATATCCAACTATTCCAAGGTTTATCAATGCATGACCGAATTGTTCAAGTTTCCGTTTAGATTTCTTTCAATTGTCAAAGTAAGGGTGTAATCACGTACATTTTGGAGTTTGTTTGTCTAAGAGAATTGAAAAAAAAAAAAAAACACAGAACACAAAAGTTACAATAAAACACACGCGAAATATGCAGCCATTACGAAATCACAAAACTGATGTCCGTTAACCATTGTGCCAGTTTTCGAAAATTTCTAAGAGCAGATTATGGGATTCTAGTTTCTAATAATTCTTTTTTTTTTATTATGGAATATTGTTCTGCCTCAACATGGATATATCTCAAAACAATTGAGTGTTCTAGTTTTTAAAATAGAGATTTATAATCATGCTCAGTTAATTTCATTATATCTCAAAAGAATGAGTGTTCTGCCTCAAAATCCTTTTTTGTTTTGTCCAGTATGCCCCTCTTTGAATCACCTTAATATCATGAATTATATCCTGGATAAAAATCATAAAACGATAGTCGGATTCATAGTCTTGGAGAAAAATTCACAATATCTGGACGTAACTTCATAACATTAATCTTGATGTCAGAAAAATTTAGGTTAAAAGTTTGGAAAATTTCAAAATATCCCCGGAACTTTGACCTCTTAGTGTTTAATAGACACTCAAACTTTGCTCAACTTTAATTCGACGCTTTAAACTATTGAGGCTTCATTCAATTATCCCTTGCCATCTAAACCCGTCAATTTGTTGACGGATTTTGATGACATGGACACCTGTAGCCGTTATACTACTGGTAGGAGTGTGACATGGCTTAAATTCGGGAGAAATGTGACTGACTAACCTATTTTTGTCGGCAAAATCTCCAAGGTTTCCGTAAATAAAGTTTACGTAGGCCAATCTCGACCCTTCCAAAAGTGTTTTAGACGATTCAGATTAAAGATAAATTATTAACGGTAAGAGATATTTATTACGGGTTAAAAATTAAAAATATATATCAACCGTTAATGGCTGAAACGGACGAGTGAGATTGCACGTTTTCCGTGAACAACTTATTCACTGCTGGTCCGTGAATAAGTTTCTTTGAATCTCCAAACCCTAACTTTGTCCCCTCCATTTCTCTTTTCCCAGCACTCTTATAATTAACAGAGCATCACCACCAGATCAATATCCTCCTTCATATATGCCTCCATAAAGCATCTCCAATCCATACAAAATAGAGGATGGATGTAACACATTGAGGGGAGATTTTGTAATTTATTCCACTTTTTCTTCACTTTTTCTACTTTTTGGGAGAATCTTTGAGGGACCCACCGTCCTTTTTAGAGTTTGGTCCTCCAAAAGTAAATTTGGTCCTCTAAAAATGGAGGACCAAAAGTAAATTTGGAGTACAAATTTCTTCCAAACTCTAAAAAGGACGGTGGGTCCCTCAAAAATTCTCTCAAAAAAGTACAAAAAGTGAAGAAAAAGTGGAATAAATTACAAAATCTCCCCTCAATGTGTTACATCCATCCTCTATTTTGTATGGATTGGAGATGCTCTAACTAGCCCCAAATCCTCCTCCTTACCCTCCATACTTCCATACCCCGTCCAAACCCACAATGAGTAGCAGTGCCAGCACCAACTAGAGCCTCCCAAACGCTGAGGATAAACTCTGCTTCCTTTGTGGAAACCAGAGGGTCATTCGATCGCACTTCTCGGACTGATATGACCCAGGTAAGAGGTTTTCGAGCTGCACGAATCTTGAGTGCGAAGAGTTTGGTTGGGTGGACCCGCCATGCGTCGGAGGGCTGTTCAAATAATTCATGTTTCTTAGAAAGGCCAACAAGCTAGCTGGAGATCATTCCCACCACTAAATAAACCAAAGCTTCGAATTTGGGCCTTACGAATTTTTTCAGCAAACTTTTGACATATAGCATCCGAAGGAGAGGATCGCCACGTACCATTGTCTCTCCCACTCCAACCATCTTCGATTAACAAGTTAATATGCCTTAGTAATCAAACTGGTGGAGATGGCGTAGGATTTCAAAGCCCAAGCATGGAAAGCTGTATGTCGTTGTCAACTGGTGGAGACCACGCAGTGAAAAGGTGGAGAAGATGTGGAATGTTCCAGAACAAATCACCACCGCGGCATCTCACGTGCAACGTTTCCCTCCAAATAACCGCTCTAACGTTTTACTCCCAGTCCGTGTCATCGTAATCTGTCAACAAATTGTCAGAGACAGATTTAAATGACAGGGGGTGATTAATAACACCTCAATAGTTTAGGTGTGGAATTGAAGTTTAAGGGATATATTAGACATTGGGCTGCGTTCTTTTGAACTTAACTTAAATATAAAAAATTTATCTTTATTTGAATTTTTTTTCACATTTGTTAATTTTACGTCTAATTGTTGTGGGTTATTGATTCGTCTCGTTAAGAGGAATCGGAAAAGTATTTTTTTTTTTTACTTTTACTCAAGTATTTTGAGAAATAACCATTTTTTAGCAAAAAAATGTCAATGAAACGAATCAATAACCCACAAAATTTTAGCGTAAAACTAACAAATGCAAAAAAAAAATCAAATAATGACAATTTCCAAGTTTAAGTAAAGTTCAAGAGAACACAGCCAAGATAAAAGTTCAAGGGATATTTTGAAATTTTCACTCCGAGATTTTGGATAATTATTGGTATATTTATGCAACAAAAAATCTACATACATACCTTTCGACCACGACTCCAGACACAACTGCATCCGGAGCCATTCAGTGTGTAAACTCATGTGCATCGAACTGCTCCAGAGGCATATGCGTCCGGAGTTGTGGTCATTATGTATCCAAAGCGATAGAAGAGATGAGATGCATATCTCGCACACCCAAAAAAGGGTACGTATTGGTTGTGATGTGGATAGGATTGTGAGCTATATTTGGTTAATCCATCACTAACTATTGACTTTTTTTCAAACCTGTGATTATCTAGCAATAATCAAACATGTCTAACCCTATCGAAATTCTACCTTGTTGGATAAACAAGATAACCACATCTGAAAATAGTTTGGCCAACTTGAATGGTGTTGGCATAGGACTAACGTCCTTTCTGGCTTTGATGTTCTCTATCGAGTTCTTCTTAATAAATATATTTTTGCCGATAAAAAAAAACGTCCTTTCTGGCTTTTGCCCTTGTTTATCTATTTTTGGATCATACCAAACACTTCTCTAATCTAATCCCCTTTTAGTTATCTCACAAAGTACGAATTTTCAAAGTTGAAACAGCTGTAGTTAACATTTTACAATCCTATTATTACAAGCATCAATGCCCACCTCTAATTCTTCAGCAATTTCTTTCTATAAATTCTCTATCCAATTTCCCATTTGCTGCATCGATCTCAATATCGTTTTCTTCTTCCTCTATATTTTTTCATCTCTACCAAGCTCACAAGTCCGATCTTGAATATGGCATGGAAACATGGCACGGTGGTGGCGGTGGCGGCAATGCTGTGCATGTTGGTGTCGGTGCAAGCTCAAGACGTCAAAGAAACCACCAATTGCATGTCAGAATGCTACTTTCAATGCATGCAAGTCAGGGTTTTCACATGGAACGAATGCAAGAGGGAGTGCGTCAATGCTTGTGGAAAGCCATCCTATCGTGCTGCATTGTTGGAAGATGACGGCGTTCAGAAGAACCGACGACAAGAGGCGATTGAATATGGCATGTCTCTAAGTACCCTTTATCGGTAGAACCCATGTATATATGTGATGGGGGAAAAAGAGATTGAATAAAGAGATTGAAAAAGAGACTGAATATGGCATGTCAGTATACGCTTATTCATGTTCTTTGTTGATTGTACAATTGATTTCTAAATCAACGTTTGGAATTGTTTGGTCCAGTTCTTCTTCTTCTTCTATCTAGATCCTAGGCCAAATAATTGGTGTGTAGAATATTGTTATGGGAAATAACCTTTGAAAATTTATCTATATAGCCATGCGGAACGAGGAAATTCATTTACGGTAGAAATATGAGCGGGGTATAATTGGTGGGTGTGTGCCTATCATTTGTGTCTGAAATGTTTATCCACCCTTTTTTTGTTTAGCAGACTTCTTTCCTGTGAAAATCAGAAGGGGAAAACTTATGCTTCATTTTTTGAAGATAGAAGAATTTGTTCTATTTCATTCTAACACAATTTAAAAATAAAATAAAAATTCCCATTGGTTGATGATTTTCAAAACTTGATTTCATAGACCAGTTTGAAAAATAACCCATTTCTTAGAAAAACATCAAATAGATGTCCTGCTAGACGTTAATGAATGTGATATTAACTACGAGGGTTTTGTTTCATTCCTCAAAAGCCATCACGACACTTGCAGAAAATCCATCCTACAACAATGATCAGAAAACTATCTCTCCAATCCAAAGCACAAATGTTCCATGGTATTACAATGAAAAACTAATGTCCAAACATCCGGCTAACGTGAAGTCGTAGATGAATGACTGGATCGGCATAGCTTCAAATCAAGGACGAAAAGGAGCTCCTATGGATTTTCAAGAAACAGCTCCCTGATTGGCTATCCAAACGCCACGCCAGCATGCTCGAGCAACAAGACATTATAAATCTGGTGAGCGATACACCGGCGCTCCCTCATCTGCCTCGAAGTGGGTGCTAAACCAGGGCGAACCCCCCTGACACAGAGGACCTTAAGACAGGAGCAATGGGACATACCTAATATAGCAACAGATTTACCATAACATTTTTAATAAGAAAAATTCTAAAATCAGCCCAATGGGTTGACAATAGTAAGTGTGTGAATGTGTATTAAAATGTGTAAAAAAATACACAGAAATAAGTGTTTTTCTTGTCTTCTAGTGTGTTTATCGTCAGCCCAGTAGGCTGACAATAGCAATACCGTTTTGATAATTGTGCGACGCTTTTTTATGATACAGTTTGACAAAAGAACTTTCTTTTTTTTTCTTTTTGCGCGGCACATGAGAAATAAATTGACCATCATAAATCTTCATAAGAAAACAAAAGAATACACTTCGCGTGATGAATCGCCTCAACTGAATATCTGCTTGAAATCTTTTTGAGTGTGGATGGGTTTATGATCGAATTCAAGGGGTCAAAGTCGGAGTCCTTTCATTTTTGTTTTCATTCTTTTGCCCGTGATTAAAATAGAACGTTTCTCTAATATCTAGTATCTTTTTCAAATATTTTTCCCCTTTTTTTTTTAACCTGGACGTCCTTTTTTACATACGATGAGTTTTTAAACATATGTTATGTACTTCTAAACAAATGTAGAAGAATTGAAGACAATTCCAGAAACTGCATGCATGGTAGTATTTCCCTTAGATGTGACCTAAGACATGCAACCGGGGCATTGATGTACTCGAAAAAATGCACTAAAATTTAATAATTTTTTACAAATAATTTGATTTTTTTTCATATATTTAGTGAATTTTTTATACTCAGTCAAAGTAAAAAAAAAAAAAAACCCTCAATTAAATTTGTGACTATGTAGATAATATAATTCAACAAAACAAAATAAATTAAGCACAATTCATTTTTAATAATAATAATAATAATAATTTTTTATAGAGCATTGTATACATTTTTTATATATATTTTTATCACCGTTGAATTAAAATCCTAGAGTTGCCGTTGATGCAACCTAGGTAATCTGTTGTGGTCTATATTTGGTTGTGACAGGAAAAAAAAGGTCAATTGAACAAATGGTATATATGACCCTAGCCTCTACTGGTCAAAAGGCTCAGAGCATACGTATCTAATTTATATAGCATGACAGCTTTTTGGTAGCCATAACAATCATGTCCAACTAAATCTAACAATCCTTATCCTCGTGGTTGATCATATCAAACACTACTCTCTCTCCTCTGAGTTGTTTTCAAAATTGAAAATGATGAAAATGCTATTTTCATGATTAGAAACAGCTGTACTTAACAATTGTAATCCTATTAATAAAACCAATTAATCCCCACCTCTAAATATTTAGAATTCTACTTCTATAAATTGTTCATCCAGATTCTGGTTCTTTACATTGATCTCATCTTTCTCTCTACCAAACTTATAAGGCTCAAAGAAGGAGATTAAATAGTTCTTCCATACAAGAAATGGCTGGGAAAAGGGGAGCAATAATGGTCGTGATGTTGTGCATGATGGTGGTGCTGGTGCAAGCTGCGCAAGACGGCAACGGCAACGAAAAGGTGAATTGCATGCCGGAGTGCTACTTCCAGTGCATGCAAATGAGGGTTTTTACGTGGAGCGAATGCAAGCATGTTTGCGTTCACACTTGCACGAAGCTTGTCTGTGATGCCTTGATGAAATTGAAAGGTGGTGCTCGGATGGAGAGAACGGAAAAGGCCGTTGAGTATGGCTTGTCGTTGACTCTTTTTCGGTAGAATCCAGGAGATCGAAGAAGAGACTTGAATGGTTCGTACGCATTGCTCATGAGAGCCGGTTCGGTTATAATACCTTATTTGCTTGTTTCTTATTTTAATTGGTTGCCGAAAAAGTTGATGTATTTTTTCTTTTTGATTGTTATTTGATTGTACGATAAATTCATAAATGTTAACCAAATTTTATTTTCATTTAGTCCAATTCTTCGGTAGAGGTTTCCAAAGAAATCAACCAAAATCGCGAAAGTTGATACACTAAAATGAGAGGAAATATGCTAAAATGGTCTGTTCACCCATAACAGAGACCTGCAGCTGCAATAGCATACAAAATTGATAAGATTATAATAAATGTCTATGGTTGGATTGATAAGATTATAATAAATGTCTATGGTGGACGTTAGGATGCCTAAATTATCATAGAATGTGGCAGTAAAAAAGAACATTTTGCAAATTAATCATACTATATATATGTCCGGTAACAGAGCACAAATGGTGAAAAATGATCCAAATAGCTAACCACAATTGATCGGGACATAAGCCTTTTTTTTTTTAAACTGAAAAAAAATGCCCAAACCAGGAAGGCTACGACACCAAACCTGGGCATCAGAAACAAGAAGACTACAAAGATTAATCACACCATACCGGACATGAATTGAGCCGCCCAATTCGCAGCTTCATTTGCATCTCCACCGCACCAGGAGAATGATAAGGACAAGGAAACTTTCAAAGATCAAATATCGGAGAAAATATCCCTGCATTCCCGAGGGGGGTCATCCTCCAACAAACAATTGAATCATGCTTTGTTGTGCCCCTGAATTTCAATGCTTGATAAGTTTGCAGCCTTGGCTAGAACGCAAGCACAACGAATAGCCAAAGCCTCAGCCTGGAAAATGGAGGTTGCCTGGCGAAAGGGAGCTCTACCATCAATCAAATTACCTTTACAATCCCGTAACAGAAATGCTATAGCGGCAACAGAACCACTGGCAAGCATAGCAGCATCACAGTCTCTTAAAATGAGCCGTTGGGAGGGGGTACCCACCTTCGAAAGGTAGGAGAAATCCTCTGGGAAGCATGGGCAACATGAGAGGATCTTTCTGTAGCCAAAAGTCATTCCCTTCTAGACATAGCAACAAACAAAAAACAAATCACGCACAAGCGAACACACAATCAAAATACATGGTTCTTCAAATTCAGGTACGTCCACGGGAGATATATCTTCCACTATATGAAAAATAAGAGATTACAATATGAGATAAGAAAAACCCTCTCGAGCTCCTAACCCGGCTCATACATTACTTTTCACTCACCCCCAACATCTCTATTTTTCTCTCACATCTACTCTCTCTCTCACTCACAACTCACGGTGGGGGAGGCCCCAAAGGGGCTCCCGGACTTCTCTCTTCTCTCTCAGTCCCTCTCTGTTTTTCCCCACACCCTCTTCACACACGGCACAAACTGCCCCTTTTATATTTGTCCAAAAGCTTCTGACCATAATTAATGCTCCTTGCAACATACACCAATGCCAGCACACACCACACACTTTTCTCTTTCTTTTTCTTTTTCTTTTTTTCCGGTTTATTTTCCTTTTTTCACATTGGGGCAAAACCCATCAATTAAAGGATTTTTCTTGTTATATAGCTTGAAAGAACTGTATTGTTCCTCTATAAACCTCCATTAGTTCTGATTTACATATTTTTCATAGCTCACGATCTATTTGCTGACAACATTAGAAATGTTGGAGGTGAAAATGTAGCTTTTACATGTTGGGTCGAGACCCCGACCCCAATTCACACCTCCAAGCACAAGCATGAAAATAAATCAAGCACAAATGAGAGATATCCGAGGAAAAACTCCACTATGTATAAATCACATATACAAGTATGAAAAAATCTCACCGGGATAGCCACAATCCGGCTTCCCAACTCCTCTCTCTCTCCCTCACTCTAGTGGCTCTCCGACGGAGTATCCGAGCATCTCCGAAGAGCACCGCTCCACCGACGGGGAGCCACAAACCGGCTCTCTCACTGCTCTCTCTCTCACGTCTCCAGCACACACACAGAGAGTGCACACACTGCACCTTTTATACCACAAGGGGGAGTGATCCCCTGTGGTCACACCCACCCACTAAGTGTGTACCCCAACATTACATAAGTAGTTTACTCCAAAGTGAGGTGAATAAATTCTGAAAGGGAGAACAACCGGGAGCCAACCAAAGGCTGTCGGCTGATGATCAGATGGGTGCTCACAATGGTCGAGACTACAGAAAAGCAGAGCAATGCAAAGAGATACCCGGTCTGAATATGAGTGTTTTCATTGAAAACAGCCAGAATTTCATTAGTCTCAATTAGATACAAAATAGATTAAGGGGAAAATGGGCTAAAAGGAGAAGGGAAACGCATTGAATGAAGAATGCCCTCGCCCAAGCTCCCAAAAGCCACAACTACCCAGGCCAAAAGCCCCAGACACACGAAAAACTGTGGAAGGGCCCTTGGCTTGGGGACCCTCTAATGCCCAAAATCTTAACCCCTGACCCACAGATAGAGAATTGCAGGAAGGTGAGTGATTTAATTGATGAAGACCGGCATCAGTGGAAGGAGATATTGATAAAGGAGGTTTTCAATCAGAGGGATGTCGAGCAGATTCTTAGTCTACCATTGAGTAATACAGGTCAGGTGGACAGACGGATTTGGGGGAGAAGTTCAATGAGCGTATGTGGTCACTAAGGAATTACGAAGTAGGCAGAGAGGACAGATTGGGGACAGGGGGCAAACGAGTGGGAGTAGTCTGGATGAAACAAAATGGAAGCGGATATGGCACATCAAAGCACCAATGAAGATTGAATTCTTTCTTTGGCGTAGTCTGCAGAATATTTTACCGGTGGATAGTGCGCACTGGAACAAAGGCAAATTCCAATGGAGGGTATATGTCAAGTATGTGGATTGGAACAGGAGACAACTTCTCATGCACTCCTGCAATGTGATCGAGCCGTAAGAGTTTGGTTGCTAACCCCTTTTCGGTTCCAGCCTGAAGTACCAGTGGACCAGCAGTTTGGAGAGATTTGGCATAGGATGGGCCCCACAACTTCTGGGAAAATAGACTGGGATCAACTAGGCTTGTTTGCGATAATTTGCTGGAACATTCGGAGAGCCAGAGACGAATGGATATTCAATAAGAAATGGGTGGCAGAGACAGTGATACTGGATAAGGCTTTATGTGAATTCAATGAGTTTTGCGAAGCATTAGAAGAGAAGGTTTTAAGGGGTTTACAAAGGCGGGACCAGGGGACTGTGAATTCATGGGAACCGGCTCCACCCTTAGTTTCACTGAAGATTAACGTGGATGGCGCTTTTGATCAGGCGAGGAAAAAAGGAGGGCTGGGGTTCGTAATTCGAGATGACTGGGGTCGGGTCTAATTTCTTCCTTATCCTCATATAGCTATTCGTGGTTGATCATATCCAACACTACTCTCTCCTCTCGGTTGCTTTCCAAGTTGCAAAATGATAAAAATGCTATTTTCAAATTTGAAACAGCTGTACTTAACAATCGTAATCCTATTAATAAAATCAATTAATCCCCACCTCTAAATATTTAGCATTCTACTTCTATAAATTGTGCATCCAGATTCTAGTTCTCTACATTGATCTCAATCTTTTTCTCTCTACCAAACTTATAAGGCTCGAGGAAGGAGATTAAATAGTTCTTCCATACAAGAAATGGCTGGGAAAAGGGGAGCAATAATGGTCGCGATGTTGTGCATGATAGTGGTGCTGGTGCAAGCTGCGCAAGACATCAACGGCAACGAAAAGGTGAATTGCATGCCGGAGTGCTACCTTCAGTGCATGCAAATGAGGGTTTTTACCTGGAGCGAATGCAAGCATGTTTGCATTCACACTTGCACGAAGCTTGTCTGTGATGCCTTGATGAAATTGAAACGTGGTGTTCGAATGGAGAGAACAGAGAAGGCGGTTGAATATGGATTGTCATTGACTCTTTTTCGGTAGAATCCAGGAGATCGAAGAAGAGACTTGAACGGTTCGCATGCGTTGCTTAGAGCCGGTTCAGTTATAATACCTTATTCGCTTGTTTCTTATTTTAATTGGTTGCCGAAAAAGTTAATGTATTTTTTCTTTTTGGTTGTCGCTTGTGAAAGGTCCCTTGCTCTTGTTATTTGATTGTACGATGAATTCATAAATGTTAACCAAAGTTTATTTTCATTTAATCCAATTCTTTGGTAGAGGTTTATTTTCATTTAGTCCAATTTTTTGGTAGAGGTTTCCAGACAAAATCATCAAAAATCGCAAAAATTGATATTCTAAAATGAGAGGAAATATGCTAAAATGGTCTATTACCAGCAGCTGCAATAGTTTACAAAATTGATAAGATTATAATAAATGTCTACGGTTGGAGGTTAGGATGCCTAAATTATCATAGAATGTGGCAGTAAAAAAGAACATTTCGCAAATTAATCATACGATATGTCCGGTAACAGGGCACAAATGGTGAAAAATGATCCAAGTAGCAAACCCCAATTGATCGAGACACAAGTATTCTTTCTTTTTTTTTTAACTGAAAAAAATGCCCAAACAATGAAGGCTACAACACCAAACCTGGCGCATCAGAAACAAGAAGACTACAAAGATTAATCACAGCAAACCTGACATGAATTGAGCCTCTTCTTCTGAAAAGCTTGAGCAGCCCAATTCACAGCCTCATTTGCATCTCCACCACACCACGAGAATGGTAAGGACAAGGAAGCTTTCAAAGATCAAATATCGAAGAAAATAGCCCTGCATTCCCGAGGAGGGTCATCCTCCGACAAACAACTGAATCATGCTTTTGTTGTGCCCCTGAATTTCAATGCTTTGGTAAGTTCACAGCCTTAGCTAGAACGCAAGCACAATGAATAGCCAAAGCCTCAGCTTGCCTGGCAAAAGGGAGCTCAACCATCAATCAAATTACCTTTACAATCCCGTAACAGAACTGCTATAGCGGCAACAGAACCACTGGCAAGCATAGCATTATCACAGTTCGCTTAAATGAGCCGTTGGGAGGAGGTACCCACCTTCAAAAGGTAGGAGAAATCCTCTGGGAAGCATGGGCAGCATGAGAGGATCTTTCTGTAGCCAAAAGCAATTCCCTTCTAGACATAGCAGCTTTAATAATGACCTGAGTTGGGTTTACCGGAGAGTGATTGAAAATCCCTAGGTGAGTTTGGTAGGTGAAATTACCCTAGTTAGCAGTTGCCTAGGTGAGTTTGGTAGGTGAAATTACCCTCTTGCCCTCCCTCAAAAAATTGAAAATGAAGTTATTCCCTTCCTTCCAAATGAACCAACCAAGAATTGTAACTTTGCTAAGCCTCCATTAGTTCTGATTTTCATATTTTTCAGAGCTCACGATCTATTTGCTGACCAAAATTAGAAATGTGGGAGGTGAAAATGTAGTTTTACATAAGTAGTTACTCCAAAGTGAGGTGAATAAATTCTGAAAGGGAGAACAACCGGGAGCTGACCAAAGGCTGTCGACTAATGATCAGATAAGTTCAGATGGGCACTCAAAATGGTCGAGACTACAGAAATGCAGAGCAATGCAAAGAGATACCCAGTCTGAACATGATTGTTTTCATTGAAAACAGCCAGAATTTCATTAGTCTCAAATAGATACAAAAGAGATCAAAGGGGAGATGGGCTAAAAGGAGAAGGGAAACTCATTGAATGAATACCCTCACCCAAGCACCCGAAAGCCACAACTACCCAGGCCAAAAGCCCCAAAGACACGAAAAACAACTAAAAAAAACCAAGAATTTTAATGGCAAGAAGCCAACCAAACAATGTAACAGTCAACCCACAACAGAAAAAGCTTGGTACCTTTGATGCTTCTACATCTGTAGCTAGCACTGATACTGATTCAGGATCACCTCAGAGCACCACTTGTAATGCTTTCCAAACCGTAAATGATATCATCTTCAGAAAAAGGAAATGAACTATCCTTTGCTCTTAGCCAGAAAACAAGCTTCCACCTGATTATCTCACACACTTCTACACAAGCAGGATGGATGTACATTGTAGAAAATGAGTATTTCTAGCACTCCAAATACCCGATATCACAACCAGAGGTAAAGCTTCCCACAACAGAGGTAAAGTTTCCCACAACAGTTTGATCGCTTTGTTATCTTTCTTTTAAACTCGCTTCCCTTCCACCACCACCGTATCAAACGGGAAATGCAGCAACACTAGCCAAAAGCAACAGGAAGTCGCCAAAAGCAAAAGAGTCAAATTTTGTTCTAAGTTTTTAAAGGACTTCCTCTTAGTTTTATCATTTCTTCAATCCAGTTCCATCCTAATTCCACTTCTAAGCAATTGAAACAACTAATTCATCCAATTTCCAAAGAAGTCGAAATATGTACAATTCAATCGACTAGGGATAAGTTGAAATAGAGTAAAAGCTATTGTACTAGTCCCTCCACAAAACTCTCTTTGAGAGTGCGTTTTCCTGGGGAGGGGGCAGTTTCCTCCCCTTTTTCCATTCACCTTCTCTTTCCTTCTCCTTCTCCTCCCCCCTCTCCTCCCACACCCTCGGACCCTACCCTTCTGCTCTTTACTTCACCTCTGTCCTTTCTCCGCCTGATCCCTTATCATTTTCTCAAATATGGTCTTAGATTTGTTCTATGGCTGTAGCTTGATGCCACATTGCAACCACCCCGATCTAGTAGGGTCTGATCTGTACAGTGGTGGAGTCTACGACTTTTTACCAAGATGGAGACGGCTTGGTGGAGCTTCTAAGGCTAGAGATGTGGAGGAAGTAGTTTTATCTCTCTTTTTTAAGTTTTCTTTCCTCCCTGTGTCATGGTTTTTTTTTACGGTTGTATTGTAATAATACCTCCATTGTAGAGGTTCCTATATTCTTTCATTTTTCTTTCATCTCTGTGGAGGTTTTCAGTTATGCCTATATTGTAATAATACCTCTTGTGTAGAGGTTATAAGTCCTCTCTACGTGGAGATATGTAGTCTACCCTTTGCTTTCTCCTCCTTTCATGGAGACTTCTTTTTCTCTTCTGAGAGTTTTATCACACACCGATGTACTTTATTGTTTGATATAAATCATAGATGTAATATAAGTAGGTTTTGCATCTAAAGATAAACTTAGTTCAAAAAATCTAAAATAAACCAACCGGGGTACAATTCCACTCAAATATTTGCAGCGAATCATCAAATCGAGAGAGACATGAAGGTTTTTTTCTGAGAATGAAATCATTGCATTGAACAACTTAATTCCAACTGGACAAGTTTACAAACTTCAGAGGGCAGAGCACTAAGGGAGGGAGGGGGAAGCCTATTCCTGTTGCACTTTTTTGCTACCCAAGTTGCACACCGGTTAGCTTTGCGATCACGCCAAGAAAATTTAGCTACAAAAGGATTACAAAGAGATTTCATGTCTTCCAGCATACTATCCCTCACCAAGCAGATGCTAGCAGAATCGTTGGAAAGAAGCTTGACTAGGCATGAACAATAAGTTTCAAAGATAGCTTGAGGAATCTGAAGGCTTTCAGCCATCGAGCAGGCTACTCTAATTGTCCAGGCTTCAGCAGCAAGAGCAGAACCTAAATTAATCCTGCCATAATTTATTTCACTAACCTTTCCAGAAGGGTCCCGAGCTATGATTGCAAAAGCTGCATGTTTACTTGATGGGTTGAAAGCCGCACCACAATGGAATTTCCAGAAACCCAAAGGTGGACGTTGCCACGAGGTAGCATTACTATCCACAAGAGCATGGGTAACACAAGGATTCAACTGAGCGTAAACAGCACGAAGATAATCTCCCTCGGCCGTGAGGGCTGCCGTCAAAGTGGAGGTAGGATCTGGGGTTAAATTGGAGAAGATGTAATCATTCCTTATTCTCCAAATACCCCAGCAGATTTGGGCAATAAGAGCCAAGGAAGCCTTAGGGGTGATGGGGGATTCACCAGATTATCAAACCATTTGGCGGCTGAAACAATACTCTGAATAGGGTCATGGAATGAGAGGCCACAGTTACTCCAGATGCTGTGGGTCCAACTGCACCTAAAGAGGGTGTGCTCAATTGTTTCCACCTCTAGAAGGCAAATAGGACAGAGAAGGCTTCGAGAGCCTTTTCTTTTGAAAAGATTCTCCTTAGAAGCGATGGCATTCTTCAAGACTCTTAAAATGAAATGTCGAATTCTGGGATGGCAAGGGAGTGTCCCAATGGTTTTCCAAGTGTTCACAGAGGTTGTAAAGGAAGAGCTGGGGGAGCCAGAATGGCGAGAGGATGTTGTTGGCTAAGTGATACCCTGACTTCACAGTATAAATTCCAGAAGGATCGTGATCCCAGATAAAAGAGTCATTCTGATTGGTCGAGGTTATAGGGGTGGAGGTTATGATGGAATATATGTGGCTTGGGAAGATGGAGTGAAGAAGATTGAGGTTCCAAGACTTGGTGTTTGGGCAAAATAAATCCTTAACAACGGATGGACAGTTATTTGTAGGACGGGGACCAAGAGTGATGAGCTGGTGGTTCGAGAAAAGCCATTTATCCTCCCAAATGTTGATTGACTCACCATTACCGAGTTTCCATACCAAGCCTTTCTTGATTAAATCTCTACCTTCAAGAAGACTAGACCAAACCCAAGAGGGAGAAGCCCCCCTTTTAGCCTCCATAGGATTAGAAGTTGGGAAATAGGAGGCTTTGAGGACTTGAGCCCAAAGAGACTTCGGGTTTTTGAGCATCCTCCAGAACTGCTTACCAAGGAGGGCCTTGTTAAAATAGGCAAAGTTTCTATACCCCATACCTCCTTGAAATTTTTCCGAAGCCATGGAATCCCATTTGCACCGGTGGCTTTTGCTACCACAGTCCTTCTCACCACACCCGAAGCAATTGATAATAGAACTCAAATGTTTGCACAAGGATATAGAAAATTTGAAGCAAGTCATGGGATATGCTGGGATGCCTTGAGCAACAGACCTGATAAGGATCTCACAGCCAGCCTCGGCTAGTATGCATTTCTTCCAACCTTGGGTTTCGGAAAGGATTCTGTCCCTCACAAAAGCAAGAGCTTGCTGTTTGGATTTAGTCCAGTGAGTGGGAAGACCAAAGTACTTTGCAGCATCAGTCATAGAGGACATTCCCATTTCCTGAAGAATTTGATTTTGGAGATCAGGTGAAGTATTTGGAGAGAAAGACTTCAGATTTACGGAAATTAACAGTTTCACCGGAAGCCAGACCAAAGAAGTGAAGTACTTCCTTGATAACATGACAATTGGAGACCGTAGCTTCAAGGAAGATCAAGGAATCGTCTGCAACGAGGAGATGAGACAAGTTGGGCCCTCTATTGCGGATCCTCAGGCCAGAAAGAGTTTTACGAGAGATGGCTTCAGATATCATACTGGACAGTCCATTGGCAACGATAAGAAAAAGGTATGGGGAAAGAGGATCCCCATGACGGAGGCCCCTAGAAGGAGAAATGGAGGCTATCTGAGAACTATTGGCCACAACATTGTACTCCACAGAGGTGATACAATCCATAATCCAACCAATCCAGGTATTACAAAAACCCATTTTCTCCATTTCAGATTTAAGGAAACACCATCGAACGCGATGGAAGGCTTTATCGAGGTCCAATTTGATTGCCATGAACCCCTTGGGACCCTTCTTTTTATTTTTCATATAATGGAACACCTTGTGGGCAACAATAATGTTATCCTGAATCTGCCTGCCCGAAACTAAGGCGACTGGGAAAGGGAGTCAATGTTCTGGAGAAGAGGTTCGAGCCTGTTGGCCAAAACTTTTGCGACGATCTTGTATGCAAAATTGCAAAGGGTGATCGGACGAAAGCGCCCAGGTTTCTTCTTGGGTACAAGGACAATGTTGGTCTTGTTTAGGTCTTTCGGAAGCGGAGCTCCTCCGTCGAAGAACTCTCTAATGCCATGGCAAATGTCAGGTTTTATAGTAGGCCAATGCTTCTGGTAGGAAACACCCGAGAACCCGTCCGGGCCCGGGGGTTTACGAGGACCCAGTTGGAAAACAGCGAGTTCAATCTCGGCATCGAGGACGGATTTACACAGAGAACGGTTGTCATGGTCGGAAATGGACCGAGGGGCATAATTATTATCATTGTTATTGTTAGGGAGAGAAGGAGTCGAAGGGAGGACAGGGTTATCATCGGTGAATGGAGAAGAGAAGTACCTCTTGATTATAGTGTCAGCAATCTCCTTCGGGGAAACAGGCAGTGCCGGCCGCCATGTTTGGGTTGCCCGAGCCCGAGCTTGGTTGCGGTTCTTTGGAAGCGGTCCGTTCATCGGACTCAGTTCTTGAGCTGAATGATGGTTAAGGTCTCTCTGATGAGAGACATGGAGTTGAAGAAGGTGGGAAGATAGTTACAAGGTTGAGGGTCGACCGTGTGATTCTTGAAATCAAGAACCTCCATTTGAGGTGGTTTTACTGCAAATCGATACACCAAGGTTAGTTAGCACTTAGCATTAAGATCGATACAGCAAGCACGAAATTGACAGAGATGATGTTGATGTCCAATTTTGCATGGTTGATCCGTGCATTTTGATAGAATGAAATTGACAATGGAATAAAATTGATATTGGAATGGAATTTTAGGAAATGAGAGTGAAATATTTCATTCTCAAGTTTGGTTTTCTCATCCACATCATCCACAATGGAAGGTTGTGGCAATAATAGTTTTTGAGATGGAAAAAGTAATTTTTAGAGTGGCAATAGTGAATTTTGAAGTAATACAAATGTCAGTGGAATGACAATTTCTTTACCAACGTGGATAATGATTCTATTTAAAATGATTATTTCATTATTTAATGGTAAACCGCATATTAAAATAAGTATTTCATGGAATGACCATTTCGTTCCAACGTTAATTTCATCGAACTAAACATACTCTAAGCCTTTGGGAACGAATCCCTACAAAACAAGTCTAATGACCGGTGGTGTTTTTGATCGTGAACCCTCCAGCTAGCCTTATTTATAGGTGTCACAAGGTCGTGTGAAGCTGTAATGGGTTCCACGGAGTGGATATTGATCACGTGATCAAAAGATAATGAAGTAGTGGGCATGGATCATAGAGTAGTTGAAGTTGTGGCATGATTTGTGAAATGACCCAACCATTTTATGGATTTCCTCACTGTGCGAACCTGCCGAGCACCGGCTACGTGTCATACCTGTAGTTCTCGGCATTTAGTGTTAAAAAATTCATGCTAATCAATACAAATATACTAGTCGGATCAATCAGGAGAAGATTATATATGGCGATTTACCTCACTGGAAAATGAACACTAATTGTACGAGAATTACATTCCAAACGACCTCTAAGGAAAATCTGTCTCTCCAAAAACCCAGAGTTTCAAATCATTTGAAAAGAACGGTGTTGTAAGGTTACACACGGTTACACACACCTCCTGTCTTCAAAGTGTGAGTTTAAGATCAATAATAAACGGCACCGTATTCCGGAATATACTGATTTTGTGGTCATATTTAGATGCGAGGTCTACACTAACTAAACAGCCTCGTACGGTTGAACAGGAAGAAAAGTTTGCTTTATCGGTTTTATATTCCATTATTTCGGTTTTTCCACGTTGGATACATGCTTTTTTGTTTTTTGAAAAGTTCATTTATCTGCTTTTTATTCAGTTTGTGTTAACATCTATTGGGAGTTTTGAAGTTTGCCCAGGCCTCCGAAATTTTTCTTGTGCTATATAGACCGAGCATTTGTTCTACCCAAACAAATTGTTGTGAACTCTACTCCAAAGTCCATACAGAGTGTGTGTTTATACTACACCATCTCTGTGTTTATTTGAATTAAAACCATGGCCACTAAGCTTGATATTTTTGTAACCATTGTGGCATTCTTTCTTGCCTATAGCACAATTAGTGTTGCATCAGCTCCACTCAATCAAACAGCAATCGATGACTACCTTAATTCTATTCCGATCAACCAAACACTGATGGATGAATGGTTCAAGACATTCATCACTGATCTCACACATCCGTGATATCAACAAAGAAAGTTGCCCCACAGCTTAAGGTGCCGTTCCAACTCTACAGTAAAAAAAACTTTTACAAAAAGAAGGTTTTTTAAGTTCAAATATAATGAAAATGAAAAATATTTTTTTAATTTTTTTTGCACTGTTTTAAAATCTCGATGAGATCTATCAAACAAGATCCATATTGATAGGAAAAATATTTACATAAACACATTATTTTTGAGCTTGAAAAACCTTCTTTTTCTAAAACTTCCTTTTACTGTTGAGTTGGAACACCCTCTAAGTAGCTCTCCACCCCATGACTCTTCTAAACGAGTTAGTAACAATATTTAATTAAGCTGTTGTACACACAAATTGATATAGAATGTTGTTTCATATGCCTGTTCATCAATGATACTATACCTTATAAATGTATTCATCTTATTGAAATACTTTTAAGTATGCCATTTGGATCATTATTGAGCAGTGATTTCTCATTGATTACAAGGAGATTGTCGCCCAACATAAGGTATTATAGAGAAACTCCAACTGAGCAACAAAAAAAAAAATGGCATTGCAAATAGCACTCCACCGTTGCACCAACAATGCTATTTTTTTTTTTTTTTGGAAAGCGACAAAGCATCACTATTTGCTCACCTCAGCCCGCTAAGCGGAAGATAATATGTCAATAATTCCAAACAAGTTCGGATATCAATGCATATATCAAGAATATTAGTATATTTTCACAAATATCAATATATATTTTTCGGATATCAATAAACTTTTTACCTATTATCCTATACTATTTGGGCTCAAGTTAATCTCCTGAGTTTTTTTTTTTTTTTTTTTTGGGGGGGGGGGGGGGGGGGAGGGGGAGTTCCAAAATGAATCATCGTTGGGGGGGGGGGGGGGGGCGGGCGGCGGGTGGGGATGGGGGCGAAGTCCAAAATGAATCATAGTTGAGGAGGGTTCAATGTAATTTATCCTCATAACCGATAATTCCTCACGCGGGTAAATTTTGACCGATTTGTTCGCCCGCTCATCCGTGTATTGCAGAGCCATCTGCATGACGATGCGCTTCTCTCTCTCTCTCTCTCTCTCTCTCCCCCCTTTTATGGTGACTGCAATCCCCAGAGAAACCCATCCGTCCCGCTCTCTGTCTGTCGGACCGCGCAGCATCGAGCTATTTTCTCTGTTTCCTCATCAAGGTACTTCTTTTCTGGACCTCTTTTCCATTATTTTATCTCAAATGCTTTGTTTGCTTTCATGCATTAAGGGTTTTCAGAGTGTAATTAACTTCGAGTCGTCAAAGAATTTCGTGCATTGCTAGCAAGGTCGAATCTCACGAAGGGTTATCGTTCCAAATCTTGGGGCAACTAGAGTCGTTAATTTCAGGGCCTCGGGATCAGTTGAGGTGTCCGGTCGTTAACTTCAGGGCCTTGAGATCAGTCGAGGTGTGTGCAAGTTGACCCCAGTTATAGAAAAAAGAAAAAAGGATTTAGAGCATTGATCCCTTGGGGGAGCCCAGCGGGTAATTCAGTTTGATGTAATGTATGAAAGGGAGTAGTGTTGGGTTTGTGAAGTTTTATTCAGTGTTGGTTTGTCACTTAGCCGATTACATTTAAGTATAACGTAGTAAACCCTAGCATATAAATTGGTGATGTAAACCTAGGATATTGTACTTAATTACACAATTGGGGAAACACTTAAATGTGTGTTTTTCTTTCTGTTTTTGATTAGTGTCTGTTGGGTCGTATCCGCAACAACAGTCAACTAGTTTGTTTCATCATCTAGGGTCCTTAGCCCTTTTAAGACATTTCATTTCAAATACTTCAAATGATTTCTGAAATTAGGGGGTTTTTTGGGTCAGAGTTTTTAATCATAAAATTTAAAGTTTTGTCATCTTGATATATACTTCAGTCTGATGCACTGGATAAGAGGAATTGTTGATTTCTTTATCTGGGTACTTGTTTTCTTTAGCCCTTATGTGATATTTCATTGCAAATTCTATATTTAATCTTGTTTCCAGTAACCCCAATCCACTCTGGTTGTTTTGTCTTCCGGGCATGCTCTTCAGTTTGATGCACATTATGAAAGTTTTGGGAACTGTTTGTTGACTATTACGATGCCAGATTTTCAACTGTAAGGTTTTAGAAAATTGGGTTTAATTTTGCCAATGAAACGCAGATGGGACGGGTCAAATTGAAGATACAGAGGTTGGACAGCAGTGCTAATCGCCTAACTACCTACTCGAAGCGGAAGAATGGGCTTGTCAAGAAAGCTGAAGAAATATCAGTGTTGTGTGACATTGACATTGCCGTGCTCATGTTCTCGCCAACCGGAAAGCCAGTCTTTTGGAAAGCAGATAACAGGTATTCCTTACCTTCAAATTTTTTACATTTATATTCACCATAAAAAAATTACATTTATATTCTCATTAAAAATTAGTAGGATAAGTTTGGCATCTGCTGATGACCTAGCTCACGAAATAAAATTTAGAAGGGAAAAAAAGGAGACAAGGCATCATACTGAGGCTTTGTCTAGAGAGAAAGCTTTAATCTTTTGGTGAACCATTACATTACGCTAGGGTACAGGTTGTTGAAATTTGTCTTCTCCTCGCCTTGGACTTCTGTATTGCTGATAGGCATGTGACTGCTTTGAAATTCGCGCAGAGAATTTTAACATGAAAGTTTATGAACGTTAAAACTGTAAAATAAAGCACGTGTACAGGTACCAGTTGGTTTGTAGATTCAACCCAACACACACACTCAATCGCACAAAGAGTAAATCAAGCAAGAACAGAAAGAAACCATGGAGAGATTTTTACATGGTTCAAAAGTTGTGTAGCTCGGTACATCCATGGCTGACACCAATTTCTACAATAAATCGGATGAAGCAGTACAGATTACTCCCTCCATCCCAAAGTTATTTCTCCCTTTTTGGAAATCCAACATTTTAAGGAGATAGAATCATTATTCATTACTCTTCAAAACATATAAATTTCCAAAAGTATTCTTCTTCTTGAAATGTAATGATTACTTTTAGTCTTTAGTGCATTTTCCCCTGCACTTTTGGTTTGAATTTTGATATGGGAATGAAGGAATCGTTCAATTTTTTCTCCTTGAATAGTCAAACTGGACAAGGATTATAGAACATTTGAAAAAGGAAAGATAGACTACAATTTTGAGATGGAGGGACTAGAGAGTACAACAGTTGCTGTGTACACAGTACAACATGAATTTATATCACAGGGTTAACATCACTAATTACCGTTATACCCTTGACTAAATTTACAGTACCAATTACCGCGACCTGACCGAGAAGGGCGAACCCTGACAAAGTTTGGCAATTAGCAAACCAAGAGTGAATCTGGCTTCGCAATCCCAACCCCAATGGCTAAGTCGATGTGGGAAAACATACAAAAAAGGGTAATCGTGCATTATACATTCTCCAAACTTTCAGCGTAGTTTGGTTCTGAGAGCGTCAAATAGTAATAAGTTAAGAACACAAATGCAGCTTTATCCAATTATGCTTATGATGATTGCCATGTTGCACCTATATTCTTTTGTTCAATCGAACTTCTATTGGTATTTCAACCATTGCTGTCTCTTATTGTATGCATTGTTCTGAGCCCCTTTTTTTCACTTGTTAAGTACCATCGAAGGAATTGTTCGAAGATTTGCGGCAACAACTCCCCACGAAAGGGTGAAAAGGTGATACCAACTAGTTTTACTATCTTGGAAAACCATTTATTTTAAATTAGTTCTTTGTTAAACGCTATCGGAGTTGGAATTGAACTGTTCTTTACTGGATTGGAACAGGAAGTTGGAGACCGTCGCGGTAACTTCCTATAACAATAACATTCCATCCTTTTCTATTAATTTGATTTGTTGTCTTGATGTGTGTTTTATTATACGGATACTCCACTTTACTATTTGTTTGTACTTTTCTGTCTGAATTCTAGACTTTAAGGAGGGTCTACAAGAATTCGGATCACGAAATGGTTGTACTAGATTACTTGGGTTCAAGGTACATGACACATTGGTTTAGTCGATTCTCTGTTTCTTATGTACTGATCTTTTATGGACAATTTCCTGAGCTTAAACTATTTTTGCATTCTTTATGTCTTTTATTGCAGTCATCAATCAGTTGAGGTATTATCCAAAACCAGCTAAATGATGCATGATTCCTGTAAAAATAACATATACTCTAAGTTGATGATACTGACACTAGTGGCTTTGTTTTTTCTTTGCATTTTTAATCTGCTTCTGGCAGGATATGACGAAACAAGCAAGTTCATTGCGAACTCAACTTTCTGAAATCCAGCAGAGACTGAGGTTCACTGACATTTTCATTTAGATGTATTTATTTAAATGTATGCACAAATAAAAGCCTGTTGCGCTCATTGACTGTGAATGTTTCTAATATTTATTCAGCTTCTTTTGTTTTTCATTATTATGTCTTTCAGTTCAAGACGTTTGATATTTAGGGTCTCGTGGCACTGTTGACCTTAATGTGGAACCTGTTAGTTTGTTTCTCATTTTTGGTTCCTTTTTCTTTGTACCCAATCCACAAATCTATCCTATATTTACCTACATTTAGCCTCATGTGACGAATCCAGTCACCGAACAGATGATATATTTCTCTCACAGTAACTTCCTACTAAAAGATCTCTTTGGTTTAATAATTTCATGAGAATGGAACTTTGTTGAGTGGAATGATATTTTAAGAAAAAAACACACTATTGTCTTAGATATCAGGATTTGGAAGAATGCAAAACCGAATATAGACGATGATTCAATCTAGCCAACATCAAATAGACGGGAAGCATGGTTCTCCCTGAGTTTTTTGGTAAGGGATAAGTAGATGCTCCATTGGGGGAAACAAGCTTGTAAACATCCAAAATCAGCTTATCAGCCTATGACTTGAGACTAAAATGCACTGAAAAAGGATTCGAAGCATTCAAGTTTAAAAACTTACCAAAAAGGCAAAGATTAACATGCTTGCTGCAGGGGAAAACTAATGTGGCAGGAGATGCTGTGGTCCATTGGTTATATGGTAAAATGGAACCAATTGATTGGAACACAAAGCTTTGTTAGGTTTGGATACTACAGTTTATGGACGATGCATAGTTAGGCCAGGTTTGGATTTCGTCGTCAGGTGAGACATGTTATGCACGGTGGACTTTCATCTGAAATATAGTTTCGGCTACTCATTGGCCATTTCCCTAGTTCCTATCTTATAGTCTTTTCTTTAACTATGATAGCCTTACTTGAAACAGAATATATTGTTATTTGTTGTTCATAATATAGTTTATCTTGCATTATCTATTGTTGTAGACATGTAAGTTCTTTATATTTTTGGGTTTTGTAAGTATTCCTCTTTATTTGATTTCAGTAAAGACATGCTGTTATTTACAACCTTACTTTACTTATTGGTTTTTGGATTCTGCAGTGATTGGACTGACCTGGACAAGATTGATAGCGTAGATTTTCTGGAGCAAATGGTGGCTTATACTGGGAAATCGCTTGCTCAAATTCGAGAAAAGAAAGTATGCCCCTCATTCGTTGTGGATGCTATCATTTGAGAAAGTTTAGCACCTTAGCTAATCGATAATCCATGTTGCAAGAGCTAAGTTACGTTACAGATGTTGGTGTGTCTAAGCTTAGGACTTCCTAAACCCAAAGGGTAGGTTAATAGGGGATACATACACAAAGTTTATTTAAGTTATGGGGAACGATGTGCACGTTTAAGTCCACCATAGCTGTCATAACTGTGATGAGATACTATTGATGTCCATTTTTGGAAATACATGGATCTTAGTATGAAAAGGATCTCCTTTTCCATTTGGGAAACAGAGGTGGTTTATCTTTATTTAGCTGCATAAAAGTTGCGGTCATCCAATTCAGATTAACAAAAGTATTGATTCCCACCTAAAGAGGTCTTTAGTTCAAGAGTTGAGACAAAACACAAATTATTTGTTCTGCTGTATTAACCACGTATAATCTTGAGCAACCCAGTGTGGATAATAACTTGTAATTTAAATTCGACGATATCTGTTATCTATCTTGTGGTATTTCATCCTGTTTTGGTGACACTATTTTGTATCTACTCTTGACAGGAAAACATCGGAAAGCAACAATTCTTGGCACAAGGGTGCCATTACCAGGTAATGGAATGCTCCTAAGAGCCCAAGAAGCCTTGTTACAAAATCAGGACCAAGTGCATTATGGTCATGTCTTTTGTGTCTTTTAAGGCCATATTCGTTCTTTTGGTAGTAAACGCTTACTTCCAAAAACTGTGCTTCTGTTATGTTCATGAATTCTTCTCTCCTTGTGTTTACAAAAACATTTTATCATACCTCTTATATTGCAGTCGCCCAATGGAGACCATCTACGTATGAGTTTGGATGATGAGCAACAGGGCCGACATTGTTCATGGGTAGAGAATGATGGAAGTCAACCTAAAGTCTCACCAGAGGAGATGTTACTGCTTTCCCAAAGGTTAGTGGTGTGGATATCAGTTTAGCATTATTAAACGAACACATGAAGTTGAAACACTCACAAATTGAAACACTCACAAGTTGTAACCCCACTTACTTTTGCTAGATTCGTATCTGTGATAGAAACTTTTAACTCATCACTAAACAGTGTCTTTTATCTAGGGAGAAGGAGCTTTCTGCTGGCAACTCATTGGCAAATTATACTGATTACCTTGGCGTAGAGGGCATTGCTTCTGGGCAAAAGATGGACATCCAGTCCGAGTTTCTCAGAACTGAAGTTTTGAGGAATGAGTTAATTGGTTTAAAAACTGAAACCTTGAGAAACCAGTTGACAAAAACTCAAAACTTGAAGAATGAGATGTTACAAAGAGAACCCTCGAGGATGGAGTTGCACAATATCGAGTTTTTGTCAAACGAGGTGAACAAAAATGGGAGTTTAATTATGGAGTTGAAGAAATTGGATTCCATGAGGAACGAGCTGATTGAAACCACAACCTTGGCCAATGTCTTCTTGAAACCTGGATCCTTGGGGGACGAGTTGATTAAAACCGAATCCTTGAGGAACCAGTTAATTAATACAACATCGATGGGGAATGAGTTACATGAACCGGAATCTTTGAGGTTGCAATTGTGTGAGCAGGACTCTTACCCATTACACAATTTTGAGACCCAACCTAATCAGAACTTTGAACCGGTACAACAGATGAACCTTGAAGAAAGTATTGGTCCTACCAATAACAGACTTGAACCAGTGCAACAAACAAACTTGCAGCAAATTATTTATCCTCCGGATAACAGATATGAACAAACACAACAGATGATGTTTGAACGAAGAATCGGTGACTTTTGTGGTGAAGGGAACTCTGATCTTCAACTTGGTTATAGTTCTAATCATTGTAGCTGGGCTCCTACATCCGGACCTTTTGTTGCGGATACTTTTAACGAGCATTTATACACCCAGGCAAGTTTGTTAGCATTCTTTCGTTCTTTTTTCTAGTGGCATAGCTTTACTTTACTCCATGGCTCATGTCATATTTAATTCTAGTGCATCCTTAGTAGTGGTTGGAATCCTGTAGAGAACATGTTTATAGAATTGTTGGAAGAAGAATATTTGTTTTCACAGCATATGTAGTACCTTCCACGCTACTTTAGCTATTCAACATTTTAATGTGCGTGAGACCATCGTAGCTAACGAGTTTCAAGTTTTTGGATTGACATCAAAGCTCTGTATTAATTACACAATCGGACTGAAATGTCATCATAGCTGAATTGACTGCGTATCTAAATTTAAGTTTTGTAGTTCTTTTTCACATCTTCCATAACATGTGAGATTTGCATTTTGGTCTACTAAAATTGTATCTAATGACCAATTCGGATGCTTCTTTCAGCAACTCTATCCAGTCGACAGCCACACAGCGAAGGAGCAACACTATTCAGTTGATGTTCATGTGGACAAGGAGCATTGATCTGACCGGCGAGCATCTCAGTCTGACATCGATCTTTCTGGGTATATCGGAACATTTTACGATAAGACTGCACGTGTTTCCTTGGACACCCGCTTCTTTTTCCTCTCGAGATCACTTGTGGTAGCCAAAATTGTATCTTTCGACCCCTGTGAATATGCTATTTGTGTAATACTGACGTATCTTCTGGTTCATTAAAACAGTGCTTATAATAGCATTATAACCTCAAAACCAATGAGGAATTTAAGTAAAAATCTTATGAATAAGTGTGAATTTAGTTTCTTCAAATATCGTATCTCAGGGTATTTTACCCTGTCGCTTATTTCTCAGGGAATTTTACACCTTTAGAAAATTATTTCTCACTCTTGGCATTTGATAATACATGAATGGTCATAACCCATTAGCGTTGAGCTAGTGGTCAAGACTTGAGACTTAGGGGATTGCTCCCTTCTACGGTCTCAAGTTGAAAACCTCTAAAGTGCTATCAATTATATATTTTGTGGGTAGTCCTTATAATATTTTATTCTGGCTTTAATTGAGACCCCCACAAGTAGGTGGTGAGATTGATTTCTCAGAAATAGTCAAAATGCACGTATGCTGGCTTGGACAGCGGAATTATGAAAGAAAAAAAAACATGGTCATCAGTTTGGAATGCTAGCAATGTGACTGCTTTGCAGATCAACTTTCATCTTTAAAGTAGGAAAAAGGGTGAAAGTAACATAGAATAAGGCTAATTCTTGTGGCATGCCCATCATAAGGCTAATACTATAAAGATTCCTAAACCTTTGAAATTTCAAAATCTAGTTGCTTATAGTTTGGCTCCCTTGTTCACGAAATTTTGATTCCCTCCCTACACGGATACACCAACAGATATGAACAATCAAAATACTTCATGCAACCTAAAAATATTAAAATCAATAACTCAAATCCCAAGTAATTCGCATACGCTAGATTTTATGCGCAATCTAATGACCATCTGAAAGCTGGATGAACAGTACTGCTGCAAGAGCCCGCTTGGCACCTGGGCCACAATAGTCATCACTGGTTCCGCAATAACCGAACTTGCTACAGCACATATCGGCTACACAACTGCAGTTTTGGCCGGATATGAGCATCGGTAGGGCGGCCCCGGCAAGGATTCCGGCCAGAATGATTGTGAGGAGGTTGTGCATTGTAGCTGACATTTTTTGGAGAGAGAGAGAGAGAGAGAGAGAGAGAGAGAGAGAGGAGGGAGTTTGTGGGTGTGTAGAGGTTTGGAAAAAATAAGTGGGTCGTGCAATTAATTGTTCTTCTAGCTAGAGAAACCGTGTACACACTTGTGTCTTTGGTTGACTTTGAGTGGTTAGATACTGGAAGATCATCGTATGGGTTTGAAAATTCTATAAGAACATCTATCAACAGAGGAATTTAAGTAAAAATTTTACGAATGAATCATACCAGTGTGAATTAGTTTCTTCTTCTTCCTTTTTTTTTTTTCTTCAAAGGATAGGATGTTAATAGATATTAAAGAGTTAATAATTACAAAAGGAGCCGAGCAACTCTTCCATGAGAACTCGAACTCAGGACCTCTTTCTTAGAAGGGAGATTGAAGAACCAACCACACCAACCGGTCACTCTTTTTGTTTCTTCAAATATCGTACTCAATAGTCAATACATAGAGAGATAAATGGGGTTTGGCTATTGGAGACCTTACCTGGTGGCTTATTTTTTCAGGGTAATTTACACCTTTAGAAATTTATTTGTCTCACTCTTTGATAATACATGAATGATCATAACCCAATTGGTGTTGAGTTAGTGGTCAAGGCATGAGACATATGGGTTGCTCCTTCCTATGGTTTCAGGTTGGAAACCCCTCAGGTGCTATCAACTATTTTTGGGTCAAGGCCATATAAAACTTTACTTTGGCTAACAATTATTTTTGGGTCAAGGTCATGTAAAACTTTACTTTGGCTTTAATTGAGACCCCTGCAAGTGGACGGTGAAATTGGTCTCCCAAAAATAGTCGAGGTCATAAGCTGGCCAAAATAGCGGAGTTATAAAAAAATAAAACATGACCATCCATTTGGAATGCTACTATGCTAGCAATATTGTGACTGCTATGCAGATCAACTCTTTCACCTTTAAAGTAGGAGAAAAGTGGTGAAAGCAACATAAAATAAGGCTAATTCTTGTGGCAAAATGGATAAAAGTGAGGGTAATAGTGAAAAATTGAACCACCATATATATTTAGATAAATTAGCATTCTTCCCCTTAAAAGATTATGATTTTTGACCGTGGTCCCTTGATTTGTGAATTATCCTCCATTTTATTAATTCTCATGATATTGACCTGGGATGTAAGAAATATTCATGTGTTATTGACACAAAACATCAAATTGCATAGGACAAATAATTAGTAAATTTAACCCGAAAAATACAAATAAATGGATTGTTTATTGATTTACATTTACATGCTCACCCTGTATTTATGTATTTCCTAACTTACCAATAACCAAAACTATAGTTTTTCATCTCACAGCTCATTTGAACCGTCAAAATTGCTGCATATGGCTCAGTGGCCTGGACCTCTAGGACTGGGTCCGGACGCCAGGCGTTCAAGCCAACATGCCATGGTGAGCTTTGCATTCTCGTACATTGACGGGTACGCTTCAAGATGGTTTTCACCCGCAAAATCCTCAGATAACACCCTTACGGCCCCCACTCGCACGTGACTGAAAATGAAGACGAAGATGACAATAGTGATCAAAAGAGCGTTTCCTCGGCAGAAATACATAGCGAAACACCACCTCAAGCCCAGAAAAAAATCTTGTTTTTGGACAAGGGTGTGGACTGTGGAGGGGAAGAGTTTTTTTGTTTTGGGTTCTTGGAAATCTGTACGAGAGAGATAGAGAGAACGAATGTGGAGGGAAAGAGTTTTTATGTTATGGGTTCTTGGAAATATGTATGAGAGAGATAGAGAGAATGAGTTTTGTTGGAAGTATTTATAAACATGGATTTGCATGTTGTGGGGTCTACTTGGATACAATTACGTGTTGACGAAGAAGATTTTGGAACCAAGTCTTGCATGATATGAGGGCCATTGATCTGGCGGCCAAAAAGGAAAATTCTTATCTTGATTTTGAATATGTCAAAGCTTATCATGAATATCAAATTATTAATTTCCGAGAAGGCCCTTGTTGGTGAGGTGAACTATGGATGGGTGAAGGGTAATTTGGTCTTTCTTTAAGAAAGGGCAGGAGTGGTACTTCCAAAGTTCCAAGGGTTGAAAATTTCGAACTGACTGAGTGCCCTTTGTTCTGTCTTTGAATGGCATGTGGAAGAAAAACAAGCTGAGGTAATGTTGATTAGGGCGTTCCTTAATTCACTGCTAAAATTTCTGTGAACACCCTTACTTATGCAACTCGACTAATTTCGGACCCTAAAGTTAAAGACCTGACAAACCTTCCAATGATCATGAGTTGGATTCTTGAAAACCACCTCTTCATTTGCAAGAGGGTAAGACTACGTATTCAACCATTCCCCAAATCTAAGCATATCTGGCAACTTCATGCACTGAATATGTTGTTTGTTAAGAGAATATACAAAAGGGTTCTCTCCCGTTCAGTTAGTGCTATTGTAATGGATACGGACGGGAGGGGTGCCGAGGCACTCAAACCCCCTCACAACTCTAAATATTCTCTTTAACTGTATTGCTTACATGCAAATTTAAAGAAGTTCTATAAAATTGACAAGTTCTCTCATATTATTCTGTATGCCCATTTGTTTGGTCGAATGTGAGTATCGAAATGGACTATAAATCAAAAGTGGCCAAATCCATATTCAGTTTTTGTTTCAAATACTTACAACTTTGGATCAGTTGGATGAAACATGCGTCTAACATATTACTCCCACAAAGTGCAGGGCACACAATACCATGAGAAGTACACGGTCCCCTAAAAAAATTAAGAGTACAATTATATACCCGGTTAAATTTTATATGCTCCTTTAATACTAGTTTCGTCGAACAAACGGAGCCTTAGTGTAGTAGCCAAGTCGAAAATACTAATTTCGTCGAACAAACAGAGCCTTAGTGTAGTAGCCAAGTCGAAAAGTGTGGTATTATTAATCTGATTTACTATTTTTTTTAGAATTATATATCCGTTTAAATTTTATATGTTCCTTCAATACTGGAATAGTTCCGTCGAACAAACGGAGCCTTAGTGTAGTAGCCGAGTCAAAAAGAGGACAAATGGAAGAAAACTTGATGAAGTAAAAAGAGAATTTAGTGTATTAGGATGTCACTGGTGACGAATAGTTACAGGCACCAACACCATTCAACTTAACAGGGGCCAGAAGTCCCACAAGAATCAAAGCACACCATTTGAACAAACCACTCTGTTGAAACACCTTGCTTTGAATTTGAATCATCAAAACTGTCAACAAAACTCCCCAAATTGATCAGAATGTCAAAATACATTTTGCACATAATTAACAATAAGGCCGTGTTTTGAGTTGCGGGATTTTAGAAAGATTTATCAAGGGAAACGGGAATGACGGGTAGGAAACAACCATATTTAGCTTCACCATTTCTCTAAACTTAAAGATTGTTCCTCTATATAGTCCTCCGTATAAATATACGCTTCAAATGCGATTATGATGTAGGAAAAGGTTAATTATCATACATCACTCTCATTATTCATCCGTAAGTATACAATAATTATGGTACCCTTCCCCGAAAACTATGATTTCATCTGAGGCTTTGACGGATCATCTATACAAATCAGTGATCCTGTGCGTCGAAACAAACCCGAATCCAGATAGCTAAGAATCAACAAGATATGCACAAGAATTGAAATTTATAAATCCTTCGACTTTTGTCTCAAATCATTGAGCTCTTTCTCAATCTGAGCATCTCTAAATGGAAAAGCCTTGTTTTCGCTTGGAACAGCTGTGTTTCCAGCCGGTAGTTCTCCTTTCTGTGGAAATATGTCAAGACAAAGAAACCAAATATGACGATCGGTCAAAACTCACCAATCCTTTGCATCTATATTGGCGTGTCCCAAATTTTGAGGCAATCTTATGCCCATGTTAAAAGCTTGATTAGGGTTCCACTTTCAAGAATATTAAAATCAAAATACTTCATGCAACATAAAAATATTAAAATCAATAACTCAAATTCCAAGTAATTAGGGTACCCTAGAGTTTATGCGCAATCTAATGCCCATCTTAAGGCTGGATGAGGGTTCCGTTTTCAAGGAAATGAGTTTTTTTTTTTCTTTAATTTACTGAGTAAACATTGGAAAATATTACTCCTACTGTCCTACAATACTGCTATAGTACCAAACTACTTCATAGTTCGTGTACTATACGAGAAAATAATTACACTTATGTTAAGAAGCAATGTAATATCCACGAAGATAAAACGTAATTTGCACACATCCATGTTCATTACCTTTATGAAAGAACATATACACAGGTAGAATATCAACACGTATAGATAAGACCAAGAATTCTATTCCAAGTGGTTTTATGTATTAAAGCAGGATCATAGTCTCTTTGTTAATCATCCCTTTTCTATACAAACTAATGGCATTTCCATTACTATTACTTTGTATGTCATTCGATTTGTTATAGCATATTCGTGCCTACTCAATTTCATTCCTGGGAACCAGATAAGAAGATTAAAATATTTGAACCAATGCTTGCCAAAGATGCTTCTATATTTTCTAGTAAAAAGTAAAATAAGTACAAATGTACACCAACAAATGACCGATCCATATTTAGATACAACAGATCTGCATACCTTAAAGCTCCCAGATAATTCTTTCTTCAAATTTGCAAGATCGTCATCAACAGAAGAGCTCTCTAGTAACGCAAACTGCCAAAAAAGGGGAAAAATAAGGTTCATCAATCAAGTAGAAAGCAAAAGGACAAAAACTATGGAGCTCATTGACAATACAGTATATTTACGTGCAGAATGGTTGATGATGGAGTTCCTAAATGAGTTGAGCACTTCACTCAATTCAGAGGAAACAAAAGGGCTACTTCACTCACTGCATCTACATGGTTGAAGCCACCAATTGCCATAACAAATGCACCATTTTTCAGAGGTATAATCTTTTCATTCATGTGATTCTGTAGTATTTCTTCCAAGTCAATGTATTCATATAATCTACCAGATCTATGTCGAAAAATAAATCAGAGATTCTTTAGTTCATCCAAATAATTTACTTACAAAAAAACCAAAGAGCTCCACAATATTCGTAGTGTTTCTTTCAAAAGGAACAAACACCAACTTCAAGCCAATTCAAGAATGAGAGTCACAGCCTATTCGAGAGTGTCATAGACAAAACCAATTGGAGTGATGGTCGAACCAAGTTAGGAACAGAAATGCAAGAAAAGATAGGTCATTTGGCCCAAGCAATGCCCCAAGACTAGATCTAACCAACTGCCCATCTTACGTTCTATATATCTTTTACACATGTTTGTTGTCCTTTGTAGTCTAGTGACTCTAGTGTAACCAATAACCACAAAAGCCTTTCAATCAACTAAGAAGGTAAGAGAGGATTTCGTAAGAAAATCCAATTTCCACTATCAGAAGCCACCCTTTCCCCGTCCCTTACTCGACCTTTTAGATTGCTGGTAAGTCAAACAAAAGAAAATGAACAGGGGCGAACCAACGGCAGTGCCCGTGGATGAGTTGCAAGTAATCCTTGGGTGGACTAGCCATACGTATGAGGTCTGGGGTCGGTCATATGACGAGAATAAAACAATCCAGAAAGAATAAATAGGCCACGAATTTCTTACTCACTTCCAGCTTAATAGAAACTGTACAGCCCCAAGGAGAACATCAAGATGCCATCAGTTTATATGACTAAGATGTCTCGTATTTCCGGAGAAAGTGATTCGATTGATGGGCATTTTCATGCTCAGAGCATAGCATAGTTAAGCTATGTCATATATATGGAAGAACTATTACAACATATTTGGAGGAGCACCATGCGAACTATTGAGTAAAGTAACTGACACTCAACTTATTTTGGGACCAGTTAAATTTTGGTGTCAAAGGAAAAAGTTTGTTATTCACATCTACTACCTCTGGAGCATAAAAACTAGAAGAGTATATCTAAGAAAGTGCTCACTTTCAAGATGTAGTTTAAAAGATTATTTATTTCGTAATTTTCATCTGTTATTATTTGAAAATGCAAACAGAAGGGGATGATCATGGCAACAACATTCAGACACGAGAATCGAAAGGGAATTTTCAGAAGAGACATAATAGCTACCTTCCCTTCGAGATCATCAGTAGTTAACTGGCCAAGCGCTTCAGCTTGGGATTCCATAGCCATCACTATTCAGATAGAGACTTCAGATCAAGAAACACTACTAATATTTGAAATAATATGGTACAACGAACGTGACTGACAAAAGTTAATGCGGTATATGTATGAGCACATCAGCTTGCTAAAGGCCATAATAAGCAAGGAAGAACCACTGTAATTGGTATCTAAAGTAACAATATGTGCCAATCCAAAACTTATTTGATCTAGTACAATTTATCAGCTTGTAGTATTTTCCACAGGTGTGACAAATTTACGATGCAATTGTATTTGTCGAAAGACAACTGCACCCATGGAAATCATTTGGCAGTCATAAGCCATTTTATGAAAACAAATAGGAAAATCGAGGCAACTGAGACAATTTAATGGCATGATGAGAAAAGTTGTGTTGATGCAGCTATTAAAGGAGGTTGGCCTTTGCTTTATCATTACTTAGGTATTTGATGAGCTAGAAAGCCAACAGGAACAAAACCTGACAGAAACTTGGGATAACTAGATTTACAACTTCTGACTATGATAAATGGAATCGTACAACAACAGCAATACAAGAATAGGGGAATCTTTTTGAAGAAAACCAGATGCAAGTTTCAACTCAATAAAGAATAAAACTACGAAATTATCCCAAGAAAAAGCCATACTCATACTCATACTCATTTATTAACTTCATAACATGTATAACCAACATTTACGATATTTATGTCCTTCAAAGGACAAAAAAAAGGAGGAACATAGACAAAACAAAGCTTTGGACATTCAGCTCACCCTTTTCTTCCATCTTCTCGAAAGCTGAAAGAGCACTACTAGTATTGACATTCCCCAGCATCTCGTTCACTTTCGTAGCAGTCCTAAAGCAACAACAAAGTGGTTAGCACTTAGTAGTACTATTAAAGAGTTAGAAGCTACCTAAAACACTCTATAAGGTGGAATAAGATAAAAAATGGCTGCAAGGACAAACTTGGCAGATTGCGCGCGTGCTTTCAGCGTATCTTTCTTCGACCTTGCCTCCTGTATCTTGCTCTCCAATTTCTACACGAAGTCAGAATCATAGAATCCAACTGTAATGAGTCAGTAATAGGAATTGCGTGAATTACTTGTCGACGAAACCAAAAAGTAAAGAAAGAAAAAATGACCAACAACAACCAATCCAAAGAACTGAAATATGCCTCAGTTGTTCATGCTTGAAGGACAAACAGAATGGGCATTTCGCTGGTCTTTTCATGAATTTCAAGAAAAAGAATAATAAAAAACAAATCATGGCCAGCTTAATGTCTTAACTTCACATTCCAGCTTGGTGGTGACGGGAAACTAAAGTACAATAAAAGGATGCACCGCTTCTCCCCTTACTAATTTCTTGTTCTCAAAATTAGTTTAATCCATATTGGTGAAACAGGCATCTACAATGCATATCGAGAATACGAAGTATTTTTAAGTAGAAAAAGAAGACAATGATGCACGTATTTTGTTAAGGTCTGATCTTGCAAGAATTATGTGAAGCATGACTTCCCACATGCCTATCATACTAATGAATGTCAGAATAAACCAAAACATGTAACCACGAAGCATGCCTGTATTTCCCAATGTGATGTTTATTTATTCCAACAGTCAAGTGGAAAGTCAATGCTGCACAGGAACTAAATGTCAGCATACCCGTGTGTTGGAGACCAGATTGTCGACAACAATCTTCTGTTGTTCAAATTGAGCTTTCAAAGAACTAGCATTATCCTGTAAAACAGAACAAAATGGATATTTTATGGAGGAATCCCATCTCTAGTATTACGCTATGCAAATGTCGTATTAAACATAATTTGTCCATTTGGTTTCCATTTCTGGCATAGTGGAACTTATAATCTACAAACTCTTGAAACAAACGACTTACAACAGTTATGGAATTCACATGCCTTTACCCTGAAATAGGTTTGGTGTACACTTTTGCTACACTTTATTGAAGTACACCCCATCTGATAAGTCGTATCCGCCCTAATAAACCAACTAATTTGGGGGACCAATCCCACCATCCGAGTGGGAGCCCAATTAAATCCTGGACAAAGCCTTGTATGGACTGGCCAAACACAGGAATTGATAGCATGTTGGTGAGTACTCCCTTCATCCTATTGTATGCATTCTTTTCATGAACGATGATAAGATGACAAAGTGATTCTCAGAAATGAGGCTTCTACAAACAGAAAGCCGAACACATGAAATGGGACGGAGGGAATGTTGTTCCAGAAGAGAAATTGTTCGTACAACCCTCGAGAAAGAGCAGCGCTGCAGCAAGATTCCTCCAAAATGCTCTCCTTCCAGTTGTTTCCTGTCTTTTTCTGCTTTATGTGCCATTCAAGCTTCTGACTTTCCACCTTCAAAACTAATATGGAGGTCATATGTTCCCAGAAAAATCTTAGAATGGTTGGTTTCTCTTTACAATCTTTGCGAACCCAAGGTTTACCAGTCCATTTCAAACAACGTTGCTCTTCCAATGTCCTTCATGTAAGCAAAAAGAAGAAAATTACACTATTTTGGATCACTCATATTTTAGGGTTTCCTTTATATCAATCAGTAACTACTTAGATCGGTGACTGTATTGACAGTTTACAATGGGAAGTGAGTCAAGTGCCTAACAAACTAAATAAGCAGTTAAGCACCCAGCATGATTTCAAAGAATGATGACAACTTACAGCATAAGATTTACGCCTCTTGAGAGCTTCACGAGCAAGATCCTCATCACCCTTTCCAAGAGCAAATTGTGCTTTACGATACCTATTGCAGTAAACCATGAGGGTAACGGGGAAAAAAACACCACCACTATTATTATGAAAAGGACTTCCTTTCAACATTACCATTCTTCAGAGGTTTGCTGTGCAGCTTTGTACTTATTCTCCAACCGCTTTTGAGATGCCAATACCTAGAGGAAATGATGAGATTTAGAAAATATATATAGAAAGGAAATGATCCTGGAAAAAAGCAAATTGCATTCAGGAATGAAGAATCAGAAGCTTGCCAAACCTTTCATTTGTCATAGCACAAAAATATGAAAATACAACAGAAAGAAAACTAAATATGAGAAACAGAATTAACAATACGAAGATAAAATTGCAGATTAACATAAGAGAGAACTATTCATACTTGGGCTGTGGCTTGACGCATTTTTGTCAAGTCATCGGTCATCTCAAGCACTGTCTGTTCTAGAATCTTCTCTGGGTCTTCAAAGGTACTTATGAGTGCATTAGCATATGACTGCAACCAGGAGAGAAATATAATTTAATTCTTTGTGTGCAACAGAAACAAGAACGTATTTTCTGGTCTATTGGAATGATTTTTGGAATAGAATGGTCATTCCTTGGCCTCCATATGGATGGGCATCGACTTAAAATAAATGAACAATGTTTCCATTTGTGGAATCCATTCTTTAGCAAACCAAAAGTTGGAATCAGCATTCCAAGGGAATGACAATTCTATTCTAGCTTCATTCCAACGAACCAAACGCTACCTAATTTTTTTGACTAAGAGATGACACATGTATGCCAACTAGGATAGCAAGTGAATGTTTCATGGAATCTCACCTTCGCAACTCTAGCAAATCGATCAAAAAGACTCATGCGTGTGACAAGAGCATTCCCTCTTTGTCTACTGCATATAGATAGATTTGAGGGAGCAAGCTTTATCTGCGAAACTTTAAAAGCTCCTACTGTGAGTAAAATCCATTTTTACTAAACAGGGAACAAATCAGGAATGGATGCAGCGTATGCATGCATGTGATGAGGACATACATTCGCTAGTGAATACTTCTTTCTTAAGATTAAAAGTTCGAAAAAGTAAGATTAAGCATCCAGCACTCCAAGATGCTACTACATGCATTTCAAATTTGTTGAGAAGTACAGACAGAAATCAGAAACTATTGTATACTGCGGATGTTCAGACAACCAAATATTACATTTACTTTGCACCTTGGGGGGTTTCCGAGAAAAGTATTTGGCAAGAGGATTGCTTATGGTGTTGGATTCGACGGAATTCAAGTCAAGGTGGAGATTTGTTGAAACGGCCTTGAATATGAAGTAGCTGTAGCTCCATCCGGACGGGAGTCACAGCCTTAGTTGCATGAAGCGGGAGTGGGGGAGCGAGGGAATACAGAAGCTCCCAAGGTTGGGAGCGTGAGAGTAGCGTGTACATATATTATAAAAATAATGTAGCATAGAGTATTCATTTTGAAAGTACAATCATTTTAAGAAGTAAAAATATGGGCCAAGTCCGCAATAAATGTAAGAAATGGGCTAGTGTTACAATATATGATTTTCTTTTCAAGATACCATGACTTGGGCTAGATATCATGTGTTCATTGAAGATCAATGAATAAAGCCAAGTGACAAATCCCTGTTTTCCTATACAAAGATCATACAAAAGCTCCCATCTTTGTAAGGAGCGAGCTCCTATCTCAATGGGAGCGGGTTCCCGTCAAGCTCCTTAGTTGGGAGCACAAAAGCGGGCCCCCAAGGAGGGAGCGGCTCCATTTTAGGAGTTTCCTGCAACTAAGGTCACAGCTGTCGGAAACAGTCAATCCTTTGAGGTCCAATCATGGGGTTTTAGGGGTTTGGTTCCCATTTTGGTTTTGCCATTTGTGTTCCATTAGGATCTTGATTCGTTCAAGTTCCACAAAGGTTTTGTCCTTGATATTGGATAACACTTTGAGAGTGACGGATGTTTAAGTCTCTCCTCCTCGTTCATAGTGAAACCTCTCTTGCTCTTCGCCTGTGAATGTACGTTCGGGTCATGCTGAGGCAGAACCACGTAAAAAGTGTTCTTCGCGTGATTGCTTGTTGAATTGTTTTCTGATTTTCATAACAAAGATGAAGCTCAAACAGTTTTTAACTATCCAGATAACAGCAGAACCCACAACTCCAAAAAACCCAGACCCTCATTTATCGTACCAACAACCAAAAACTGAAAAACTTCACAAAATGGATAATTTCTACACACAGCTCCACAACTCCATTGTTTGGTTTATCACAAATGGAGGAAAGCACAGAAATTTTCAATCTAAACATAAGAAGATTTAATATGCACTGAGGAACTATACCATTCACTCTCACCACATTCATTAACTCTTCTTCCTTCAATTTCCTCGATTTTCTCAGCAACAAACAAGGCCAAGTAAAAAACTAGAAAAAAAATTGGAAATACCCAACAACCCACAAAAGGGTACAAGATAAGAGAGTACCTCCACCATTGAAAAGTGATGTCTTGAGGGATCTTTCCACTGTACAGAGGGCAGTGGCAGAGGTAGAAGATGATGGGGGTGACACCGGCAAGGTTAGCCCCGTAAATAACTGGGATCCTATGGCCATTTTCGGAATTTCAAGAATTCAAATGGGAGCAAGCGAACTCTGAGTGCATGAAGAACTTCGGATCAGATAAATATGGACTGATGCTTCACAGCCATGTTTTCTTGATTTTGGGCGGTTTTCTTGAGAAGCGGACAAGAACTTTTCATATTCTTTAGCGGTCTGTTACCGGTCTAGTGTGCTCCGGAAGATTTACTATTAGTTTTGACCCCTTCACATTCGAAAGCTTACACATACACCCCCTGATTGATCAGAATGGAAAAGGTCTCCTTTTTCCAATAAAAAAATCGAAATTGACCCTACAATATTTCAAATTTGTTAACATTCGCCCCTAAGTTATTAAAGTTTATATAGAAATTCTAAAAATGTGGAAAATTGTTTTAACTTATTTTGTGGAAAATACTTCCCCTTGCAAAATAAGTGAGAGAGCCAACAATCGTATTTACTATTTAGGGTCGGCAAATAAGCCAAATCTCTTTTGTTCTTTACTCAATTATTTTCACATTTGTTGGTTTTGGGTCAAATTTTGTGGCTAATTGGTTCGTTTCGACGAGATAAATCGAAAAATTTAAAAATTATGATTGAAACTCAATTTTTTTTTTAATAAATTCAAAAATTACTCCCTCCGTTCCATATCGAGAGTCCCACTTTCTCTCTCTTGTCATTTTTCAAATCAAAAAATCAACTACTTCTGCGTATAATTTTTTGAAAATTTTCTCACCCTATTAAAGATATCGATTAGCACTTTAATTTGGTGCAAAAAAATTCAAAAAATTATACATGGAACTAGTTAATTTTTTGATTTGAAAAATGACACGATTTTTCGTGGTAGACTCTCAATATGGAATGGATGGAGTATGACTTTTTGACTTATTTTTATCTTTATTTAAAATTTTGAGTTTATGATGTGCATAATTACTGGCATCCCCCTAAAACCTCTCCAAATCCTTTTTTTTTTTTTTTTATGCTCTTTGCTAGGATGATATAAAGGGCAACTAAGACTCACGCATTGTTAGTTTATCCACCTACTCTTATATCCATCAATTTTAACTACCAAACAAACTCTTTTTGTAAAAATCCCTCATTCTTAATTAAATCCCCCTTATAGCATATCCATTATTTATGATTTATCCCGTTCTCTATCCCAAAACATTATTCACCAACCAATCGAGCCATTATATCTTCAAAAGTCTGGAAAAGTATATTAATTGAACCAACTTTATGATACTCTGTTCTGTGATAGTTCTCTTCATCTCCTAAAATGCAAGCATAATTGGAATTTGTGATCAAAGAAAAAGAAATCTATTTAATTATTCATAGAACTGTCAAAATTTATTTATTTAGAGTTGATACCATGGAATGGAACAATACATTTGAGTTCAGACTACTTATTCCTTCAATTCAAGTCACAAGACTCGTAAGCCATGACCGTTTCATGTAATCAGAAACTTAGCTCTTTTATTCCCAATGGGGATAGTATAACAAGGCGAAATGATTAAATAAGTATGTTGCATAGTTTCTCTGCAGTGGTGGGCGTCTCGTGCACCAGGTCTTTAACTGTCCTAGCAACTAAGATTGTCGCCAGGCGCGACGCCAAGTTGGTTGCAGTAGTCCGTGTAGTACTGGACACGAGCGGCGACCTTGGCAGGTTCCTTTCCACCACATTCGATGCTGTTAATGGCTTGAATTGTTGCGCCGAAACCTTGTCCAGAAGTCACGATCGGATGAACGTTCTTCATCCAAAACCACATGGCGGCCTTAAAGGAGACGTCCGCATCTGTTGCCACGGTTTCGGGATTACTAAGCCCGTCGAAGCCGATGAAAGATCCGGCCGGACCGTAGTTGTAGTTCCACGACAGCTGAAGCGGTCCTCGGCCGTAGTATTTCTTGTTTGCAGCACATGGGTAGTCTGTATATGTTGCGTCGCAATAGGCGTCGTTAGCACTGGCTCCGCCGTTCTCTTCGATATTGCAAAAGACTGCGCAAAACATAAGAATTTTACTTTGTAAGTTAACAATGAACAAACAATTTATACAGATAACTCATCCAGAGAGAGAGAGAGAGAGAGAGAGAGAGAGAGAGAGAGAGAGAGAGAGAGAGAGAGAGAGAGAGAGAGAGAGAGAGAGAGAGAAATTGGAGAATCTTACATCCAGTCTCATGGGTAGCATGTGCAAAGAAAGCCGCGATTTCCCGCTTAGAATCGTCTGTCGTCCCGATAGTCCCGAATGCCGAAAACAAACTGAGGGAGTTCAGAAAAGCCGCCCGGGTGAAAAAGCTCTTCCCCACGCAACCCGCGGGAGCCTGATTGACGATCCCATCGAAAAAGGATTGAGTCACGATATCGGAAACAGAGACCCCGTTCGAGTTCAAACAGGGTCCCGATTGGCATCCGGTCCCACAGTGGTCGCTGCTAGTGCCACAATAGCCGAATTGGCTGCAACAATTAGTTGAATCGCAGCCGCAGTTCTGAGCCACCGCGGTTCTCGACAGGAACATCCCGGCGAGAATTCCGGCAACGAGGAGTGTTAGAAGGTTGTTTTTGGGATTGAGGGATGCCATTTTGGAGAGAGAGATGCCTGTGTATAGAATGGAATGGTTGATATTTATAGCTTGCAGATTTGAAGTTTCTGGGAAATGTGTATATGTATGTAGGACATTGTTTTCAAATTTGAGTTAGGTACGTCATTTGTTTGGACAACAATACAACATTTTCTATTTGGTAACTGTCTTGACTCTTGTCATGTTCGGAACTAACTTGGTTGAAAATTCAAACGTCAACAAGTCAAGTGTCTTTTTTTTTTTTTTTCCCGAAACATTGCATGGTGATACCGCGTTGAAAGGTTCTCAGCCGAGAGGAGAAAATCGAGCACTTTACAAAAAATAGCTTTAAAATTATACTTGAGGAATAGTACGATATATGAAAGCGTTCATAAAATTGGAATCATTGGTATAGATTTATGGACATTTTCATGTATCCTAATACTTTCGATTATACTTTGGTATTGTTTTACATTATTAGGGGTAAATTAGTGTGGCAGGATCTTCTGTGCTGAAAATCTCGGTATTTCTGTGTCGAAGGATTTTTTGGCCGATGAATTTTACACAATCCAACAATCGAAAAGCACATCGATACAAGAGTTTTCGGGACAAAAAAGATTGGACCCCTAAATTAGTAGAGTGTACCCCAGCAAATTACAAATTTCTAGTTTATTTTATCATTTTATGACTTTAATAAGGACAAATTGACATCTCTTTCTTTTAGATGTTATATATATATATATATATATATATATATATATATATATATGCAGTTTTATTACTTTCAATACAGAACGTATTTTCACAAGTTATATTATAAGTCAAGTGGTCAAGTTATGTTCAAATCATGTCGGCTAGCTACACTTTTTTTTTTTTTTTGGACGAAAAACTTATCCCATTAATAAACCAAGGTACATACAAGCCAAAGCAGATCTCATCTAGCTTTGACATGAGTTGTCTTGACTACATGTACGGTCTATCTATCTTAATAACTTTTACGGTAACAATGTGACTCACTCTATCGATCTCTTTATTCTTCACTGACCTGGGCGGGAGATTTTCCTTATTTGGGTTTTGTTGGAGGCTTCTTTGGATTTTCCGCCTGATGATCAATAAATGAATACATCCCGATTGACACACACACCCAAAAAGAAAAAAAAAAACCACCAACAGTCACAGCAACATTTGATTCTTCCAGTTGAACATTGTGCAAAGCAGTAGATTGTTTCCTCCGAGTTGATCCCAAGCTCCAGGAAACAAAACAAAAAACGTGGGTGGCTTATGCAATTACTACATAATTGGATAAAGTCAACAACAGGCTTATCTAAGGGGGCTGCTATTCGGAGCCCGGTATTTTCTTCCGTAGTTCGTTACTCCATGTAGCCCATTTCCAATATTTTAAAAAAGAAAACTTTCTCCATGTAGCCCATTAAATTTACCTGATCTTCCTATTATACCCTTCCCTCTAAAAAATTACACTTGAACTCCCCCACCCATCCAAATAGAAACCCTAACACCCAGCCAAATCCTCCAGCCCACCATTTACGTCTCCCACGCCACTCCATTTCCATCTCCCACCACCTCCACCTCCATAGCCACCACTGCAATACCGCCACTCCTGCCGCCGCACCACCGCCACACCACCAGCGCAGGTGCTGTTCTCTCTCTGTTCTTCTCTCTCTCTGTTCTTCTCTCACTCTGTTTCTCTCTCTCTCTCTCTCTCTCTCTCTCTCTGTGTGTTGTTCACCACCGCCACCCTAGCCCGCCCACCCATTTACATACATGTATTTGTGTAGAATTTGGTAATTAGATCCCGTATTTTTGTAGCGATTTTGGTAATTAGATCCCGTATTTATTCAGAAATGTTGGTAACTAGATCCCGAAATTGGTAGCCAAAAACAGTGAATGTTGAGATCTGTAAGCTGTGAGATGCTAGGGTTTTTTTTTTTTTTTTTATCCTGTATTGGTTCACATTTGGCATGCGCCTCTCTTGGCGCAAAAAATGACAGCCCTAAAACTCATGTCAATGCAAGTGGATTTGGCTTCATGAGAGGCAGCTGAATTTGAGCTGTGGTACTTGTCAAAAGTGTCCATACCTCCATGTAGGATTTGAAGCTCCTGTTGGAGCTTCTCTGCTCGTAGGTGGATTCCTAAGATTTTGTCTTCTTATTACATTGTTGTGCACGAATGGGATTGCTTTAGCTTGTGTCGATGAAATGCTGAATATTTGAAATGTTGATAGCGAGTCTTGGATATGTGGAGTGTAGTTGCTAGCTGACAAAAGTTTGAGCCAGGGCTCTTTGAATAATCTGAAAATTGAGAATAATCTGAAAAATGAGCTTGGTGAAGCCTACTTCCTTTAAGTCTTCCTCTAAGTAATCTATTTATTTATTTTATCTTCTTTTTTTTTTCCAGAAAACACCCCTCATTGATTTGAAATCGTCTAAGTTGTTGGTTCATTTCCAAAACAATGGTGGATCCCTCATAGTTTTGGATCCAGTGACTTATACTGTAGAGGTTGAAAAGTTACTAAAACCAGTTAACTTGTGGCCCTCAGAACTGGTTTTGGTCTTTCCCAAAGATATATTTAGGTTTTAAACAATTTCGCCAATAGCTTGTGTCCCTCGACAAAATATTAGTAAGGGTATTGATATTAGTCTTTTTGAAAGACGTACTCATGTAGGGTACTGATATTAGTTTTTCCGAAAGACGTACTCATTATATTTCAAACAGCATCCTCATACTCAACAAAATAGTACTAGGAGTTATTACCAGACGAAATCAAAAGCTAAGGTATGGCCTTCATCATAAGTTGTCTTGGTAATTTGCTATTCTTCTTGTTCCTTCTCTGTTTTGGAATATATTTTGCAGAACACTTGGTACAAAACTTGTCAGACTCGATTTGTCAACCAAACAATGAACATATAGGAGGGAGAGCAATGAACACTTTGTTGCAGTGAGCCAAATGAGTTTGAAAATGTTATTGAGTTTGCTTTGGACATTGGTTGTCTCTATTTGCATCGCTTGTATGAATTGGAGGAAGTCTGAGTACGTTTTTCCGACAACGGTTGAAAAGCTATAGAGTACTAATATGGAGTCTTCATTTTGTCTTGCCATAAGCCCTAGCTTACTGATAGTGCATGGTCTTATAGGCATTCTTACTTTTTGTTGCCTTTTTAGACTTGTAAATTTGTATTATTGTTATGATATGCAGGTCATTATGCGTCCACCACGTGGAGTTCGAGCCCGAGGTCGGGCCCGGGGTGTCCTTCAGGTCATTTGTTTTGTTTGACAAACAGGTGATATTTGATCCGTACAAAGACCGCATGCAAAATGTCTCTGAGATTGCTTTCTACACTGGTCTCATTCGTGCCATGTCCTATGTGGAGCCATACCTCCCCGACAGAGTCTTGAGGCAGTTTGATATATTACAGCGAATACCCGCAGACCCTATAGCACCTCAGCGTGCATCGCGAGGCCAGCACACCTACAACGTTGTTTACGAATGGACTGAAGGTTTTTGGTCTAGCCCTGACTACCACTTGGTTCCTGAGGATAAGAGAGAGCCTACACCACCTGGGATTCCTTGGGCGTGTACTGATGACTACATTCCGTGGTTGAGGGTGTTCTCGCACCCGAGGGTGGGACGTGATCTGGCACCTGGTGGAGGGTGTGTTAGGCAGGGTCGTGAGGAGCAGGTTCGGGTTATGTTGGATGTGGTACACAGGGCTTTGGGCGATACCGGGCTTGGAGCTGTTGAGTTGCGACAGGTACTGCAGGACGTAGAAGCCATTTTACAGCCGACATTTGTTACGTAAAGGAGGCGGGGTGTTAGGGGGCGAGGTTAGATGTTGGGTTTACGGATGAACAGTTCTTATTAGTATTTTCAATTGTGTAAGACATTTGCTACTTAGACATGTTGGGCTTCTGGGGAACGAACATTTGGTCAAGCTTATTCTGCTCTCTCTCATAACAAGTTTAACGAGGGGTTTGTACAGGTTTTTGTTTCTGTTGCTGTCATTATGCAATGCCTTTACCTTTCCGTTTTAGGTCCGACTTGTTCATGATTTTTTTTGAACTACTATGAAAGTGTCTTTCACAAAAACAAACTTCCAATATTCTGGGCCTCGTCCACTTGGTCCTCCGCAGGAAGAGAATGTTAGTAAATATGGAGTGCAGTGACTTGTCAAATCACTTTATTTGTTTGAAGTTGCAATTTTCTCCATACACCTCATTATCTACTCCCCCAGCCGAATTCAAAATTCTGTCTTGGGCCCCCACACCCACATGCTCCTCCTCAGGGAGAGAATCTAAAAAAGCATATATGTTCTGTAAATCGTACAAATTATTCAATATCCATGTGCGGAAATATTTACTATAACAATTTCAGGTTCTAAATGCTGAAACTTTACACAAAATTTGGTACGAAACTACTGAAAAATTATACTAATTTCGGAAAGCAAATGCTGAAATCAAACCTGCAACCGAAATCAATAACACTTTTCAGTAATAAGGAACCGAAATTTTATAATTATTTCAGCAAGCAAATGTTGAAAAGGGCAGAATCTTTTTCCCCAATAATTTCGGCAAGCAAACTTCTGTATAATGCCCCCACCCACATGGTCCTCCTCAGGGAAAGAATCTTTCGTAAATATACGTGCAGTGCCTTGTCAAATCAGTTTATTTGTTTTGAAGTTGAAATTTCCTCCATACAGTCCATTATCTTCATCTGAAAGCCCCAATGCATGCGCTTATAAATTGGGAGCTGACTTAGCCTTCGAGTTTCAGACTCATACCTCCCTCTATATTTCCAACTATTTCATACAAAATTTATTAAGTATACAAAATTTGTAAACCCTATGGCCGGAGTTTCAATTAACATATGTACATCCCCTAGCCAACAGCTCCTTTTAGTGAAGTTATTTCGATGACTTGTGCATTGTCATGCTTTTTCCAAGCTAGGTAATGAAGCCGTGTCCATCCGAATATGAGGTATTGGGAATATTTAACGTTCTGACCATTCGTTCCCTTGTCCGAATAAGAGGTTTTGGGAACATCGGTCAGTGCGCGGACGTACTACAACGACCACATTTCGTTTTCTTGTTGAGTGGAAGGCACGTCACCTAGCCTCTCCACGTCGTCGGAGTTGTAGTCACGTCGATGCTCCTGTTGCTGTGAAGGTGTGTGGAGCTACCTTCACTTTCCTTGACGTACCCTCTTCGGGTCTTGCAATACTAGGTAGTTCTGCCCTGTTGTTGTGTAGGAGGCCGAGCCACCCCAACCCGCTCCATCCTAAAACAGTATCGTTTGACATTTTGAATGTTATTTTATACTTGTTTTGTATAACTTGTGGTGCTCAAAGTGTGGAAAAACGAGTCTTATAATCTTCTGAAACATTCTAAATGTTGGATAAACACTCAAATGTTGTCTTGTATTTTCTGTAAAGGGGGTGACTATTCGCAGCCCCGTATTTTCTCCTTTAGCCCAATAAAAATTTTCAAATATATTTAACAGCTAGTTACCGAAATTTATATACATTTTCAGCATACAATTACCGAAATATAATATTTTGTTCAACAGTTATGTACCGAATATGTTTGTTCGGCAGTTGTTTACCGAATGTTGAATTGTTTCGACATGTAGTTACCGAAATATAAACTTGTTTTCAACAGCTATTTACCGAACTGTAGTGATAAGGGAGAAATTACGGGGTTGCGAATAGTCACCCTCTGTGTAGATTGTGGTACTCATATTTGAAAAAAAAAGATTCAGATTCAACTCCATTAATCACATTTCGTGGAACATGACAGCCTCAGATAGTCCACCTAACTTTTTGTTAAAAAAAAAACATATTTCAGCAGGCGCATGATGAAATAGTACCAATGATTTGGTATCCAAGTGCTGAAATATTATACAAATTTCGGATTGTAAATGCTGAAAAAATACAAAAATATCGGTACGCAGCTACAACAACAACATTACAATTACTTTGCAATGCAGATGCTAAAATGAACCTGTGCTCAGTCAATTTGATCACATCAACCCCATAATAAAATTAATGGCACTAAGAGCGAAACCAAACTCCATGGATGTGCTTAGTCAACAACATTGTAATATAAAGCGTCAACATGATAACCATACATATAAAACAAAACTAATCTACGTCAATCGACTCAGCGGTTGCTACATCACTTCCTATTATGGCTTTAAATGCTTCTATTTGGGCAGAAAAAAGTGTCTCCCATTCATTGGCCTCCTCCCATCGAAATTTGAACCAATTGTTGGCAATAGGTGGCACGGGGGAGCCTGCTTTTAGATCAACCTATCAAAGTAAAAATACTTTGAAAATATGCACATGAAGGCAATTTGTAGTAATGTTGAATATATGAGAAAGAAAACTATATGGTATGTACCTGTACGAAGTGATCTCCGTTCACGAGTCCAATTCCAAGAACCCTTATTTTGTTTGATGATGGAGGACGAGAATGGAGTGGAAGGAAAGTAAGGCATTGAAGTTGGGATAGGAAGACAACCACCACATTATAAGTAGAAGCTACAACGTGACCCATGTCAGAAAAAATCATCCACCTGTCTTCGTGTGCAGTTCCGTCTTGAAAGAATGACAATCTATAACGCAACTTGTTAGCACCTCCGATACCAGTCATCTTTTCGTAAAGGTCATAATGGTTATTCACCTCCAAAAGCAAATCATTTCGGCATGTCTTCCAATTGTGCTCGAATTGGTGCATAAAATAAGCTACCGCTCGGTATCCACAATTTCCATCACTTGTCACATCCGTAATAGATTTTACGTGCGGCCGAATTGGTTTCGGAAAGTTATTAAGGTACAATCCTACAAAAGGGGTTCCAAGAAGTTTTGGCTTTTTCCGCCTCGGTAACTCCTTTGCCGCCTTGGGGGTTCTCACAACGGCCTTTCCCTTGGGGCTATTATCATCCACTGCATTGAAGGTTTTTTTTTTTGTGGTCTTGTCGGGAGTTTCCACGACCGCCTTGGCATTCGCCTTGGGCCTTTTTTTCACAGTTGCCTTAGCCTTGAAGGTTTTTTCCTTCACCGACTTAGGAGTTTCCAAGGATGCCTCAACATACTCAAACTCAGACGGGTTCCTACGCATTGACTTATTGACCAAACCAGACTTTCGACCGCGGGTCTGGACCTTCTGTTGGGGTGAAGACAGGGATATGGTTGATGGATTCAAAATGGGTTTCAAAGTCTTCATCCAATGCATATGGGTCATAGGGTTTTGGCCAACCATTTTGGCCATAAAGATATTCCAATCGGCATTCATTACTTTCAAAATTGCCCCATCATCTTCATGTTTCTCAAACGAAAGCATCTTCCAATGATCATTAATCAACGACAACGGTATGGGTTCACCCCGATTCTTGAATGGAGCAATCTCGTGAGCACAAGGTAAACCATGGATTCGGCGAATAGGACAGCCACAGTCAACCTTGTCCTCCACGACCATGTCATCAATTTTCTTAATCTCCGGCAACATCAAACCCATGGCAGTTTGTGAAGTAGCTCCCCTTAAATGGTCAAAGATAGGAATTCTAAACTGGTGCTGCCAACAATTCAAACTTTTCTCAAAGCTACCCTTTATATCCGTAATTTGTAATTTAACCAAGTCGTGCATTTTAGCCCAGGCTGCCGAGAAGTTGGCTTGGCAATTCGCAATGTGGGATTTCAGCTTCGCATGCTCAGACTCAACCCTGAGGAAATGGTAAAGGAAAGTTTTAGGCATCGAAATATCAATATCTAATTGTGAAAACATATGGACACCGTGAAACATGCATATGGTGCTAGCCATTTACTATTGCTTGTCAGGTTGCCAAAGTGCATTACATTGTTCGTCCAAGCTGATACAAATTTCTGCCTATACGGTCCCAACCAATTTGTCTCAACGTACAGAAGCGCATCTGGATATAGCACAAACTCCCGCTTCATTGTACAAAGTGTTTGCTCGTATAACGATATAGTTGGTGAGTACACCAGTGAATCCCAAGCATGCTTAAACAGAGCCCAAGCCGTCTCATCAAACATCTTTCTACATTTGGCATATACATTTTGCCCAATATGCCATCGACAAAGAAGATGGCTGGCTGTTGGGAACACTCTTGTAATGGCATTCACTAGAGCTAACTCCCTGTCTGTCACAATAACACTGGGAAGTGCAGCGGGATCCATTATACTCTTCAATTTCTCCAATGCCCACGTATAGTTTTCCTCTTTCTCCCCATCAATGAATGCAAAGGCAGCCGAGAAAGTCCTCTCGGTGGATGTAATGCCAACAATCTGGAGCAAAGGAAACCTGTATCTGTTGGTCTTGTATGTGCAATCCATCAGCAAAACCCGAGGGAAAGCACGCAACATGTCACCAGAAGTAGGATGTGACCAAAATAAGTCCTTCACACAGTCATTGTCATCTTTCTGATTAAACTCGATGTACCCATATTCTTGTAACTTAGCCAATAAATATTGCATTTGAGATCTCCCCGCTCGGTCCTTAAACCCATGCTTGTAGCGTGCGTTGTAGATGGTTTTAATTGAACTTACATTGAATTCATCCTTGCCCTTTATTAGACTTAGGATCTCTCGCAGTGTAGACAATGACGAAACACACATATCCACCAACATATTCGACTGCTCCAAAGACAACCTCGCGGGATAAGCGTGCCCTTCAAGCTGTTTCGCAGGAGGATAATTGTGATTGCCGTTGTAGACAGTGACAGTCCAACCTTCCAACCCCTTAACACATCTCAGTTGAAACGGGCATTCGCATTTCTTAGTTCCTGTGACTCGTGCTATCTTCTTTGCCTTCGCTTCTTTGCCATTCTCCTTCACATTACCTCCTTTGTCCTTTGCCTTGTTGATAAACGGTCTAAACTTTCCACCCCGTTCACATGCAAACCGCATCCTTGGCCTTCGGTTCTTTGCCATTCTCTCTGCCGACTTTATGATAATAACAAATCCATTTTTTTTACTGGTAGATGTTATCCAATCTCTCAACATATCTTCAGATGCAAAAACCTACAAACATGTACAAAAACATTTAATAACAGTAAAGAAACAAAATCTAAAGAACCATTGAATCATCATCCAACTATTTTGAAAACACTCACATTCTCCGTTGTAAACTCTCGTGTCAAATCATATAGGGCCATTGGACCTATGTGGCTGCCGTGTGCACTCACATTCTCCGTCGTACACTCCGGTGCTATGGTCACTGGACCTATATGGCTGCCGTGCGTTGAAGCATCACCCTGAAGAAAGTATCAAAAATTCAAAAGTCCATTAAAACAAGTTTTATACCTCTCTAAATCTGTTTCGGTAAGTGAATGTCAAAAATACATAGAATTCGGTATATAACTGTTGAACATAAGTATCATTTTCAGTAACCACATGTCAAAAATATATACAAATATCGGTAACCAACTGCCGAAAGTTCGGCATGCGAAAATTATATACATAACATTTCGGTAAGTAGCTATTGAAAATAAGATTACATTTCGGTAACTACACATCGAAAATATGTTCCAACTTCAGTAACCAACTGTCGAACTATGCATAGGAAAATTATACACAATATTTCGGTAAGTAGCTGTTGAAAATAAGATTACATTTCGGTAACTACACGTCGAAAATATGTTCCAACTTCGGTACCCAACTGCCGAACTATGAATAGGAAAATTATAACATAACATTTCGGTAAGTAGGTATTGAAAATAGGATTATATTTCGGTAGTTACACGTCGAAAATATGTTCAAATTTCGGTAATCAACTGCCGAACTATATAGAAAAATTATACATAAAATTTCGGTAACTACATGTCGAAAACATGTCAAACTTCGGTAACCAACTACCGAACTATGTCTACAAAATTTATACAAGCTATTGAAAATAAGATTATATTTCGATAACTACACGTCGAAAATATATTCAAGCTTCAGTAAACAACTACCGAACTATCTATATAGGGAAAAACCATGCATACATTTCGGTAAATTGCTGTTGAAGAAAAGATTATATTTCGGTAAATACATGTCGAAAATATGTTCAAATTTCGGTAAAGAACTGCTAAACTTAATATATAGGAAAATCATACATACATTTCGGTAAGTAGCTATTGAAAAAACCTTCTATTTCAGTAACTACATGTCAAAAATGCCAAAAAAAAAAAACAAGCACCATATATTTCGGTAATTAGATGCTGAAAATGTATCTCAATTTCGGTAACTAGCTATCGAATATGGTAATATTTTACAGTGGTTAGCTACCGAAATTACTTACTTTATTCTGTTCATTCTGTTCGAACCAGAGATATCGACAAAACCCTTGAAAAACTGGGTTTACAAAACCCAGACGCCACAACTACAAAACAGAGGCATTGTAAACGGAAAAACTTACCTCCTCACGCGGCTTCCAAGATACAATGTCCATCACAATATCATTCTTCTCCTCTGCCATCATATGGTTGCCAATAAAATTTGACTCAATTTCAAAATCAAATCCTACAAGTGGGTCAAAAAATGGATCAATGGAAGGACTTGAACCTTCCATTGATACAATATATGGTTTTTGCTCCTCCTCCATTGAAAAATTTGAGAGAGAGGAAAAAAGAGAATGATGATTTAGAGAGCCGAGAGAAGAGAAGAACTTGTACAAAGCTGAGAATGAAGAACCCCGATTCTTATGTGTGTTTTTTTTATTTTCAAACGTGAATGATGATTTTGGGGGGATTTTGAGGGGAAGGGGGTAGTGGATAATTTAGGGATTTTGGTTATAAGGGCATATAGGTCATTTCATGTATAGGTATAAGTGTAAGTAGGTCATTTTACATTAAGGGGTCATGTTGTAATTACTTGCAAATTTTTAATGGGCTCCAGGAGAAAATAGAGGGCTGCGAATAGCAGCTCCCCTTATCTAATTACTCATTTATTTTGTACTTGTTATCTTTTGCCTTTGATTAGCACTTTATCGCTTTTGAGAATTGAGACTGTTAGAAAATTATGAAGTATCCACATAGTATCTTTTGTCGAATTTTAATAAAAAAAAATTTGCCGATAAAAAAAAAATTGAAGTTTCGACAGAATGTAAATTGGGCCGTCAAAATGTCTGGATTTAAGCGAAATACTACATCTATTACCTTGAACTTTTATCATTTTACATTAGTTAAATGATTAATTTAGCTTTGTCCAAATTTTTGTAATGAGTTGCATGATCTCACTTATTCCCATGATTACTAGAAGATAGTTTATCTATACGTTGTGTTTTGACGTACTGATTTAGTACTGAATATTTTGATTAATTGTTTATCAAAATTTGAGTTTGGTACGTCATTTGTTTGGACAACATTTTCTTTTTTGGTTACGTCTCTTGACAGATGTCTTGTTCGGAACTAAAACTTGGTTGAAAATTCAAACGTCAACAAGTCAAGTGTCTTTTTTTTTTCCGGAAAATTTGGACGGTTACAGTTACGCGTTGAAAGGTTCTCTGGGAGGAAAATTCTTTAAATACAACGGTGATACCATGTTATTCTGCTGATGTGGTGCAACGAATCAATCATTTTCGATCATGTATGAATTCGGGTCCGTGCAGCTGTGATGTGGTGGTTAGGCAGATCCATGTAATAATTACCCACCACATATACATAGCAGGGTCAATATGAACACGTGGTGTTCTGTTATTAGGTTGTGATACCACGTCAGTTTGATGACGTGGTATCACCGTTGTAACAAAAATTTATTGCTTTGGGAGGATTTCGAGCACTTTACAAAAATGAACTCTATCATTCGAGCCGTTCAATAATTTAAAAACAAGTTGAGTGGGCCCTTGAAAAGTAAGTTCAATCCAATATATGTAAATTCTCGATTCAATCTTTCACTGTTTATTTAGATTATAGGATCCTGCAATCTGAATGGAAAAAATGCAAGATTGAATCGAGCACCAGCGCATACCAGATTGAGATGATTTTTCACAAGCAACTCGGGTTTTCGATAGGAACATCCCGGCGAGAATTCCGGCGACGAGGAGTGTTATTAGAAGGTCGTTTTTGGAATTGAGGGATGCCATTTTGGAGAGAGAGATGCCTGTGTATAGAATGGAATGGTTGATATTTATAGTGTGCCGATTTGAAGTTTCTGGGAAATGTATATATGTATGTATGACATCGTTTTCAAATTTGAGTTTGGTACGTCATTTGTTTGGACAACATTTTCTTTTTGGTTAACTGTCTTGTTCGGAACTAACTTGGTTGAAAATTCCAACGTCAACAAGTCAAGTGTCTTTTTTTTCCGAAACATTGGATGGTGAGATAAAGTGTTGAAAGGTTCTCTAGGAGGAGAATTTCGAGCACTTTACAAAAATAGGTTTAAAATTATAGTACTTGAGGAATAGTACGGTGCAAAGCGTTCATAAAATTGAAATAAACGGTTTAGATTCATGGACATTTTCATATACCCTAACACTTTCGATTATATTTTGGTATTGTTTTACATTATTAAGGGGTAAATTAGTGTGGCAGGATCCTCTGTGTTGAAAATCTCTGTATTTTTGTGTTGAGGGATTTTTCGGCTGTTGAACTTCACACAATCCAACGATCGAAAAGCACATCGATACAAGAGTTCTTGGGACAAAGCAGATCGGACCCCTAAATTAGTAGAGTGTACCCAGCAGATTACAAATCTCTAGTTTATTTTACCATTTTATGACTTTAATAAGGACAAATTGACATCTCTTTCTTTAAATGCATGCCACAAAATTTAGAGGTCATGTTGATGGTCCTTAACAAAAAGATCAAAGGGTAAAAAGGAGTGGTCGAGTTTATTTTTCACAATAAGAGAGTTTTGCCGTCAATTTATTGTGCAGAGAAATTAGAGAATCAAGAAGGAAAAATATCCTAAATATGGCGCATGTAATAAATTCGGGAACATTGAAAGACATAATTAGGCGTCCGCAATGTCGGCGATGGTAGGTTGTGCGGTTTTCGCCATCGCGAAAAGTTCTGGAAGAGGCGGTGGCTATATGTTTGCGGTTGCAGTGGTGGTGACGGCATAGGCTAGGGTTTTATTTTGCAACTTCATGATTAATGGAAATTTTCTTTTGCCGTTAAAAATAAAAAATAATAAATTCCACTGTCCTACTATTTTATTCACTTTTTTCATCCATCTTTCATATTTGCAATTTTTTCGTCACAATTCATCAAAGTATAATTGATGTTTGATTTATTAGAAGACAAATACAGCATACCACCTAATGAAAGAAATACATTTGAGTCTATAACACAACATGTTTCTCTCTCTTGGTGAAGTATCAAAACTATCTTCTAATGAGCCTTCTTTATTATAGTAGTTGCATGTAGCTATATAAAGATATGAATCATTGCTCTAGCAATAAAGATTATCCCCAGGCGCAACACCAAGTTGCTTACAATACTCGGTGTAATACCCAACCCTAGCATTGACCGTTGTTGGGTTCACGCCATTGCACTCTCTTGCTCCGTTAATGGCTTGGATCGTTTTACCAAACCCTTGTCCGGAAACTATAATCGAGTGGACATTGTCCATCCAGTACCACAAGGCGGTCTTGAACGAAATGAGCGGATCTGTGGCCACGATGTCTGGGTTGTTGAGCCCGTCGAATCCGATGCTGTTTCCCGCCGGTCCGTAATTGCCGTTCCCTGTTAGCTGGATGGGACCTCTCCCGTAATAGCCTTTCCCGGCTACGCAAGGATACTGAGTGTTGCTCTCATCGCAATAGTTCTTGGATGCACCATCTATTTCCTCTATGTGGCAAAAATCTGCACAAGTGGAACAAAACAAAAAAAACGTCAATTAAGTTTGTGGCTATGAGACGCGAAGAAATAGATTGAAAATTTGCGAGTAGCAGTATTGTGCACTTTCTGAGGCTCTCCTAATACTTTTCTTTACTTATTTCTAATTTTTGAGTAGCAGTATCAAGAATTTACTTTTTTCTCACATGTCAAAATTAGTCTACACAAGTAGAGCATCTCCAATCTTAACTTCAAATATGGGTGATGTCAAAATTTTTAATTGAAGGCTGATGTGCCAGTTGAACATGGTAAAATTTGGCATGACAATGGTAAAATTTGGCTCTCTACAATGTCCAGTCCAACTAATATTCCTAATTTCTTAGTTTCGGACATTTATTAAGTTTTGGAGAGTTAACTAGTTAAGTAACCAAAGAAAATATTTGAGAAAATATGTCAAATTTGACAGGAGAGAGGAGATGCCAAATAACACATAAACATTTGTGCTGTACTACGTTCTAACGTTACGTTTTATTGTTGTAATGTGATTCTGTTTTGATTCGCTTTAATGATATCAGAAACATAAATTAAGTGCACTTCTATACCTATTCTCAAACACTAACAGTAACCAGATTACTACGTATAATGCATGCTATGGGGAGAGAGAGAAAATCTTACTTCCAGTCTCATGCGTGAAATGCGCAAAGGCCGCGGCTATTTCGCGCTTAGAAACATCGATTGAGCCCTCACGACCAAACGAAGGGTACGAATCAGCAGCCTGAAGAAACACGGACCGCGTGTAGAACCCCTTCCCGGCACAACTAGCCGCGGCTTGATCAATGATCCCGTTGAAAAACGCGTCTGTCACGATATCGGAAACCGAGACATCGGTGGGAGTACTAGGACCGGGTGTAGCAGTGCAAGGGCCAGCTTGGCACCCTGCGCCGCAATAGGCATCACCGGTGCCGCAATAACCGTATTTGCTACAACACAAATCGGCGGCACAACCGCAGTTTTGGCCGGATATGAGCGTCGGTAGGAAGGCCCCGGCGAGGATTCCGGCCAGAATGATTGTGAGGAGGTTGTGCATTGTAGCAGACATTTTTGGAGAGAGAGAGAGATCGAGAGAGAAAGCAGTTTGTGTGGAGTGGGAGTATGGTGGGGGAGGGATATTTATAGGGAAGTTAACCAGAGGCATTTGCTATGCGTGTGCGTAGCGGTTGGGCATGCAATATGTTCTTCTAGAGAAACCGTGTGCACCACTTCAGTCTTTCATTGACTTGGACTTGTTCTTAAAGAGTAACAGCGTGGTTCCATCTTACGAGCATAATCTATCTCAGAACTCCAACTTTAATCAATAAAAATCATAACAAAACTAGGTATTTAAAATCTAGAATACAAATACTCAATCGATAGAAAGAATTAAAATCAATTCATTCAATTGTAATAAAAAGGGTTTTGAGTTTTACAATCGATCCGAATATTAAAATCTAAACCTATACATATACAAAGTTACTTGGAACGGTACTTCATCTTACCCCTAGACAAGGAGTTTAGACGGCCATGGAAACGTGCGTAGCTTTTTCTTCTATTTTGCTCTCAGCCGAATGGTCTCCCCAGTGTCTCTCGTTATGTGTGTGGCCGACTTTTGATATAATCGCTTTTTGCTTTTTATTTACATTGAAATCCAGTATTTTGGTCTCTTCCAAAACTTGAAAACTTATAATTTAGCTCGTCCCGCTAGGAAAATTCTTGCATCCGCCCACTGCGAAGTAATTGCTAGATCGGGGACTATATAAGATGTACTATTCGGAATAGTATGAATCTTGCAACCAATTATGGATCAGGTCACATATATCAAAAAGTATATCTACATTTGTTTCCCATGCATGCAAATACTTTTGTGTAATTTTGCGATTGAAATTGTTTGTGTGGAAACAACCGCACAATTACTTCTCCATACAAGTGATTAATTTTACTCCAACAGAATGTGGCATTAAGACCTGTAAATGAAGCCTTGAAAATGATTTGGGTGTGTTCCACTAACTCAAATAAGTACTTATTTTTTGAATTAAAAGTTATGTATTGTGAGAGATGATCTGTCTTACAAAATAGAAAATAAGTACTTTAAAATGAGAACCTTAACGGAACGGAGACTTTAAAATTCAACAGGCGGCTTCTCAATAAGATACAAACTCCGAAGCTCGCTTGCAAATGAGGTGAAGGAAAGTCTTAATTAGAGAATTAAAAAACAAAAATATCCTAAATATGGCGCATGTAATAGATTCGGGAACATTGAAAGACACAATTAGGCATCCACGATGTCGGCAATGGTAGGTGTTGCGGTTTTTGCCTCCGCTAGAGGTTCTTGAGGTGGCGGTGGCTATACGTTTAATTGTGACTGCAGTGGAGGTGAAGGTGTCAGCTAGGGTTTGGTTTTTAGGTTTCTGGCTTGGCCCAAGCCTATTAGGTGTGTGTTGGGGCAGGAAATTAAAAGGATGTGGTGTCTTGATTTCTTGGGGTTTAAGCTTTAGGTGTTTAGTTGGCTTCTTGTCAACTACAATATTTTATTTGAAAAATCGAGGGGCTGAGGGGTATATTAAGTTATGCGAGTTGCAGCAATAGGAGAGTATAATACTATTCGAAACTCTCTCAATTTTTTTTTTGAAAGGCAAAAAAGATTTCATTAATCTTTGAAAGGAATTACAAAGATTAAAAGGAAACACGTGAGAACGACATCAAAATATACCCAATCATGGACCAAAAGTAGAACAAGTCGACAAGATGTCAACAAAAGAAACACAACGATTACCGCTGGAAACTTCACCAAACCGAAATGCAACCAAACTTCAATTCCCATCTGAATTGCATAGAATAGAACGTGGTGGCCGACGGTAGGTAGTCTCGATCTCAATGCATTTGCTTTTCTGATTAATTGAAATTTTCCATCTTCGCATCTTTATGATTAATTGAAAATTTGTCTTGTTTCCATCTTCGCATTTTTATGATTAATTGAAATTTTCTTCTGCCGTTTAAAAAGAAAATATTCCGCTGTCCTACTATAGTTATTCACATTTTTCATCCATCTTTCTCTTTCGCAATTTTAATATTTCATCACAATTCAACAAAGTGTAATTGATGTTTAATTGTAGAAGACAAATACAGCATAGCACCTAATGAAAGAAATACATTTGAGTCTATAATACAACATATATGTTTCTCTCTCTTGGTCAAGTATCAAAACTATCTTCTAATGAGCCCTTCTTTATTATAGTAGTTGCATGTAGCTATAAAGATATGAATCATTGAACGCAATGATCGGATCTGTGGCCACGAGGTATGGGTTGTTGAGTCCGTCGAATCTGATGCTCTTTCCCGTCGGTTCGTAGTTGGAGTTCCTTGATAACTGGATGGGACCTCTCCCGTAGTAGCCTTTCCCGGCTACACAAGGATACCGAGTGTTGTTCTCATCACAATAATCCTTGGATGGACCGTCTATTTCCTCTATATAGCAAAAATCTGCACACAATAGAACAAAACAAAAAAAATGTCAATTATATATGTTTGTGGATATGATACGCGAAGAGGGAGGTTGAGATTTTGCAAGGAGAGTGCTAGTATTGTGCACTTTCCAAGGCTCTCTTGATGCTTTTATTTACTTATTTTATGAATGATTTTTTTTTTTCCGATCAAAAAGTTGTTTGTTTCAATGGCTTCAAGTTACTTTTTAATTTGTAACTTGAATCATTTACTTTTTTGTAACATGTCCAAAGTCTCCACAAGTTGAGCATCTCCAACCTTGATTTCAAATGTGGAGATGTCAAATTTTTTTGAAGCTTAATGTGGCAATTTGACACATATATTAAAATTTGGCATCTCTACAATATCTACTCCAACCAATATTCCTAATTTTGTATTTAAGGACATTTATTAAGTTTTGGAGAGTTAACTAGTTAAGTAACCAAATAAAAGATTTGACATAATCAAATTTGACAGAAGATAGGAGATGTCAAATGACACATAAGTATTCGACATTTTGGTTGAAGTTACTTTACATGTCAATTAATTCTAAATTTCACATCCTTGGTCAGAGATGCTCTGCAAACGTTTTTATGCCGCTATTAGCGTCATTTGTGACTTTTTTTATGCTTAGAAATTTGGAAATATTATTCACTAAATTACGTTCTAACCTTTTATTGTTGTGATGTGATGTGATTCTGTTTTTTATTTTAATGATATCATAAACATATATTACGTGTATTTATATACACTAATTAATCTAACAGTAACCAGATTACTACGTCTAATGCATGCTATGAATAGTGGGAAAACCAAGCGGAGAGAGAGAGAGAAATCTTACGTAAAGTCCCATGCGTGAAATGCGCAAAAGCACTATTTCGCGTTTAGAATCACCGCTTTTAAGTTTGGTGGCTGTAGTGTTTTTGAAAATTCAAACGTCAACAAGTCAAGTGTCTTCTCTTTCCGAAACATTGGATGGTGATACTACCGTGTTGAAAGGTTCTCTGGGTCCTGGGAAGAGAATTTCGAGCACTTTACAAAAAAAATAGCTTTAAAATTATAGTACTTGAGGGCTAGTACGATATATGAAAGCGTTTATAAAATTGGAATTAACGGTTTAGATTCATGGACATTTTCATGTATCCTAACACTTTTGATTATACTTTAGTGTGACAGGATCTTCTGTGCTGAAAATCTCTGTTTTTCTGTGTCGAGGCGTTTTTCGACCGTTGAATTTCACACAATCCAACGACCGAAAAGCACATCGATATATACAAGAGTTTTCGGGACAAAGAAAATCGGACCCCTGAATTAGTAGAGTGTACCCAGCAGATTACAAATTTCTAGTTTATTTTATCATTTTATGACTTTAATAAGGACAAATTGATATCTCTTTCTTTTAGATGTTATTAATATTATATTATATTATACAGTTTTATTACTTTCAATACATAACGTATTTTCACAAGTTATATTGTAGGTCAAGTGGTCAAGTTATGTTCAAATCATGTCAGCTAGCTACACTTAAATAGGGGTTCTGTCCTATGAAAATACTTATGTCCTAAACCTAGTAGGTTTAAAATTTTATGTTGTCATCTTGTAATTTAAAAAATGTCCATTTCACCCTTAATAATTGTTTTACTATATATATAGCCTCCTCCGTCCCTCGGGACGGACAAAGGGTAGTACAGGAATATTCACCTGTTGTCCATTGACTATGCCTTTCAGCCTTATCTTAGGCCCTGACTCACCCTCCGTGGACGAACCTTGCAAAGAAACCCTTAGGTTTTCGGGGCATTGGATTCTCACCAATGTTTACGTTACTCAAGCCGACATTCTCACTTCCGCTTCGTCCACCGCTGCTCGCGCGGGTGCTTCCAAAATTTCAGAATTTCTGATATTTAAGGATTGTATGTTCTGTTCTAGATTAAACAAAGTCATTGAGAAATTAATTCAAATGGAATCTGTCTTAGGGTATGGATGGGCTAACAACAAAGGAAAATTTGGAAGAGGATTTTTATGACACCCAAAAAAACACCTAAAAAAATACCTCATAGTTTCCGATCAAATTTTGATGATCCGAGCCGCTCAATGTGATCAGAACGTGATTTTAAGGGTACTCGCGAGATATTAGCAAAAAAAATGACCGGGGAGGGGTTGATCCGAACAGTTTTTTATTGAACGGTTCAAATAAAAACTGCTCAAATCAAGCCTTTTCCGGTCATTTTTTTTGCTAATTTCACGCGGGCACCCTTAAAATCACATTCTGCACACATTGAACGGTTCGGATCATAAAAATTTGACCAGGAACTATGAGATTGAGATTTGGAGTGTTTTTTAGGTATTTTTTTGGGTGTCCCTTGAACCGTCCCGTATATACGGTATATATATATATATATATATATATATATATATATATTACATCCCATAACTTCCTGAAAAAAGAGAGTTTGGGGGAGGTCCTGTTTTAACTCTAATTGGGGATTGGATGATATTTTAGGAGGAAAGATATCCCAATATACACGGAAGTTATCGCCATCCCAAAAATTACGAGCCCCACCTTCCCCATTCTCTGTCGTTCAAAACAGAAAAAAGAAGAGAGGGGCAACTGAAACGACAGATCCCATTCCGTCATCCCATCATCCCATAAGCGATCTACATCCCGTTCCGTCATCCCATAGGCGATCTACATCCAGTTCCAGCAAAGAAAAACCTATACGAAAACCCCCTTTCGTGTTATGTAGCTAGAATATTGAGAGTAGCTTCTGCCCATTGTTATAACTTAAAACATAGCAGTAGTCAGGCATATTATGGTTTCCAGTAGACACCAGTGATTCCCTAAATTGGTGTTTGGATCTTGATTTGTGGTGGGATTTAAGAATAGTGTGAAGAAAGTACTTCTAGAGAGAGTGCGAAGAAAAATAGCTTGCACTTTTCTTTTCCTCTCAAATAGGAACCAAATATAGGAGGGAATTAAAATCACAATCTTTTCTTCCTGTTTCTATCTTTCCTTAAGTTTAAAATTTTGTCATAATTTCAGTATTTTGTTTCTATTTCTAAAAATTTTGTCATAATTTTGGTATTTGTTGTTCGATTTCTTCAAATTTTGTCATTTTGGTTTGCGTTATTCGATTTCTCAAAATTTTGTCATGAGTTCGGTTTAATGTAGTTTTGTTGGGACAATTTTACGATAAGTATTTATAACAAATTCCGGAAAACAAATATCACACGTAATAGCTATCAACATTTGATCGCAAAACTCATCAAAATCATGGTCATCTTGAACGGACATAGCTACATAGCTAGTGTAAACTAATCTGATTGGGTTACTTATGTATTTTTTTTTTTTGGTTTAATTTTGCATAATGTATGATATTTGTTAAATGTGTCATAAAAGTATATTCAATGTTCGAATGTTGTATCATGATATTTGTGCAATGATTGAATAATCCCTTGAATTTGCTGGATCATGGTAAATTCTATAATACATGGATGTGTTGAATTCATGGTAAATGCTTTTATTACTTATTGAACGATGATTGCTCTTCAAGAGCTACCCCTACAAAGGTCACATCAGAGGCTACTTTAAGGACAAGAGATTTACGGGTTGATCATACGCCTACCTCGAAGGATAAAGGCACACCAACGTGGGGGTTATTGTTGGCTGCCTCATGTTAATCTTTCGATTGTTCAAGGATTCCCCGTCTGTTTTGGGGTTATTGGTGGCTGTAAACATGGTTCTGATCTTTTGTTTTTTGGTTGGCTTCTCGCTAACCTCTTCCCCTTCCTTTGGTAGCGGGTGACATATGATTGTCCTTGACTTAATTAGGTGTCAACCTCTTCCTCTTCCCCTTACTTTGTGATGCCATCTTATCCTGTTTCCTTTTAATCATTGTAACTTCGGTTTGTTGATTAATATAATTTTCTTTGCTGATAAAAAAAAGAAAGGATTGTATAATGTGGCATGATCCTCAATTTGGTCACGTAACCCTTAATATATTGGCTGATCTGGACCAACATATAGAGAGGAGAAAGAGAGTGTTGTTGAACGAAAAAGATGAACCACGAACGATGTCGGAACAATTTTGGGCTTAAGGTTTTTGGGAGTGGAGAATGGGGTGTTGATTTGGGGGTTACATGAATGTGGTATTTACGTAAGGCTGGAATCCTTGATTTTGGGGAGGATGGGAAACCCAAATCCCCTATTTTGTGGAGGACTAGAAACATCCCTAAAAATATGGGAAAATCAAAATTCAATATACAATGTCTAGAGAATAATGCATTCTCAAGATAAGAACATAAATATTTAAAACCTCTAAAATGAACACCTAAATAAATCTAGTAAATAGAATACCTATTTAATTTTCTCATTCAAATTTGAGTTTGGTACGTCATTTGTTTGGACAACATTTTCTTTTTTGGTTACTTCTCTTGACTCTCTGTCTTGTTCAGAACTAAAACTTGGTTGAAAATTCATACGTCAACAAGTCAAGTCAAGTGTCCCTTTTTTCCCAGACATTGGATGGTGATACTACCGTGTTGAAAGGTTCTGTAGGAGGAGAATTTCGAGCACTTTACAAAAAAATGGCTTTAAAATTATAGTACTTGAGGTATAGTACCATACATAAAACCGTTCATAAAATTGGAATCAACAGTTTAGATTTATGGACATTTTCATGTATTTTAACACTTTCGATTATACTTTATTATTGTTTTACGTTATTAAGGGGTAAATTAGTGTGGCAGGATCCTCTGTGCTGAAAATCTCTGTGTTTCTGTGTCGAGGGGTTTTTCGACTATTAAATTTCGCATAATCCAACGACTGAAAAGCACATCGATACAAGAATTTTCGAGACAAAGACGATCGGACCTCTAAATTAATAGAGTGTACCCCAGCAGATTACTAATACCTAGTTTATTTTATCATTTTATGACTTTAAAATAAGGACAATAAGGGAATAACTTCGGTGTCCCCGGTCATTTTGGGGACACCGTAACTTTTAGTATAACAAAACCACTATGAGCATAACTAAAATCTACAATGAGCATAACCAAAACCATTATGAGCATAACAGAACCATTATAAGGCATAACTTGTTTGTTATGCCTTGGTTAGGTTTGGTTATGCCTTGGTTGGTTTTTTGGATGTTCCTTGGTTATGCCTTGTTTGGATTTTGTTATACTTGTAATGGATTTTAGTTATGTTCATAATGGTAAAATTATGCCAAAAATTACGGTGTCCCCAAAATGACCGGGGATACCATAGCATCATCCATATATATAACATCTAAAAGAAAGAGATGTCAGTTTGGGCTGATGTTATATATGGGAATGACTTCGGGGACACCATAGCATCATTTCAAACTGACATCTCTTTCTTTTATATATATATATATAGGGAATGACTTCGGTGTCCTCGGTCATTTTGGGGACACCGTAACTTTTGACATAATAAAATCATTATGAGTATAACCAAAACTCATTATGGTTATGCCTTGGTTGGTTTTTTGGATGTTCCTTGGTTATGCCTTATTTGGATTTTGTTATACTTGTAATGGATTTTAGTTATGTTCATAATGGTAAAATTATGCCAAAACTTACGGTGTCCCCAAAATGACCGGGGATACCATAGCATCATCCATATATATAACATCTAAAAGAAAGAGATGTCAGTTTGGGCTGATGTTATATATGGGAATGACTTCGGGGACACCATAGCATCATCTCAAACTGACATCTCTTTCTTTTATATATATATATATAGGGAATGACTTCGGTGTCCTCGGTCATTTTGGGGACACCGTAACTTTTGACATAATAAAATCATTATGAGGATAACCAAAACTCATTACAAGCATAACAGAACCATAGCAAGGCATAATCAAAACCATAGCAAGACATAACTTATTTGTTATGCCTTGGTTGGGTTTAGTTACGTCTTAGTTGATTTTTTAGATATTCCTTGGTTATGTCTTGTTTGGGTTCTGTTATGCTTGTAATTGATTTTAGTTATGCTCCTAATGGTAATATATATATATATATATATATATATATATGGGAATGACTTCGGTGTCTCCAGTCATTTTGGGAACACCGTAATTTTTGGCATAATTTTACCATTAGGAGCATAACTAAAATCAATTACAGGCATAACAGAACCCAAATAAGGCATAACCAATACCATAGCAAGACATAACTTATTTGTTATGCCTTGGTTGGGTTCTGTTATGCTTGTAATGGATTTTGGTTATACTCATAATGATTTTGTTATGCTAAAAACTACGGTGTCTCTAAAATGACCGGGAACACCATAGCATCATCCTATATATATTATACAGTTTTATGACATGAGCTGTCTTGACTACATGTCTATCTTTAATAACTTTTACGGTAACAAGGTGACTCACTATATCAATCTCTTGATTCTTCACTGACCTGGGTGGGAGATTTCCTCGTTTGGATTCGGTTGGAGGCTTCTTTGAATTTTCCGCCTGATGATCAATAAATGAATACATGCCGATTGACACACACATACTGACATACACAAAAAAAAAAAAAAAAAAACACCCTCCAACAGTCACAGCAACATTTGATTCTTCCCCTCAGGTTGAACATGGTGCAAAGCAGTGGATTATTTCCTCCAAGTTGATCCAAAGCTCCAGGAAACAAAACAAAAAAGGGGAACTTAAATAGGGGTCCTTTCTTATGTAAATACTTAAGTCTCCATCCTAGTGGGTTTAAAAACTTATCTTTCTATCCTCAAATTCAAATAAATCCTAAGCTACCCTTTCTCTCTCCTAATTTTTATAATATTTTACTCTCCTTATCTTTCCTAATTTATCTCATTCTCTCTCCTATCTTTTTCTTTCATAATCTTTTCTCTCCAATTTTCTCACACCTAAAATCTAAAAACAACATTTAAAAATAAAACTATCATCTACAAACTTGAAAATGAATATTCATAATAAAATAGTCCCTACAGAACTACATTAAACTAAAGTCATGACAAAATTTGAAAAAAATCAAAACATACATACTGAAATGATGACAAAATTTATGAAATCACCATGAAAAAAATATTATGAATACGTATCGTAAAATATTACCGACATACACTACACTAAATTGAAATAATGAGAAAATTCGAAGAAATCAAAACACACATACCAAAATCATGACAAAAATTGTGAAATCACCATAAACCATAAATTTTCATAAGAAATGATGATCAACTACGACAATCATTTTATGACAAAATTCTGCAATTTCACCATGTTTTATCACGACCCATTTCGCCACAAAATGACCAGTCAAACCATGCATTCAAATCAAATCAACCATACTTCTCACAAATAGTTTCTACAAAATTACCAAGAAATTTGTCACGCAACACCGGTTCATGATTATTTTCTCCAAACCAATCATGTTTTATCATAAATTGTTTCGACAAAAATCAGTCAAAAAATTACACAATTTTGCTCCTCTGACTAACCAGAAAGGCAGAAACACATCGGGGAGTATTGCCTTTGGTCAAATCCAATTTTGATAGTCAAATGTTTCAATCAATGATTCAACAGGAGGGCTATAAGATGGATGAGAAAATACCCATGTGCCTCATCAAATCCCATCTTCAACTGCTCGAAAAAAATACCCAAAACCATAGAAACCAACCTTGGTGATACTCTTCCAAACACATCATTGGCGGCATCTATGGTAGAAGAAAACCCATTTACAAATGTATACATCACGAAAAGATAGGGAACCCAACAAATTTGAGATAATGTTAGATATATCTCCAAGCACTAGAGTCGGGCTTTGAGCACGACGATGTGGGCGGCGGCGTTCATGGTAAGATCTGTAGGAATGAGGGACGACGTTTGTGGCGGTGGGGTGCAGATTGTCAACGATGACAACGGCGGCGTTCATGGAGGTGGGTCGCCGCCGCCGCTCCTTTCTTTCTTTCTTTTTTTTGCTGAAAACAGAGGGCCAAGAGAGGGGGAAAAGGAGGGAAGAGAGCGCGCGAGAGAGAACTCACCGGACATGGGACTCTCCGAAGGTGGATTGCCTGAGAAGAAATGGAGCAGGGGGAGGGATTTCGGTAGAGAGAGAGAGAGAGGTTGAGAGAATAATTTAGGGTTGGGAATTGTTTAGATAGGGAGAGAATTAATTACGGCAGATGGGGAAAATATATTAGTAATATATCAATATTAATTAGGTAGACAATATGTATATATATTATGTATAGGGTATGATGGGGCAACTATTCATTTTGAGGATGAGGACATAAGTATTCAAAACTACTAGAATGCGTACCTAAATAAGTCCTCCAACTAAAATGACTATTTAATTTCTTCAACAAAAAACGTAGGTGGCTTGTGCAATTACATAATTGGATAAGGATTGGTACTTTTTGCCTTTTTGGTCAACAACAAGCTTATCTAATTATTTATTTTGTGCACTTGTATCTTTTGCAATAGCACTTTATCGCTTTAGAGAATTGAAACTGCTAGAAAGTTACGAAGTCTCGGTATAGTATCTTTTATCGAGTTTAAATAAAAAAAAATTGTTGATCAAAAAAAAAAATTGAAGTTTTCGATCGACATAATGTGAATCAGGCACAATGTTTGGATTTGAGCAAAATACATCTATTACCTTGTCCTTTTATCGTTTTACATTAGTTAAATGATTAGTTTAGCTTTATCTAAATTTTTGTAATGAGTTTCATGATCTCACTTATTCCCATGATTACTATAAGATAGTTTATCTATAAGTTGTGTTTTGACGTACGGATTTAGTACTGAATATTTTGATTCTATGCTTTTAATTGTTCAGTCCTGCTGCACACACAGAAATCTGTGCACAAAGATTTTATTGTGGGGCCCACCACAGGTCTCACACAAATCATCCGAGCCGTTCATTAAATGTAAAACATTTTTTCAAGAGTCCCTGTAAAAAATAAACTCAATCCGATACTTATAGGTGCTTCAAGAGTCTCCGTAAAAAATAAGCTCATTCTGATATCTATAGGTGCTTCATCCAACTATCTAACTTTTCATTTAGATTTCCGGATAATGAAAAGTTATATGATTGGATCGAGCACCTATAGGTATTAGATTGAGATTATTTTTTACGGAGACCCTAGAAAAAATATTTTACATTTAATAAACGGCTAGGATGATTTGTGTGGGACCCGTGGTGGGCCCCACAATGAAATCTGTGCACAATCTGTGCATAGATTGTATGTGTGTGTAGACTTTCTGTTAATTATTTATCAAAAGAAGAACTATTTTTCTAAACCTACTAAAAAGGAGTTGTCAAGTTTAATCTATACGTTGTGTTTTGACGGATTTAGCACTGAATATATTGATTCTATGCTTTTAATTGTTTATCAAAAGATCGATGAACATTTTCATAAAAAAAAAGAGATCGATGAACTATTTTTTCTAAACCCACTAAAAAGGAGTTGTCAAGTTTACTGTCACAATAAAAGAACTTTGCCACCAATTTATTATGCAGAGAAATTAGAGAATTGAAAAACATAAATATCACAAATATGGCGCATGTAATAGACTCGGGAACATTGAAAGGCACAAATAGGCATCCACGATGTCGGTGATGGTAGAATGTGTGATTTTCGCCACCACCAGAATCTCACCAGAGATTTTGGAGGTGGCAATGGTCGTATGTTTGGCTAGGGTTTGGTTTTTAGATATTTTTTTTTTGCTTCGGGCTTGGCCCAATTAGTGTTAGGGCTTTAGCCCATTTGGTGTATGTTTGGGCAGGGAATCAACGTCAAGTCTTGTTTTTGTGGGGCCGGTTTAAGGTAGGTATTTAGTTGGCTTCTTGTCAACTATTTCATTTGAAAAATTGATGGGCTAAGAGGTTGGTTAAGTTATGTGAGTTACAGTACTAGGAGAGAATAATACTCTTCGAAGCTCTTTTAATGCATTTGCTTTTTCTATGGAAAAATGACGGTTCATGACGTGTTTTGATAATTAATACCTGTCAAGGTCATGTTAAGAACATTTGTTAATGCTAAAAATATTCTTGGCGTGTATTAATTATCAAAACACGTCTTTGACCATCAATTTCCCTTTTCCCTATTGTACTGTTTTCATCTTTGCATCTTTATGATTAAAGAAAATTTTCTTTGCCATTCAAAAAAAAAAGATTATGCAGTCCTACTATTTTATTCACTTTTTTCATCCATCTTTCCTTTTTGCAATTTTATTTCATCACAATTCATCAGAGTATAATTGATGTTGAGCCCTTCTTTATTATAGTAGTTGTAGCTATAAAGATATGAATCATTGTGCTTGTTAGAAAGAGCTTTATAAAATTTTGAGCCACCTAAATTGTTCTGTATTTGTCACATTGCTCTAGCAATAAAGATTATCCCCAGGCGCAATGCTAAATTTATTACAATACTCGATATAATACTCAACTACCCTAGCCTTGACTGTTGCAGGGTTCCCGCCGTTGCACTCCAAACCATTAATGGCTCGGATCGTTTCACCAAACCCTTGTCCAGAAACTGTAATTGAGTGGACAAAGTTCACCCAATACCACAAGGCGGTTTTGAACGCGATGAGTGGATCTGTGGCCACGAGGTCCGGGTTGTTGAGTCCGTCGAATCCGATGCTGTTTCCCGCCGGTCCGTAGTTGAAATTCCATGATAGCTGGATGGGACCTCTCCCGTAGTAGCTTTTCCCGGCTGCGCAAGGATACTGAGTGTTGGTCTCATCACAATAGTCCTTGGATGGACCATCTGTTAACTCTATGGCGCAAAAATCTACAAACAACAGAAGAAAAAACTAAAAGCGTCAATTATATATATGTTTAATTGTTGATATGATAGTCAGCAAACTGTTTTTGACATTTGTCATATGTTAGAAAAATGCATAAGAAATTGATTTTTACGCTCACTTTTTATCATGCATCCACACTACTCATATATATATTTTTTATTTTTTGATGATGAGTGAGATTTTAACACTAGTGTCGAGCGCTACGGGTATGACACGTGGCCGGGTGCTCAGACTTGTTATATTGGTGATAGGTTTACATGGTAAGGAAACCCATGAAACGGTTGGGTCATCCCACAAATGATGCCGCGACTCCCACTAAGTCACCCATGATCTCAAAATCGGCACATATCCTACGCCAAGTCTATATAAACCACTCACACTCACAATTAAGAGGTAGACACTCTATTATCCTCTTTTACAATACTTTCTCTCTATCATTAACTGACTAACTTGATCGTTGGAGGGTCCACGATTGAAAACACCACTGGTCCTCAGACTTGTTTTGTAGGAAATCCTTCCCAAAGGCTCTTGCATGCATGATCATTTGGATTTGGCAGCAGTCTCTTTGAAGTGCTCAGATCAACCGTCCAAATTTTTACATCAACAATTCATATGAATTTACTACATTATATATGTGAGTGATCTGATAAAAGGGTAAAATGGTAATTTTAAGTGAATATAAACAAAAAAAAGTGCGGATGATAAAAAGAGGAGTGTCAAAAATTAGTACCAAATACGTAATGTCCTATTCCTAACGCACAAATCAAATTTATGACATGGTAATCGATTTTCACACTCCCTTTTTGCCATTTTACAATGTTAACCCTCCATTAGTGTAAGAGTATATATACAAATAAAAGGTTAATCTAGTAAATTAGCATATAAAATGACAAAAAAAATAGAGTGTGTATATTAAAAGAGGTCGAAAATCACTAGCTACCCTTAGAGCATCTCCACCCTTGACCCATTTTAAGACTCAAATTTAAAAATGGGGCAAAAATCACAAAAATCTTTCTCCAACCTTTGATCCAAACCCTTTCCCATTTTGGGTTTTATCCATTTTTTTGCCCAAATTTGAGACAACTTTTGCCTTGACTCATTTCTCCAGCGGCTAGTTAGAGAGAGAGATGAAGAGGGAGATGTGTAAAATTTGGATTTGATGGTTGTAGATGTGTCTACCAAAAATGGATTTTTATCCAAAATTTGACTCAAATTTAAAGAAAAATATGGGTGAAGACTGAAAATGCTCTTATAATCTAACGCTTATTTTATAGTAATCAGATTTCTACGCAGAATGGGGAGAGAGAGAAATCTTACGTCCAGTCTCATGCGTGAAATGCGCAAAGGCCGCAGCGATTTCGTGCTTAGAATCATCAATTGACCCCTCACGACCAAACAAAGGGTACGAATCAGCGACCTAAAGAAACACAGACCGTGTGTAGAACTCCTTCCCAGCACAACTAGCAGCAGCTTGATCAATTATTGCGTTAAAAAATGCATCTGTCACGATATCGGAAACCAAGATGTCGGTGAGAGTAGTACCGGATGCAGTAGTGCAAGGGCCAGCTTGGCACCCTGTGCCACAATAGGCATCACCGGTTCCGCAATAACCGTACTGGCTATAACACTCATCGGCGTTACAACTGCAGCTTTGGCCTGATATGACCATCGGTAGGGCAGCCCCGGCAATGATTCGGCCAGAATGATTGTGAGGAGGTTGTGCATTGTAGCTGACATTTTTGGAGAGAGAGAGAGAGAGAGAGAGAGAAAGGTGTGGAGTGAGAGTATGGTGGGGGAGGGATATTTATAGCTAGGGAAGTCAACCAGAGGCATTTGCTATGTGGGTGTGCAGAGGTTTTGAAAAAATAAGTGGGGCGTGCGATTGTTCTTCTAGAGAAACCGAGTACCCATTTTTTTCTTTGGTTGATTTTGACTTGTTCGTAAGAGGATTAGGGTTGATTTTCTGCTCCCAATAAGTCCGTGAAATGATTCATTTAAATGCATGCCACAAAATTTAGAGGTCATGTTGATGGTCCTTAACAAAAATTCAAAGGGTAAAAAGGAGTTGTCGGGTTTATTTTTCACAATAAGAGAGCTTTGCCGCAAATTTATTGTGTAGAGAGATTAGAGAATCAAGAAGCAAAAATATCCTAAATATGGCGCATGTAATAGAATCGGGAAATTAGGCATCCGCAATGTCGGCGATGGTAGATTGTGCGGTTTTCGCCACCACCAGAAGTTCTGAAAGAGGCGGTGGCTATACGTTTGTGGCTGCAGTGGAGGTGCGGCTGCAGTGGAGGTGACGGCATAGGCTAGGGTTTGGTTTTTCTGGTTTCGGGCTTGGCGTGTTAGGGCTTTAGCCCATTACGTGTGCATTTGGGCAGGAAATTAAAATTAAAGGATGTGGCGTCTTGATTTCTTGGGGTTTAATCTTTAGGTGTTTAGTTGGCTTCTTGTCAACTAAACTATTTTATTTGAAAAATTGAGGAGCTGAGGAGTAGTTTAAGTTATGCGAGTTGCAGTAATAGGAGAGTATAATACTCTTTGAAGCTCTCTCAATGCATTTGTTTTTTTCTATTATACTGTTTCCAAATTTGCAACTTCATGATTAATGGAAATTTTCTTTTGCCGTTAAAAATAAAAAATTCCGTTGTTCTACTATTTTAATCACTTTTTTCATCCATCTTTCATATTTGCAATTTTTTTTGTCACAATTCATCAAAGTATAATTGATGTTGATTTATTAGAAGCCAAATACAGCATACCACCCAATGAAAGAAATACATTTGAGTCTATAATACAACATGTTTCTCTCTCTTGGTCGATCAAGTATCAAAACTATCTTCTGATGAGACCTTCTTTATTATAGTAGTTGCATGTAGCTATAAAGATATGAATCACTGTGTATGTCTCATTGCTCTAGCAATAAAGATTATCCCCAGGCTCAACACCAAGTTGGTTACAATACTCAGTGTAATACCCAACCCTAGCACTGACCGTGTCAGGGTTCCCGCCATTGCACTCTATTGCTCCGTTAATGGCTCGGATCGTTTCACCAAACCCTTGTCCGGAAACTAAAATCGAGTGGACATTGTTCATCCAGTACCACAAGGCGGTCTTGAACGCGATGAGCGGATCTGTGGCCACGAGGTCTGGGTTGTTGAGCCCGTCGAATCCGATGCTGTTTCCCGCTGGTCCATAGTTGAAGTTCCATGATAGCTGGATGGGACCTCTCCCGTAATAGCCTTTCCCGGCCACACAAGGATACTGAGTGTTGGTCTCATCGCAATAGTCCTTGGATGCTCCATCTATTTCCTCTATGTAGCAAAAATCTGCACAAGTGGAACAAAACAAAAAAAACGTCAATTATGTTTGTGTCTACGAGACGCGAAGAGGTAGGTTGAGAATTTGCGAGTGGTAGTATTTTCACTTTCCGAGGCTCTCCTACATACTTTTCTTTACTTGTTGTGCCAAATAACGCATAAGTATTCGATATATTGGTTGAAGTTACTTCCAATGCCAATTCATCCACTTGGCGTGCTATGTCAAATTTCACCTCCTTGGTTAAAGATACTCTGCAAACGTTTTTAAACGTCATTTGTGACTTCTTTTTTGATGTGCCTAGAAATTTGGAAATAACATGCACTAAATTTACTTTCTAACGTTACCTTTTTTTGTTGTGATGTGATTCTGTTTTGATTTGCTTTAATGATATCAGAAACATAAACTACGTGTATTTCTATACCTATAATCAAACACTGATCTAACAGTAACCAGATTACTACGTATAATGCATGCTATGAAGCTAGAGAGGGAAAACTGGAGTGGGGAGGGAAAGAAAATCTTACGTCCAGTCTCATGCGTGAAATGCGCAAAGGCCGCAGCTATTTCGCGCTTAGAAACATCGATTGAGCCCTCACGACCGAACAAAGGGTACGAATCAGCAGCCTGAAGAAACACGGACCGTGAGTAGAACCCCTTCCCGGCACAACTAGCCGCGGCTTGGTCAATTATTTCGTTAAAAAACGCATCAGTCACGATATCAGCAACCGAGACGTCAGTGGGAGTAGCACCGGGTGTGGTGGTGCAAGGGCCAGCCTGGCACCCTGTGCCACAATAGGCTTCACCGGTTCCGCAATAACCGTATTGGCTACAACACAAATCGGCGGCACAACCGCAGTCTTGGCCGGATATGAGCGTCGGTAGGGCGGCCCCGGCGAGGATTCCGGCCAGAATGACTGTGAGGAGGTTGTGCATTGTAGCTGACATTTTTGGAGAGAGAGAGAGAGAGAGAGGAGTTTGTGTGGAGTGGGAGTATGGTGGGGGAGGGATATTTATAGGGAAGTCAACCAGAGGCATTTGCCATGTGTGTTTTTAGCGGTTTGAACAAATGCTAATTAGTGGGGCGTGCCAATATGTTCTTCTAGAGAAACCGTGTACGCACTTTAGTCTTTGGTTGACTTTGACTTGTTCGTAAGAGGATTAGAGTTGATTTTCTCCTACCAATAAGATTGTGTGATGATTCATTTAGGCTAAGTTCCGCTACGAGTTTCGTAAGTTTTTTTGTTTTGTCTTTATTCAATTTTTTTTCGTGTTTGTCATTTTGCGCCTAACTATTGTACATTATCTTAAATATTTCAAAAAATATTTGGGTAAAAGATAATTAGGCGCAAAATGGCAAACACAAAAAAAAAAAAAATTGAATAAAGACAAAACAAAAAAAAAAAAAACTCAAAAATCTTAGTGAAAATTAGCCTTAGAAGCATGCCAGGCCACAATCTGGTCATGTTCATGGTCTTGTACAAAAATTCGAAGGGTAACCCGTGGGAACTTCTTATAATGCCAGGCCACAAAATTCTTCTGGTCATATTCATGGTCCTTTACAAAAATTCAAAGGGTAACCCGTGGGAAGTTCGTGTATTTTCGGAAAGGAAAGGAATTATAACTTCTATGCTGTCTGCGGTTTGGGTTTGGACCGGAAGATCCATCTGAATAATTGTTCGAAAGTATTTTTGGAATCAGATTTATTGACGGTTTTTACCGATAAGAGCCTCTGACAATTCTGAACTACTGTTTGTCAAGATGGGGTAGACGAGAATCATGCAACTGCTTTTTTCTGTACCTGTAGTGTTACTCCTTTCCGAAACAATTGAGATCAGCTATGTGAATTTTATTTTTCAACTACTCCTAGGTTATAACGGATAGAAAGGTACCAAGAGTTTTTAAAAAAAAAAGTGACCTAAAGAAAAGCCTCATCCTTATGGAATCTTCTTTAATTTACTTTTTAAATGTCATGAGGGGTGTTACTAAATAAGCTTTTTTCTGTTTTATCTCTATTAAAATTTTTTTTTCGCGTTTGTTAGTTTCTAATCATAGTTTTGTGGATTATTAGTTCGTCTTGACCAGAAGAATCGGAAAAGTAAAAAATTATGGCTCAAACTTAAAAAATTTTGAGTAAAAAAAAAAATTAGACAAAAAAAAGACTTTTGACTTTATTCAAAAAATGAGTTTAGATAATAATTTTTTATCTTTTCTTTTCTTCTTGTCGAGAAGGGCCACTAATACACAAAAATTCGACATGATACCGACTAATGCGAAACAAATTTTGAATAAAGACAAAAATAAGCCAAGTGGCTTATTTAAGCCATAACACCCTTCGTCTCGGACCATGGTATTAGAATGAAAAATGCTAGGGACACATCAATGTGTCACACCCCGACACATCTCTCTTACATGCATGTGTAGGAGTTCTACAATAAATGCTAGGAACCCATATGTTGTGAGAGCACTGTGATTGAGGTGTGATAAATTGATGTGCCCCTAACATCTCCTGGTTAGAATATACGAATGGTTCTATATATGTCAACTTCTTCAACCCCAAAATGCCCCCACCACTACCACCACCGGTCCACCACAATGATTTTCCCAACGTCGTAACCTCTCATCGTCAACTTCGTCATCACCACGGCATCAACATTTTCGTCACTTTTCACAATTGTGTCAAAAAGATAAAGAAAGAAAAAGCAGCAGAATATAAAAATCTACGTAACTACTTTACCTGGTAATAAAGATTCTTTTTAAAAACAAGCGAACGAGCCGAGAAGTTAGTTGTTCAAATTTGCTTTGAGAATTTAATGTGCTTCAAAAGACATGTTAGAGTTTGACTAATTCATGAGCCGAGATGATTTTAAATGAACTTTAATTGAACCCAACACGAGCCGATTGCTAGTAGCTGAAATTCTTTATATATCATAAGTCAAAGTAATTTGTTCAAACTTAGTTTGAAAGGTTAATGAGCTTGAAAATATGTACAAACTTGATTTTTAATGTAACTATCTAGTTTTGAATGAACTTTTAATGAAGGAACACGAGGTCGAACTCGATTAACTTGGTTCACTAATCAGTCCTAGGTCTCATTATTCTAACCTAACCAAACAAGACAGAATTAGCTTGTTCCATTTTCCTATGACCCACCGACTGAAATTAGCTTGTTCCATATTTAGGTTTTACTAATTCAACCATATATAGAGGTGTTGGTGGTCCTGGTGGATGGTACCTAAACATTGTATCATCCATAGATGTGTTAGTGGTCCTGGTGGATGATACCCAAACATAGGATCACGGGCGGTGCTATGTTCATCGCTCACTTTCACCGCTGTTCCAATCACACCATTCGTCTCGGCAATCAATAGTCCAGCTGGATCGTTCAAAATATTTTCGGATGGTGAGATTGAGTGTGGTGGGGGAAGGGGTGAAAATGAGCGGTAGGCATAGACTTTTCATATTATCACCGCTACACTGACTAATATAATAGGTATTTTTTCGGTTTAATTATGAATAAGTTAGTACCGTTAAAAAGTAAAATTACACATATTTATGGTCAGTGTTGAATTTTGTAGTTTTAGTGAAATGTCAAGAAATTCATTAATAACGAATATTACAACCCAATGCGTGCATCTAATACACATGATAAAAAATAAAAATAAAAATCTATTATACACGATTGAGACAAATTAATAACACATGCATCAAAATCAAATGAATGATACATTTAACGATAATTTAATCTAGTAGCTCCAAAATGTCAAAGTCGAACCTGCAGGATGAGTTTATTAATGCGGGCGGGAGCCATGCACGGCGCCTCCGACTTTTGATATAATCGCTTTTTGCTTTTTATTTACATTGAAATTCAGTATTTTGGCCTCTTCCAAAACTTGAAAACTTAGTATAATTTAGCTCTTTTATTAAAAATTTGCTAGCATATTTTCTTCCAAAACGCTAAGCAATTTTATGCTCGTCCCCCTAGGAAAATTCTTGCATTCGCCACTGCAAAGTACTTGTTAGATCAGGGACTATATAAGATGTACTATTCGGAATAGTATGAATCTCGCAACCAATTAATTATGGATCAGGTCACCTATATCAAAAAGTACATCTACATTTGTTTCCCATACATGCAAATACTTTTTGTAATTTTGCGATTGAAATTGTTTCCATGAAAACAACAACACAATTACTTGTTCATACAAGTGATTAATTTTACTCCAACAGGATGTGGCCTTAAGACCTGTAAATGAAAACTCGAAAATGAATTGGGTGTGTTCCATTAACTCAAATAAGTATTTATTTTTTGAATTAAAAGTTATGTATTGTGAGAGATGACCTCTCTCACAAAATAGAAAATAAGTACTTTAAAATGAGAGCCTTAACGAAACGGAGACTTTAAAATTCAACAAGCGGCTTCTCGATAAGAAGATACAAACTCCGAAGCTCGCTTGCAAATGGGGTGAAGGAAAGTCTTTTTTTTTTTTTTTGCTCGGCGAAAGGAAAATTTTTATTGAGCTCGACAAGGTTACATCGAAAGAGGAGACCACATAGGTCCCACCCCAAAAAAAGAGCAGGAGACCAAATGGCAAAGGGGAAACGAAAAAAAACAGAGGGGACACTTCCAACAGGGCAGTCTTAATTAGAGAATTAAGAAACAAAAATTTACTAAATATGGCACATGTAATAGATTCGGGAACATTGAAAGACACAAATAGGTATCCGCGATGTCGGCGATGGTAGGTTGTGCAGTTTAATTGTGACTGCAGTGGAGGTGAAGGCGTCGGCTAGGATTTGGTTTTTTGGTTTCGGGCTTGGCCCAAGCCCATTAGGTGTGCGTTGGGGCAGGAAATTAAAAAGGATGTGGCGTCTTGATTTTTGGGGATTTAAGCTTTAGGTGTTTAGTTGGCTTCTTGTCAACTATAATATTTTATTTGAAAAATTGAGATGCTGAGGGGTATATTAAGTTATGCGAGTTGCAGAAATAGGAGAGTATAATACTATTCGAAACTCTCTCAAATTTTTTTTTTGAAAGGCAAAAAAGATTTCATTAAACTTTGAAAGGAATTACAAAGATTAAAGGGAAACACGTGAGAACGGCATCAAAATATGCCCAATGACGGACCCGAAGCAAAACAAGTCGACAAGATGTCAACAAAAGGAACACAACGTACAATTACAGCCGGAAACTCCACCAAACCCAAATGCAACCAACTTCAATTCCTATCTGAATGACATAGAATAGAACGCAGTGGCCAACGGCAGGTAGTCTCGATCTCAATGCATTTGCTTTTCTGATTTATTGAAATTTTCCATCTCCGCATCTTTATGATTAATCGAAAAATTGTCCTGTTTCCATCTTTGCATCTTTATGATTAATTGAAATTTTCTTCTGCCGTTAAAAAAGAAAAGATTCCGCTGTCCTACTATATTTATTCACTTTTTTCATCCATCTTTCTTTTTCGCAATTTTAATATTTCATCACAATTCATCAGAGTGTAATTGATGTTTATTTATTAGAAGACAAATACAGCATACCACCTAATGAAAGAAATACATTTGAGCCTATAATACAACATGTTTCTCTCTCTTGGTCAAGTATCAAAACTATCTTCTAATGAGCCCTTCTTTATTATAGTAGTTGCATGTAGCTATAAAGACATGAATCATTGTGCCTGTTGGAAGAGCTTTATAAATTTTTCTGTGTATGTCTCATTGCTCTAGCAATAAAGATTATCCCCAGGCGCAACGCCAAGTTGGTTACAATACTCGGTGTAATACCCAACCCTAGCACTGACCGTTGTGGGGTTCCCGCCATTGCACTCTAATGGTCCGTTAATGGCTCGGATCGTTTCACCAAACCCTTGACCGGAAACGATAATTGAGTGGACAAAGTTCATCCAATACCACAAGGCGGTCTTGAACGCGATGGCTGGATCTGTGGCCACGAGGTCCGGGTTGTTGAGCCCGTCGAATCCGATGCTTTTTCCCGCCGGTCCGTAGTTGAAGTTCCATGATAGCTGGATGGGACCTCTCCCGTAGTAGCCTTTCCCGGCTACACAAGGATACTGAGTGTTGGTCTCATCGCAATAGTCCTTGGATGCACCATCTATTTCCTCTATGTAGCAAAAATCTGCACACAATAGAACAAAAAAAAAAAAAACGTCAATTATGTTTGTGGCTATGGGACGCGAACAGGTAGGTTGAGATTTTGCGAGTAGCATAGCAGTATTGTGCACTTTTCAAGGCTCTCTTGATGCTTTTATTTACTTATTTTATGAATGATTTTTTTTTTTTTGCCGATCAAAAAGTTGTTTGTTCCAATGGCTTCGATCAAGTTACTTTTTAATTTCTAACTTGAATCATTACTTTTTTGTAACATGTCAAAAGTCTCCACAAGTTGAGCATTCCCAACCTTGGTTTCAAATGTGGAGATGTCAAATTTTTTTGAAGCTTGACATGGCAATTTTACATATATATTAAAATTTGGCATCTCTACAATGTCTACTCCAACCAATATTCCTAATTTTGTATTTAAGGACATTTATTATGTTTTGGAGAGTTAACTAGTTAAATGACCAAATAAAAATCTGACATAATCAAATTTGACAGAAGAGAGGAGATGCCAAATGACACACAAGTATTCGACATTTTGGTTGAAGTTACTTTACATGTCAATTAATTCTAAATTTCACATCCTTGGTTGGAGATGCTCTGCAAACGTTTTTATGCCACCATTAGCGTCATTTGTGACTTTTTTTATGCCTAGAAATTTGGAAATATTATTCACTAAATTACGTTCTAACCTTTTATTGTTGTGATGTGATGTGATTCTGTTTTTTATTTTAATGCTATCATAAACATAAGTTACGTGTATTTATATACTAATTACGTTCTAACCAGATTACTTCGTCTAATGCATGCTATGAAGAGTGGGAAAACCAAGTGGGGAGAGAGAGAGAAATCTTACGGAAAGTCTCATGCGTGAAATGCGCAAAAGCCGCGGCTATTTCGCGCTTAGAATCATCAATTGAGCCCTCACGACCGAACAAAGGGTACGAATCAGCAACCTGAAGAAACACGGACCGAGAGTAGAACCCCTTTCCGGCACAACTAGCCGCAGCTTGATCAATTATTCCGTTAAAAAACGCATCCGTCACGATATCGGCAACCGAGACGTCGGTGGGAGTAGCACCGGATATGAGCGTCGGTAGGGCGGCCCCGGCGAGGATTCCGGCCAGAATGATTGTGAGGAGGTTGTGCATTATAGCTGACATTTTTTTTGGAGAGAGAGAGAGAGAGAGAGAGAGAGGAGGGAGTTTGTGTGGAGTGGGAGTATGGTGGGGGAGGGATATTTATAGGAAGTCAATGAGAGGCATTTGGTATGTGGGTGTGTAGGGGTTTGAAAAAACAAATAAGTGGGGCGTTCAATTGTTCTTCTAGAGAAACTGTGTACACACTTTAGTCTTTGGTTGACTTTGACTTGTTCTTAAAGAGGATGAGAGTTGATTTTCTCCTCCCAATAAGATTGTGTGAGTATTCATCAGGCTAAGTTCCGTTAAGAGCTTTTTGGGTTGTTTGTTGTTTTGCCTTTATTCAATTTTTTTCGCGGTTGTTATTCTGTGCCTAATTTTTATGGGTTATTGATTCGTCTCGTCAAGATATAACTTTTACCTAAGTATTTTTTGAAATATCCAAGATAGTCCACAAAAATTAGACGCAAAATGACAAATGCGAAAAAAATTGAATATGAACAAAACAAGAAAAAATTTAAAAACCTTAGCGAAACTTAGCCTTAGAAGCATGACGGGCCACAAAATTCAGAGGTCATATTCATTGTCCTGTACAAAAATTCAAAGGGTGACCGGTGGGAACTTCTTGTAATGCCAGGCCACAAAATTCTCTGGCCATGTTCATGGTCCTGTACAAAAATTCAAAGGGTAACCGGTGGGAACTTCTTGTATTTTCCGAAAGGTACTTCTATGCTGTCTGCCATTTTTGTTTGGGTTTGGACTGGAAGACCCATTTGAGTAGTCGTTTTGAAAGTATTTTTGGATTCAGATTTGTTGACGATTTTTACCGATAAGAGTCTCCGTAACCATTTTGGAGTCTGGACTAGTGTTTGTCAAGATGGGTAGACGAGATGCAATTGCTTTCTGCAATCAGTGTGTGGAATGCAGACTCTACAGAGAATGAACTTTCCAAAAAAATTGAGATCAACTATGTAAATTTTATTTACAACTAGATTATGTAACGGATAGAAGGATACCAAGAGTTGGAAAAAAAACTATAGAGAAGCCTCGTCGTTATGGAATCTTCTTTTTACTTCTTTTTTTTTTTTTTTTTGATCCGCTTCTTATTACTTTTTGAATGTCATGATATTTAGGGGGTGTTTTTAGCTAAATAAGCTACTTGACTTCTTCCTTTTTTGTCTTTATTTAATTTTTTCCGCATTTGTTAGTCTCGCGTCAAATTTTTGTGGATTATTAGTTCATCTTGATCTGAAGAATTGAAAAATTAAAAAATTATGGTTCAAACTTTAATTTTTTTAAATAAAGACAAAAACTAGCCCCAAAAGCCAGATTTTTCGGCTTTATTAAAAAAAAGAGTTTAGATCATAATTTTTTCTTTTTCGATTCCTCTTGTCAAGAAGGACCTGTAATCCCCCCAAAATTGACGTGATACTAAGCTAATGCGATACAAAATTTGAATAAACACAAAAAAAAAAAAAAAAAGTCAAATGGCTTATTAGCCATAACACCCCTCGTCCTGAACCACCGTATTGGAATATACGAATGGTTCTATATATGTCAACTTCTTGAGCCCCAAAATGCCCCCACCACTACCACCACCGGTCCACCATAGTGCTTTTCCTAACGTCGTACCCTCTCATCGTCAACTTCGTGATCACCACGGCGTCAACATTTTCGTCACTTTTCACAATTGTGTCAAAAAGATAAGAACAAGCAGCAGAATATAAAAATCTATATAATCAGTTTTCCTGGTATTTAATATTTCTTTTAAAAACTTTTGATCGACGCACTATCTATCTATTCTATCTATTCAGTTAGGGGTAATAAACGAGCTGAGAATTCGAAGTTAGTTGTTCAAACTTTGCTTTGAGAATTTAATGAGCTTCAAAAACATGTTAGAGCTAGACTTATTTATGAGACGAGATGATTTTAAGCGAGCTTTAATTGAGTCCAACATGAGCCGATTTCTAGTATTTGAAATTAATTCTTTATATAATCATAAGTCAAACGAGCCGAATAGTAACTTGTTCAAACATGGTTTGAAAGGTTAATTAACGAGCTTGAAAACACATAGTACAAAGCTTGGTTTTTTGACCAATCAAAAAAAAAAAAAAAAAAGGCTTGGTTTTTTATGTAACTATCCAGTTCGAAGGAGCTTTTAATGCACGAACACAAGGTCAAACTCGATTACCTTGGTTCACTAATCAGTCCTAGTTCTCATTAATCTAACCTATAACCAAACAAGAAAGAAATTAGCATGTTCCATTTTCCTATGACCCACCGACTGATATGCAAGTTTTTGAAAATTCCCTTTAGATTTTACTAATTCAACCATATATAGAGGTGTTGTGTTGGTGGTCCTGGCGGATGGTACCATATAGGTGTTGGTGGTCCTGGCGGATGGTACCCAAACATAGTCCGGATTTTAAAAAAACTATTAACTCTTTTTTGGAAGAGTTTCTAATAACAATCCGGATCGTTCATTCCACTTTTGGACGGTGAGATTGAGTGTGGTGGGGGAGGGGTGAAAATGAGCGGTAGGCAGACTTTTCGCAGTATCACCGCTACACTGACTGATATATTAGGTATTTTTTTGGTTTAATTACGAATAAGTTAGTACCGTTAGAAAGTAAAATTACACATATTTATGGTTAGTGCCGAATTTTGTAGTTTAGAATGGCAAGAATTAAATTCATTAATAACGAATATTACAATCCGGCCACTGTGTGCATCTAATACACATGATAAAAAGACCTATTACATACCGTAGAAACTTTATATCCATTTCAAAATCAATTGGCAATGAGTAGAGAGGTCCCAGATGTTATTAAGTGATTACCCATTCCACTTCCAAGCAATGTAGGATTCATTTCCTTAACATCCCCCTCACGTGCAGTCGCGTTTGAGGTCTGTCACGTGTGGCTACTTTTTGGGTCCTATCATCGTGCAGCCTTTTCGCTGGTCTGTCATCGCGGGGTGTGGATTGTGAATTTTATAAAATGTGGGGTGAAACGGGCCCCGCTCTGATACCATGTAGAAACTTTATGTCCATCTCAAAAACAATTGGCAATGAGAGGAGATGTCTCAAATGTTATTAAGTGATCACCCATCCTACTCCCAAGTAATGTGGGACTTTATATCTTAACATCCCCCTTACGTGCAGCCGCGTTTGAGGTCTGTCATGTGTGGCCACTTTTGGGCCCTATCATCGTGCAGCCTTTTTGCTGGTCTGTCATCGTGGGGTGTGGATTGTAAATTTTTTAAAATGTGGGGTGGAACGGGCCCCACTCTGATACCATGTAGAAACTTTATATCCATCTCAAAATCGATTGGCAATTAGTAGAGAGGTTCCAGATGTTATTAAGTGATTATCCATTCCAACGACTGAGACAAATAACACATCAAAATCAAATGAAAGATACATTTAGTGATAATTTAATTTAGTAGTTCCGAAATGTCAAGGTCGAATCTGCAAAAGGAATTAATGCGGCGGGAGCCATGCACGGTGCCTCCGACGTTTGACATTAATCTCCTTTCGCTTTTACGATGAAATTCAGTGTTTTGGCCTCTTCAAAAATCTTGAAAACATTAATTTAGCTCTTTCGAAACTAAATTTTATGCTCGTCCCTCGTAGAAAAATTCTTGCATCTGCCACTGCAACCTATGTGCTAGATCGGGGACTATATAAGATGTACCATTCGAAATAGTATGAATCTTGCAACCGATTATGGATCAGGTCACCTATATCAAAAAGTACATCTACATCTGTTTCCCATTCATGCAAATACATTTGTATAATTTTGCGATTGAAATTGCATGGAAACAACACCACAGTTACTTCTCCATACAAGGGATTAATTTAATTAGCTCCAACAGATCGAATGTGGCCTTAAGACCAGTAAAAGAAACCTCGAAAATGAATTAGGGTGTGTTCCACTAACTCAAAAAAGTACTCTGTACTTATTTTTTGAATTAAATGTGATGTATTATGAGAGATGACTTGTCTCACAAAATGGAAAATAAGTAGTTGAAAAATGAGAACCTTAACCGATCGAAGGGAGACTTTAAAATTCAACAGGCGGCTTCTCGATAGGCTTCTCGATAGGAAGGATACAAACTCCGAAGCTTGTTTGCAAATGGGGTGAAGGAAAGTCTTATCCTTCAATACTCTTCCCATGGATCAGAAGGTTTTTGTGGTGCCCAGCGGGTACCACATGGCGGTATCCATCGGCAATTTGAACCATTCAAACGTATTTTGGATGGTCCAGATTTATTCTCTCTCACTTCCCTCATTCCATCACTCTCTCTCCTCTTTTTCTCTCTCTAAAATCCAGACCCTTCAAAAAACATTTGGACAATCCGAATTGCCGACGGATACCACGTGTATTTTAGTACCTTACCGGCACCCAAAAATTTCTCCTTACCGTGACGTTGTAAAGTCAAAGCTATAGTTTTTTTAAAGGGGAATTTTTAGACCGGTCCTAAAAATTAGGTTCGGACTTCATTTAGTCCAGCACAATTATTTATATTTTTTATTCCAACCTTGCCCCTTCACGTGCAGCAGCCCACTGAACTAGAAAGCATTTAATATAAAAAAATTATCCAATGCTCCATGAGTATTGGTGCACCATTAAAACATTGTTTAAATTTCAAAAAGTAATATCTTTTGTTGTAGTTATTCATTTTTTTTAAAAATTATATTTTTGGAACCTATTCGACGGTATCTACCAAACAAGATCCATATTGAATATGAAATTATGTAAGATTAAAAAAAATATCATTTTCTATGAGAACTCTCTATGAGAACTGTTTCTATGATAATTGTCTCCATGAAAACTGTCTATGAGAATTATTTCTACGAGAACCGTTCCTATGAAAACTGTCTTTATGAAAACTGTTTCGGACAAAAATATCTTTGACTATGTGAGCTGGTTATGAGAACTGGCAATTCTCATAGTCAGTTCTATGAGAATTATATGAAATAACTATGTGAACTGAAAAATACACAGTTCAAATAGTCTTACCACACACTTAAATAGACAGTTCTCATAGAAAATACACAATTGTTATAGAAAATACACAGTTTTCATGTATAATACTCAATTCTCATAGAAAATACACAGTTCTCATAGATAGTTGTCATGAACAATATACAATTCTCATAAAAAATATACAATTCTCTTAGAAAAATAAACAGTTCTTATAGAAAAATACACAGTTCTCATAGAAAAATACAATGTTTCCATAGAAAATACACAGTTCTCATGTATAATACACAGTTCTCATGTATAATACACAGTTCTCATAGAAAAATATAATGTTCTCATATAAAATACACAGTTCTCATAGACAGTTCTTACCCTTAGTTATGTGAATTGGTTATGAGAACTGTCAATTCTCATAGTCAGTTCTATGAGAACTATGTGAAAATGGCTATGAGAACTGAAAATATACAATTCATATATAGGGTTTTCAAGGGTAGAAGAACCAAACTGGAATAAGCAGATTGAAAGGGGGAGGGGGGAAATAGATTCGGCTTGATTTCTAAAGCAAGTTTATCGATTATGAGAGTAGTCCGTGGAAATTAGGCGGCAACTGCTAATGGCTTCATTGTTGGACTAACCAACCACAGGTCGAAACAGGATTGCCGATTGCAAAATTTTACCTTAAACTAGGCTTGAAAACAGTGGGCTTGGAAGCTAGGATATGGTCTTTTCTTAAGGGGTGAATAGTACCAAGGGACAGTAACTAAGGCTAGCTCTTTATTAGAAGGATGACAAAGAAAGGAAGAAACGAAGGAAAGGATTCTTAACCTCACTAGGCATAAGCAAAATGAAGTCGATAAAGAGCAAGACGAAGTAAATTAAACAGGCTAGGCAGTAGGCACAATACGAAGGTGAGGCTAACATGAACCATGCATAGTAAGTTAATAACCTCATTCGTGCTTGGTTTAAGAATTGACGGTATCGTTTTGCTATAAGAATTTTCTATGAGAACTATTTATATAAGAATTGACTCTATGAGAACTGTTCCTATGAGAATTTTCTCTATGAGGGCTGTCTTTATGGAAACTGTTTTTATGAGAACTGTCTTTATGAGAACTGTTTTAATGAGAAGTGTCTATGAGAATTGTCTCTATGAGACTAGTTATGAGAACTATGTCTATTAGAACTCTCTCTATGAGAACTGGGCACAATTCTTATAGAAAATACACAGTTCACATAGTTTCACCATACACTAAAATACACAGTTTTCATAGAAAATACACAACTCTTATAGACACTTCTCATGGACAATACATAGTTCTCATAGAAAAATACACAGTTGTCATTAAAAATACACAGTTCTCATAAAAAATACACAATTCTCATAGACACTTCTCAGGGACAATATACAGTTCTCATAGAAAAGTATACAGTTCTCATAAAAAATACATAATTCTCATAGAAAAATACATAGTTCACATAGACAACTCACCTAATTGACATAGATAATAAATACAAAAATTCAACTACAGAATAATTTTCTAAATGAGCACGAAGAATCTAGAGCAAGCTTCAATATACCAGTTGATAAGCTTTATCTAGTTTTTTATTAGTATACTACAATATTATTTGACACATAGTAGACTGAAGTACCGAAATACCATTTGATAAGCTTCAAAAAAACAAAAAAAAAAATCTTGTGGACTGAAGTACCGAAACAAAGAATCACAGGTTTTGTATCATTAATAGCTTCAGAGGTGCGACTAAGATAATGTTATAGTAATTGCCGACTCGAGATTGTTTCCTCGCAGCCACTGATTGTAGATTGCGGATTCGTTCTCTGATCACGCCGCCGCTCTAGCGTAGTCGACGACGCCGGAGCTTGCGATGAACCGGAGGATGAAGAGCATCGCCATTGACGAAGAAGACGAGGACAGCGATGACGTGGTTAACAAAGAGAGAGATCTGCATCGGCGACAGAACACGACACCGGTCCACCGGAGCTGCCGCCGTTGTCAGAGATGAAGGGGACGCCTTTGAATTTACTTTTTCATGGACGAAAACATGCCAGGTGTAGAGGTAGAGAGAGGAGGTGGTTGTTGGAGAGGAAGAGGGAGAAAGAGATGATTTGTTGATGATGGTGAGATTGAATCAACGAGACAGAGTAAAAAGGGCAAGAAAGTCATGACATGACATATCCGAGCCTACGCAGCTTCGGAAATAATATTTAGGATTGGGATCAAAACGAACCTAAAAAAGAGGACCGGCCTCTAATTTTCTATAATTTTATTTGAAGCTGAAAATTCTATAGAAAATTAGAGACCAATCCTGTTTTTTAGGTTGTGTTTCATCCCAACCCTAAAATATTTTTTCCGAACCTGTATAGGCTCGATTATGTACATAATGACATTTTTCACCCCCAAGCCAAATCGACTCCCCTCTCTCTCTAAATGCTCTGACCTCTCATGAGTCATGATTCTCATCTCTCCCCATCCCATCCCACCTCAACCCCTCGACCCCCACCGCCAACACCCATGGTGCAAGATCGGCACCGCCGTCAACTTCTCCGACGAGTCCGCTTTCGCCGACGGCGAATAGAGTCGGATCCAAGAAATCTTCCAGCCTTTTGTTCGCCACGTTTCTCCCTTGATCTTCTATACTGAGCTCTGGTTGACATGGTTGATGATTGAGAGTGAAGCGACGGAGGACAAACGAGGCATTTTTGGATCTGTCGGACGGTGGCGAGAGGACTCGAATCGTCGGTTTGGTTCGGGATCTCCATCTCTGTTTTGCTGGAAAAAAATGGTATAGTTAGTGTTCGTAGAACGGGATCGTTCACCATCAATCCAGCTGTATCTTCATAAACTTGCGATGGTCTTCAGAGGCCTCTGAATTCCATCAAATAAATTTCCCAAAATTCCAGGACCAAACTCCACTGCAAAGGCTTGTGTGTTCGTAGAACGGGACAAATGGTTTAGTTGCTTTTCTTTTTGTAGTTTAATGGTGGAATCTAGAAAGTAGTTGTAGGGTGCAAACGTATAAATTGTTGGAAGAAACCAGATTCGCGTCCCCAATCAAGTCGGAGAAAGAATTGCGAATCCACTCGGTGGGTTATGAGAACTGTATATGCGAATTGTTTGTTTTAGTGTATCATGGGTCTATGTAAAATGTACGGTGGATTATGAGCACAGTATATGCAAACTATTTATTTTCATGTGTGGTAAGGCCATGTGAACTGTGCAGTGGGCTATGAGAACTGTATATGAGAACTGTTTATTTTAATGTGTGGTGATGCTATGTGAACTATGTTGTGGGCTATGAGAACTGCATATGCGAACTCTTTATTTTAGTGTTTGGTAAGATTATGTGAACTGTGCGGAAGACTGAGAACTGCATATACGAATTGTGTATTTTAGTGTGTCGTAAGGCTATGTGAACTGTGAGGTGGGTTATGAGAACTGCTTATACGAATTATTTATTTTAGTATATCGTGAGGCTATGTGAACTTTGCGATGGGCTATGAGAACTGCATATGAGAACTGTTTATTTTAGTGTGTCGTGCGGCTATGTGAACTGTGCAGTGGATTATGAGAACTGCTTATTTTAGTGTGTGGTAATGTTATTTTAGTGTGTGGTAAGGTTATGTGAATTGTGCGGTGGGTTATGAGAACTGCATGTGCGAATTGTTTATTTTAGTATGTTGCGAGGTTATGTGAACAGTGCTATGGCTATGAGAACTGTATATATGAACTGTTTATTTTAATGTGTGGTGATGTTATATAAACTGTGCGGTTAGTTATGAGAATTGCATGTGTGAATTGGTGGTGGAGGTTTTCTCTATTTTTTTTAAATATTTTATTTTTCAGCCTTACTTTTTTATTACTACTACTACTATATTTGGCTGGATTTTAGTTGAGTGCTACAAATTTGTTCAATTTTTTGGTACTTTAAAAAATTATTCAATTTTTGTTTGTGTGTGCATTTTCTATGAGAATTGTGTATTTTTTTATGAGATTTGTGTATTTGTCCATGAGAACTGTCTATAAGAACTATATATTTTTCATGAGAACTGTATATTTTCTATGAGAATTGTGTATTTTCTGCGAAAACTGTTTATGAGAACTGTGTGTTTTATAGAAGAACATTGTATCTTTCTATGAGAACTGTGTATTATACTTGAGAATTGTGTATTTTCTACGGGAACATTGTATTTTTCTATGAAAACTGTGTATTGTCTATGACAACTATCTATGAGAACTGTGTATTTTCTATGAGAATTGAGTATTGTCCATGAAAACTATATATTTTCTATGACAACTACATATTTTCTATAAAAATTGTATATTTTAGTGTGTGGTGAAACTATTTAAACTGTGTATTTTTCGGTTCACATAGTCATTTCACATAGTTCTTATAGAACTGACTATGAGAATTGGCAGTTCTCATAGCCAATTCACATAGCCAATGGTATTTTTGTCCGAAACAGTTCTCATAGGGACAGTTCGCATAGAAATAGTTCTCATAGACAGTTCTCATAGAGACAATTCTCATAGAAACAGTTCTCATAGAGACAATTCTCATAGCAAAAGGTATTTTTTTCAATCTTACATAATTTCATAGGGACAATGTATTTTTCATGAGAACTGTCTATGAGAACTGTGTATTTTTCTATGAGAATTGCGTATTTTTTATGAGAATTGTATATTGTCTATGAGAACTGTCTATTAGAACCATATATTTTTTAGCAGTTCACATAGCCAGCTCTCATAACTCTGTTCACATAGCCAGATTTCTATGAGAATTGTGTGTTATTCATGAGAACTGTCTATGAGAATTGAGTATTTTTCTATGAGAACTGTGTATTTTTCTATGAGAACTGTGTATTATCTATGACAACTGTCTATTAGAACCATATATTTTTTATGAGAACTATATATATTTTATGAAAACTGTGTATTTTAGTGTGTGGTAAGACTATGTGAACTGTATATTTTTCAGTTCACATAGCCAGTTCACATAGTTCAGTTCTCATAACCAATTCACAAAGCTAGTTCTCTATGAGAACAGTCACTTCTCATAGCCAATTCTCATAGAAGTGACTATAAAAACTGGCAGTTATCATAGAACTAACTATGAGAATTGACAGTTCTCATAGCCAGTTCATATAACTAAGGGTATTTTTGTCCGAAACAGTTTTCATAGGGACAGTTCTCATAGACAGTTCTCATAGAAATAGTTCTCATAGAATTTTTTCATAGCAAATGGTATTTTTTTAATCTTTCATAATTTCATATTCAATATGGATCTTGTTTAGTAGATATCGTCGAGTAGGTTCCAAAAATATAATTTTTTTAAAAAATGAATATCTACAACAAAAGATATGACTTTTTGAAATTTAAACAATGTTTTAATGGTGCACCAATGCTCATGGAGCATTGAATAATTTTTCTATACTAGATGCTCTCTAGTTCTGTGCGCTGATGCGCGTGAAGGGGCAAGGTTGGAATAAAAAATACAAATAATTGTACAGGACTAAATGAAGACCGAGCCTAAGTTTTTGGGCCGGCATAAAAATTCCCCATAAAATTAATAAAACTCATTTTTTGACTTTGTAAAAGTCCCACATGCAATTTGTCCATGTCAAAAAGGACGGGAGAACCTTCTTGTACCTGCACTAACAGCTGAATTTCTAGGGCACTGACGGATCCCACTTGAGAAAATAAACGTGGTCCTAATTATCATCCATAAATATAGTCAATAATATCTACATGACAGTTTTTTCACCTTTTTTCCAGGTTGTTCTGGCCAGATTATACACGCACTGTTGGGTTTGGGGAGCTTGGTTCGGTTGGTTTGTGATTTGTTAGCTATTCGGGGTTCGGCCTATGATTTGTTAGCTATTCGGGGTTCGGCCTAAACAATGGTATTACGGTAATTAATGATGCAGATTCTAGATCATATAAATAATATTTGGTATACACAATAGTTGGTATATGAGATCAAGATTACTTATTGGATACATTGTGAAAATTAGTACGAGAGATCTGTGTTTTTTGTTTGTGTTCCGTACTCAATAAAGTTTATTTTATGAAAAGTTGGTCAAAAGAAGGCCGATGCAAAGATCATCGGAGTCAAAAAAAGGCTAAAATACGTTTCCGCGCCCATTTACACATTCTAAATTTCATTCAACACGCACATCTTAATTATAAGTTATTTGTCAATTCAGTAAGAGTTTCACAAAGTTCATAGGGCTTTTCCACACATCATCAAATTGATCGTTTGAAACCGTTTCATCATAAGGATTCGCCCAAGGCAAGACTAGCTTGTACATTTACGAAGCCAAATTTGATCGTCTACACTTCCACCACTATCGGAATTTGACCACTGCCCTTTCACCCCTTGAGTACAGTCGCCAACACCTCGACTGGTGTAAGTTCACCACTGTATTTTTACTTTATCTCCCTCCAATCAATTGACACACTATCACCACAACAACTTTTGAGACATTTTTCTCATGTTTGATTATACAATTCGTACACATCGCGTAGCTCCGATTTGTTAAAAAATCAACGGTCTGAAACTGTTGGAGTTGGAGCGCCTGATCAACGGTCCGATTTTAATTGAACGAATGGATGTCTTTTAAACAAATGGGTGTGAAAGAAACTAATTGCTCCAGGGGTGCGTTGCTTAAATGAAAAGGTGTGATTACTCTTCTAAGTGATGTGATTCTTTCAAGAGTTGTATCCTTTCTCAAAGAGCACTTATGTATCTATATGAACTCCTCCACCCCAACGTTTTTTACTACTCCACAAAATTCGTCTCTCTCTCATAATAGTTACAGTACATAGAAAGATCTCTTGGAAGTTTTTCAATTTTGTTGGTTGCAATTCTTCACCCTAAGGCTTTGTTGAATCCTGGGGACGATTTTTCCTGAACCCAACAACAAACTCTATCGAGTGGAGGCAAATTACGTTCTAAAGATAGTGTCTTTAGATGTGGTTCAAAGCCTTCGAATCTCATCATCTTAACATTCTGTCCCAACAACAACCTCTCAAGTACGTGTTTTAGCCTAACGATTCCAACGATTTTTGTGCTAGCCTTCTTTCTACCTCTCTTTAATAAACGAAACTAAAATTTTTTTGTGGTTGGATTTCTACATCTTTTAGTACCTTAAAAACTCTATTTATTGATATACACACACAAAACTTCCAATAAGGGCGCCCTTAACTTATTAAGGAAGTCCATTTCCCGACCAATTTGCAATGATCCAAGCCGCTCAATGTGTTCAGAACGTGATTTTAAGGGTACCCGTGAGAAATCAGCAAAAAAAAGACCGAAAATGGCTTGATCCGAGCAGTTTTTGTTTGTATTTTATTGAACGGTTCAAATAAAAACTGCTCAAATGAAGCTCTTCCCGGTCTTTTTTTTTTGCTGATTTCTAACGAGTACTCTTAAAATCACGTTCTGAATACATTGAGTGGCTTGGATCATCAAAATTTGATCTGAAAAAGGGAGAAAAGGGAACGTCCGCATTTTATTTAAAATGAGGACGCCCTCATAGGAAGGGGACTCTCTCTCTCTCTGCTCATACAAACATGAGCACCCCTCCAGCCATTGGATCGCAAATTCAATAGGTTATGATCGTTGGATTGAAAAACCTATTACGATCATTGTATTTTTCTCCATCGTGCTTCCTCTCTCCACCGTGTTTCCTGTCTTCTTCCAAAGTTACTCTCCCGCTCTCTCCCTCCCTCCCTCTCCCCTTCCTCTCTCTCTCTCCCACTCTTCTCTCCTGTTCGCTCCTGTTGCCACACCACCACCCTCCAGCCCTTTGTCAACGCCATTTTCGAAAACCCTAGCGACCACAAGGACGCTCTGCCCACGATTGAAACAGGTAAACCATTCATTCTCGCCCTAATAATCTTCCTTATTTTTTGACGATACTTTGATCCTAATAAAAATCTGTTTACCCTCTTTGCTGCATTTAATAAAAATCTGTTTACCCTCTTTGCTTTCCAACTGTAATTGGAAAATTTGGCTTAAAAAACATAATGCTTCAGTGGCTTCCACGTATTCGATGGAATGCTTCAATTAGGTTCTTATTCTTCCCTCAATTGCTTTCCAAGTATTTGATAAAATCTCCAACTGTAATTGGAAAACTTGGCTTAAAAAACATAATGCTTCAGTGGCTTCCACGTGTTCGATGGAATGCTTCAATTAGGATCCCAGTATAGTTTAACAAAAGGGATTGAGTTTAACATAACTGGCCGTACCTTTATAAGACTGTAATTGTCTGGAATGCCACGAAGATAAATATAGTTAACGATTTTCCTCACTAGATAAGATGTTGTCATTACTTTTCTACAAAACTGACCATTAGATTGTGAGAGACACTCGACTGCCCCTGGCAGATGGGAAAAGTGTAAAATCCCTTTGTTAATTTTGGTTCTAGCTTGACAGAGAGAAATGAAGAAACCACAAATGATGAAACTTAATTTTGACCTCCCCTTTCTTTTTTTTTTATCTTCGTACGATAGCAGAAAGTACCATAAAAATAAAGCACTAGCTACCATAAAAATAAAGCACCAGCCATCAAGGAGCAGAAAGTGAGAACAATCTTGGGTAAGAAGATAAAGTGAGAACAATCTAAGATTGTGTCATGTGAACTGAAACTTAGCAACACAAAAAAATTCACATTGATATTTTTTTGAAATATTCTGGAAGTCCAAGTCGAGCCCAAGAAATAAGCTCAAATATAAATGATATTTTTGGAGGAGTCTTAATATCGAGCTTCTAGATACTAGAAGTTCTTTGTCAAAATATCTAAATTTGTTAGAGCACATGTATAAATCTAGAATTTTCTATATAGAAATATCTTGTAAGAAATATCTTCAGACTAGAATCATCCATATAGTAGTATAAATATTAACAGAAATCCTATTGGTACCGACGGGTACCATAGGGAAAATGTACCGACGGCCGCCGGACGGCCGTCTCCGGCCACCGGACGGCCGATCCGAGCCGTCCAAAAATTTTAAAAAATAAAATCGAGTGGGCCTACGCGAGAATCAATGGCATCCGAGGTGTGTAGGGTACTTGATCCGAGCACCCATTTTTCGTGTATATTTGTATATACGTGTATATACACGAAAAAGGGGTGCTCGGATCAAGTACTCTACACACCTCGGATGCCATTGATTCCCGCGTAGGCCCACTCGGTTTTATTTTTTAAAATTTTTGGACGGCTCGGATCGGCCGTCCGGTGGCCGGAGACGGCCGTCCGGTGGCCGTCGGTACATTTTCCCTATGGTACCGTCGGTACCAATAGCACTACTCAAATATTAAATAGAGGTGAGTTTAGTCATTTTTGTACCAAGTCAAAAACATTTGAATTCTATTGTAATACAAGTACCCCTCCCTCCATCGTTGTCTTAAACATTTCTTCATCTTTCAAATACTAAAAACCTCCTCTTCTTCCAACACAACAAAAGTACCCCTCCCTCCATCGGTCTTAAACATTTCTTCCTCTTCCAAATAGTAAAAACTAGCGTTTAACCCTTTCTATGCACGGGCAAAACTAACCCGTTCTAGCGTTGTGCCCGTTCGATACACGGGACAATTAATAAAAGTAGGTTTGAACGGACACAATGCTATAACGTGTTAGTTTTACCCGTGTATAGAACGGGTTAAACGCTATATTATACGGTTCAGATCGGTTTGGAACCATAACCGTGAACATGAATCCACAAACCAAACCATATAATGCGGTATCTAATTGTTTTAAACCATGACCAAACCACACTACTAAAAAACTGAACCAAATCTTTCGGTTTGGATTGGTTTGGACTGGATTCACGGTTTGACGGATTTTTTGCTCACCCCTACTCACCGTTAGTTGCTCCGGTCGGTTTCCGCAGCAGAATCGCAAATTACAACCGCTGTAATCCGCACGTGGCATTGGTTTGGCTCAACCGCTGCAATCCGTACGTGACATAGGTTTGGTTCAAGATCCACATGGTGATGTCTTTTCGCGGTGACGGCTTCGTATAAGCACCATCCACCACATCCTCTCTCTCTCTCTCTCCAGTCGGTTGAGAGAAACCCTCACGTTTTTCCTTGCAGAGACGAATAGCTAGAGAAGAAGAAGAAATGGCGAGCAACAAGGGCCGTCTGCTCTCGTCAATCATGAACCTATCCGCTCCAAAACTAGGTCTTCCCTACACGAGACCTGAACCGGCGAGTCTCTCCGCTTTGAACTCGCTGGTTCGCCTCTTTTGCTCTTCGACTTGGCATCCTCAACAACCACCACCGCCACAAGATCAACAGATCGAATCTAACAAGCTAGAAGGAGAGGAATCAGAAACCAAAGAACAGGTTCAAAACGGTGAAGTTGAAAATGAAGACGACGGTGACGAATTGGACTTGAACAAAGAGACCGGGGAGATCGGAGGGCCTAGAGGCCCGGAGCCCACTCGGTACGGCGATTGGGAGCGGAAAGGCCGTTGCCACGATTTCTGAGAATTCCTTTTACCAGTCGGTAACGGACTTGATTTCGACTTTTTAGGGTTTCGATTATTTCGGTTGATAGGAACATTAAATAAGAATCTCGTTTTTTTTTTGGGTAATTAATAAGAATCTCGTATTGTTGTTTCTTTGTCGCTTTTTGTTTCCTTTTAAGTGATATCTAAATCCATAGATTAGTAAAGGTGAAAAAAAATTGATGTAGTTGTTGCAGATACAAATGCTTTTTGGATTTGAATGTTATATTTTCCTTAGAATTGCAGATTCTGGATTGTCGGTTGTAAATTCTGGATTACTATCATAATCTGTGAATGTGAAAAACTGTTTGAATTAGGCTGTGTTTCAGAAACCAATTAAGAACTTATTTTTTGTTCAATAAGAAGGTGTGTTCCACAAAAATAAGAAGAACCCCTGCTGCATTTCAGAATTTACATAGGTACCAATGGGCGCCGGGCCGTCTCCAGCCACCGGATGGCTGATCCGAGCCGTCCAAAAAATCTATAAAAAAAAAACCAAGGGGGCCATCACGGGAATCAACGGCATCCGAGGTGCGTAGGGTGCTTGATCCGAGCACCCCTTTTCCGTGTGGAATAGGGAAGTCACGGCCGGTCCACTAAAACGGAACATGTGGCAGTTGATGCAGTTGTTGCACATACAAGTGCTTTTTGGATTTGAATGTTATATTTTCCTTAGAATTGCAGATTCTGGATTGTGGGTTGTAAATTCTGGATTACTGTCATAATCTGTGAATGTGAAAAACTGTTTGAATTAGGCTGTGTTCCAGAACCAATTAAGAACTTATTTTTTGTTCAATAAGAAGGTGTGTTCCACAAAAATAAGAAGAACTCCTGCTGCATTTCAGAATTTACATAGGTACCAATGGGCGCCGGGGAGGGAAATCGTACCGGCGGCCGCGCCGGGCCGTCTCCAGCCACCGGATGGCTGATCCGAGCCGTCCAAAAAATCTAAAAAAAAAAAACCAAGGGGGCCATCACGGGAATCAACGGCATCTGAGGTGCGTAGGGTGCTTGATCCGAGCACCCCTTTTCCGTGTGGAATAGGGAAGTCACGGCCGGTCCACTAAAACGGAACATGTGGCAGTTGATGCAGTTGTTGCACATACAAGTGCTTTTTGGATTTGAATGTTATATTTTCCTTAGAATTGCAGATTCTGGATTGTGGGTTGTAAATTCTGGATTACTGTCATAATCTGTGAATGTGAAAAACTGTTTGAATTAGGCTGTGTTCCGGAACCAATTAAGAACTTAGTTTTTGTTCAATAAGAAGGTGTGTTCCACAAAAATAAGAACCCCTGCTGCATTTCAGAATTTGCATAGGTACCAATGGACGCCGGGCCGTCTTCAGCCACCGGATGGTTGATCCGAGCCGTCCAAAAAATCTATAAAAAAAAACCAAGGTGACCATTGCGAGAATCAACGGCATCCGAGATGCGTAGGTGCTTGATCTGAGCACCCCTTTTCCGTAGGAATAGGAAAGTCACGGCCGGTCCACTAAAACGGAACATGTGGCTTCGTGATATGTACAAGGCTGCCTTTTTCGTGCATATTCCATAATTTTAGCCATTAAAAACATAGTAATTGTTTTATTACTCTGTCCCAAGTTGTGAAATTACCAGAGATTGTCCGTGCCTTTAGCATCCCGTTCTGAACACAATTTAAATAAATTACCCCCTCTCTATTATTGACCACACCGCCAATCAAGCTGACTTCTCCTAAAAGTAGTGTTTTCAAATAAGCTTTAAATAGATTTCATCTAATCAACTACGCTTAGATTTCATCTAAGCATGCATCAATTCAACGCACCCAAAAAATATGTCAAAAAATAGCATATTTGCTGTAATACTTTAGAAATGCCTAAAACATAAATAAATCTCACATGGAATATTAACCAATAAACAAAACAAAAAATGAATATCAAAACAGAAGTGTAAAGAGAGTATCTTCCTCGTAAAACTTCTTTCTGATCTTTTTATTTGTCACTTCTGATCATGAATGTCTTTAAACTTTATCGTCATCAATTTTCGAATTGTCTTCAATTGTCTTCATCACTCTTGAACACACGTCTATATACTTCGTCCAAAGAACAAAATTAAGAACATGAACAACAATATAAAAACATACAAAAAAATAATTACATGAGTAAGAATTCCCTCTTGTAAAGCAAAATGGTGACGAAATACAAAATTAAGAACATGAACAACAATATAAAAACATACAAAAAAATAATTACATGAGTAAGAATTCCCACTTGTAAAGCAAAATGGTGATGAAATAAGTTACCTTAACCATAGATCTCATTTATTCGTCCTAACACGGGCGATCATTACCTGTATAGATGTTATCCTAACACATCTCATTTACTTTCATACAAAAGAAAATACATCCATGGAGAGAAACAGTGTACTACTCCACACAACACGACACGAAAGTGCCTCAAAACATCTAACCTAGAGAGAGGGAGACAACGTGTAGAAATTAGAATAACGGAAAAAATAAAAAGATTTGATTATCTCATGTTCTGTCAAAGCAGAGGTAATGACCCTCTCTCTTTCTCCAAACAAGGTATGAAGGAAGCTGATTTCTTCTCTTCTTGGAGAAGCTTACGAATTAGATTATTAAGGAAAACATAGATTCATTTCTTGAAAGAATGCTACTCCGTTTTAAGGAAACAATGTAATTACCAACTTTAAAAAAGGATTGTTTCCTTTTAGTATATGAATCAAAAAAGGTTTGTTTCCTTTTTGAATGTAGAAAAATCAGCCTAAAAGGAAACAAAATTAATTAAGGGAAATGATATTGGCACTCCAAAAATTGATGCAGGCGAACAAGCTTTTTAACCATTCAAACCACGCATAAATAGGAGTTTGAGAGTGTCCGGGGCAAGTCCGCAAAGTTTGACCTGTTTTGCAAATTTATTGCGCCTGGGCTCATCCTCAAAGCTGCACAACAAGTCAAACTTTGCGAGCTTTCACCGGACACTCCCCAACTCCGTTTTGCGGGTGGTTTGAATTGTTAAAAAGTTTGTTCAATGCACTTTCCAACCCAAATACTTTGGATAAAAAACTATTTATACATCAAAAGACGTCCCCATATTAGTCTTAGTGGGTCAACAAAACTATTCATTTTGGTAAAACGCTCACATCTCTCTCATTTTTAATCGGATCATGACCAATTGTACAACAATAAATAAGGTTTTGAAAGTATTAAAAGGTGATGGAAACAAACAATGAAAATGATAAAGTTTAGTTTATGAAAAGTTGGTCAAAAGGAGGCCGGTTCGAAGATCATCGGAGCCAAAAAGGCTAAATACGCTTCCGCGCCTATCTACACATTCTAAGTTCCATTCAAGACGCACATTCCTAATTATAAGGTATTCGTCAATTCCACAAGAGTTTCACAAATTTCATAGGGCTTTCCACACATCATCAAATCGTGACTTTCATCATAAGGATTCACCCAAGGCCAAACTTGTACATTTACGAAGCCAAATTTGATCGTCTATGCCACCGGCACCAACGGTCCAACACTGTCACTTGACCATTTCGAATACAACGCTAACACCACTATCGGAATTCGACAACTGCCCTTTCATCTCTTCAATACAGTCGCAAGAACCTCGACCGCTATAAGTTCACAAATGTATTTTTACTTCATCTCCACCCAATCAATTGAAACACTATCACCACAACAAGCTCTCAAGGACTACACCACCATCGCTTCACCGCCACTTCCAGTTTTATTTCACCACCACCGAAATCACTAAATAAGTTTAAAATGATTGCAATATTGAAATCTACTGCCTTCAATCATTTTCAGTGACATAATAACCGCTAACAAAGAACACATGTAGACTATTTGACAATTTTAACAAAGAACATAAAAAAGATTGAGAAGTTCTTACTTTAACTAAGTTCGAGAAATATAAAATTTGTATTTTTAAGAATTTTTAAATTCAACTCACAACCAGCCCCACCACGATGGCCACCAACGTATTTTAGTGGGAAATGAAGTTTAAATCCTATTTGCAGTCTAGTGGTATGGGATGGATAATCGATTTTGGAGGCAAAATCCAACTTCACTGAATAAAACTAAAAATTCAACATTATACCTTTGCTTGACAGTTAAAAGTTTTATGTATTGAAGAAATTCCAGTTGATTGCTCATCCAATGAGTTCCTGTGCCAAATAACCTCAATTGACTCCTTGTACCAGTTTCACTTCATACATGAAGGTACATCAGTTGTCTTTCTATTTTTTTTTTTTTTACCTTGCTTCACTTGGATGGTGCCCCACTTATGAGTTATGATTACTTGATGTTATACTTCATTGCTATGGTACTTGTCTTAGTTTTAGCATACCTTAGTTCTGCTGTTCGTTTCGGAGCGAGTGGAAAGTAACTCCAGGGAAGAATTCTGCAGGTGCCAGTGAATGGCGTAACAAGTAATTATGGAGGAGAACTAGAGGGTCGAAATTTCATGAAAGCTCAAATGACTGCAGTCAACAATTCCAAACCATTTTCTTCAAGATGCATCCACCTCTTTTGTTGAATGGGTTAACGTTTCACCAGCTAAGGTTAATTGAGTTGGTAATTGTATTCATTTTTCCAAGTAGGTCACAAAGGATTTCCTCAACACTTAGTTTGCATTATTGACTACCCTTGTCTGTATTAGTTTCTGGTGATTTCAAGCTGAAGCACTCTAGACTTGATTTTACTTTGGCATTATTGTTTTGCTTGAGAAGTATGATGATGTAGCATCATACTGACATTATCGATGCATTATGATTTATATGATCATAGAAGTACGTAGGAATCTGAATATCTTAGTTATGTACTTAAGCCTGCTTTGATAATTGTTGTGGAAGACAATTCGAGGAAAGTATCACCAACTCCGCTTAGAAAAGACATCTTCTATGCGTTTAAGTAGGTAGTTGGTTTGTCATTGTTTTAAAGGGAAAGCATCCCGTGATCAATAGGTTATACTTGGAAGTAGGTATTCAGTACATGAACAAAACTGTATTCTTGTGCCATCTCATGAGGACATGATATTGGTGGTACCAAGAAGCCGACACTCTGAGAAATTGAATTTGCTACTTTTCTTAAATTTATTTTCATCTTTGATTTCTGCTTTTTCTGTGATATATGAAGTGTCTGAAATCTGCATTTTAGTACAGGTTTTGGCCGGAAGAGCTGGACACAATCAAGAAGTCAGCTTCTTAATAGAATGGATCATTGGTTTTTTGTAGTCAAGGTCATAGGTAGGGCTATCACTTGTCAATGGGCCAGAATTTATCTTCTATCTTGGCTAGGACTTCGAAGGGACTCTCACTGTTATATTAGTAAATGGAGACCACCATTCCATGTGAACAGTCAATGATCATTTGAAGAGAATTGCATTCATATGCCGTAACGCATCCTCGAGCTTAGATATTAAAAGAGCATCAGATAACTGAAACAGCTGTTCACAATCTATCTCCCTAGAATTTGGGAAGTTGCCTCATTTATTAGTCGAGCAAATGCCAGTTAGCCATTTATCTTGACACTCTTTTACACAATCTCCTCCTCTTTCACAAGTAATCGTGACCACTGTACTTAGTTGTGGACTCTACTATTGCCTGTGAGAAAGTATGTACAAAACGGATGTAAACATGGACGGGTTACTACCATTTTTCTTATTAGCTCTTTGCATAATCAATTCAGATACAGAAAATTAATGTGATAGCAAGTGACTTTTGCTAAAGTTTAGCCGATTCCCACTTCTTTTTCCTCCTATAGCCGATCACCTCCCTTGCTTTACAGCGTGAAGCCTGTCACCACATCACTAGAATATGGCTTTTCACTTTGCTACTGCAGTACATCACAGAGTATCGAGTTCTCTCTCCCTCTCCCTCTCCACCCATCACTATGAGCTTCATCTTCTTTTGTTGACTAAGAGTTTTTTATGTATGTGTGTATTAATATCTTCTCTAGATTGATGCATGTTCATGCTTAATTGTGATACAACATCGAGGGAAAACCTCTCTGGTCCAAAGAAAGCAACTAAGAAGAAATGTCAAGTATTCAAAATGGATGGATTAGGTTCACTTGGATGTGCTGTTTTTCAAGACTGTAGTATTGCTGATGTAAATTTACTCGACAAATGCATGTTTGAAATGTTGTGTTGCATATATATGTGCATACAAATGAGTGCGTGTAGGTTTGCGTGCAGACGTGTGTAGATGTTTATGTATGCATACTGCTAGGTTTTGGGGTGATTTGATACATGCATGTATGTAATCTCCTTCACGATCGGACATAAGGGTGGCCGGCTTGGGCGATGGCCTTAAAATTATGATAAAGCTTCACCAGACCCCTAACGGAGTGAGACACTACTTGCTACTTCTTTCTATTACAAACTGAGAAGAGTACTATATAAAAGACAACAGTTGTTGGAATCCAAATATCTTGGCCCATCCAAAAGTTTCATAGCTTGATAAGTTTTCCCCCAAGGCTAAATTTTCACTGTCTTTTTTGTTGTTTTTTCTTAATCTTTATCAAGTTCGTGTCAAACTTTGTGGACTAATTGTTCACCTTGACGAATAGGATCTACAAAGTAATCAAAAGCCCCCAAAGGTTCACTCATTGGCAGTTAAATCGTATATTCTTATTGTCTAGACTTTAGCTGCCTGCAACAACAGTTTATGCCTTCAACATGAATTTGCAGCATACTATGCTTGCATTGATAATCTTCTTACGCTTCTGCAAATCTCATTTTTTTCACATTGTTCTTCCTAATGATTGGAAAATTTCTGTGAAGTTCATAGTTCTACAAGGCATGTTCCGAAGAACATTGTCCATACTTTCAGTACGTTTGAGGGGATATTATGCGACAACTGAGATTATCCATACTAAAGGCAGGACATGATTTTTTCTTCAAACTCATGGATCATCTTAAGCCATCTATTCTTAGCAAGATAGAAATTTCAGCCCAAGTTGATTCATTCAACTACTACCTCTGTTTCAAAATATTCAAGCACCTTAGAAACAGTCGAGTCATCCTTTTTCATGGCTGCATCACAAGTAATTTTAAACGCCCCCTATCGCCATTTCTCCACATTACAATTTGTCTCTTCTAACTAGAAACAGATGTGCAATCAGCCTCTGTTACAGAAAGCAAATCTAGCCTTGAAGAGATGCCTTCTGGATAAACTGTAAAGGGTCTACTATTTTGTGGCTAAAGTCGTTGGCATAGACAGATTGAGTCGAGCCTTGAAGAGGATGCATTCTGGATAAACTGTAGAAGGTCTACTATTTTGTGGCTGAAATCACTGGCAAAGACAGATTGGGTCGAGCCTTGAAGAGGATGCCTTCTGAATTAAACACTGCTGTTGCTTAACAGATTTGATCTTGAAGGAATCCAGACCCGATATCCCTGCCCTTGATGAGACTAGACGAAGGCTAAACCCACGAAGCCCTGGCTCCTCTAGATGCCTCCAAGAAGCCACGGTTTGGGTAATAGTTCCTTTCATCATTAGAGCCCTGTATGCATTCGGGAATTTACGAGCCTCCACCCTTGTCAACCCCCGTGAAGTCTGTAAACCCCATTCCCCCCCATGATTTTGGCAAAGGCATAGCTTCCCAATTAAGCCAATGGATGCACAAAGCCTCCAGATCCCCCTTCCACCAGAAAATTGCAAATAATAGACTTTAACCTATCTCAAAGCTTTTGGTGGAGGGAAAAGTAGGCCATGCCAAAATGGTCCAGTCATTAGATTTATGTGCAGACTGCAGAACCAATCGGAGCAGCGTGCACCCCTAGAGATATCAAACAAGATATTCTCATTGTATTTTCACGAGACTTTTGTACGATGAATAATGTTCGAATAGTGTTTTGCTTACTCTAAAGCTAAAATCAATGGCAGGGCTTCTATTGTTCTGGAGTCTTTTTACACTATTATCAGAAGAACAAAGTAGTAGGCCAAAGAGAGGTAGTTTGGTTGAAGTATAGTGGAAGATCTGTGAGTAGACGACAAATAGTACAATGTCTCGTCTGTCGTAAACTCAGGCCATTGAACTACAAATTATAATCTTCTGTACACGGCTTAACTAAACAACACAACACGATTTCTCTCAATCAAAACCATAATCAAAAGACAAATAGAATGAAAAGTTCAACTCTGGACTACTCAAAACAGGAAACATGACATCAACTTTCTTCTTCCCCATGAAAATACTATTCTCAATATCCGTTTAGTTGTCAGCATACAGCAGAAAACCAAACAGTTCAATGTAATTCGCTTCGAACTCAGGCCTACGAACTTATTTCATCGAGACATGGCCGAATAGAACAAAAAAAAACACCGAACGCTAGTATTTCTCCCTACGGAAAACAAGCAAAAACAAAGGAACGAAAATAATCAAACTCTACATTAGTGCCAAAAGAGAACATGACCACTACTAATTATTTCAGTCTTTCCTCCCTCATACTTGCAAAATACAACTGCCTTCTCTTCTCTTCTAAGTTCTATCATCTCTCGTTTATATTTTCCGAACAAGGCGATATCGAGGATAACATTTCTTACTATAGTTTTTTCATGAATTATTCAGCTAATAAGATGGAAACATATATACCATTGTCCTTTCCATTCTTTTGATCTCTCTTCTCTTATGCCAAACTGAATCCTTTCTTTTCCTTTCCCTCCTAGTCTCTTCTCTTTTCTAACCGATTTTGCCAAATCGAGAGTAAATGAAGATGGGCATAAACTTGAAGTAGACATGAATCAGAATTTCAAGGTCGTGGTAGTAATGCGAAGGAAACAAGCAATGGCGGCAGGAGCAGAATTTATGGAAATAATAATAAATAAATAAACTAGAGAGAGAGAGAGAGAGAGAGAGAGAGAGAGAGAGAGAGAGAGAGAGAGAGAGAGAGAGAGAGAGAGAGAAATCTTTGGGTTTTCAGGAATTCGACGCAATTCGATTTTTTCAATCGACTTCAACCAATTCGGTTCTCCCCAAGAGAGCATAAAGATCAAAATAAGGAGGGAGATTTTCGATTTTATTGATAAATTTTTTAAAAAAATACAATTTCTAGCATATTCAACATGTGAAGTTATTCAAAACTTATTCACCGCAATGAATTACTTCTGGCCATCAATAACTACTCTTGGCGGCGTGAAATTACTCTTGGCCGCATATTTTTTCAAGTGTGGTTATTATGCACGATTCTAATGTTCTTTATATGCCTCTTGGCCGCTAATAGCTACTCTTGGAAAAATTCAACACGTACACTTCGCATTTTCAACATGCGAAGTTACTGAAAACTACATCATTTTGAAGTGATCGTGACTCACAGGGGATTGCACAGAAAATCTCTACCTGTAAGATTCATCTTGAGTTGATCTGAGACAATCGCGAATGTACGAAATTCTACGATACAACGAGGTATCCTATGATATATACGTGTATCCTAATTTAGTAAGTATCTAAAGATTACTTTTATTTTTCTCAACATATCTAAAGATTACTTAATAGGAAAAAGTCGTTAACCGATTTATCCAAATTCATGGGGCAGACTTTTGGCTTTCTGATTATAAATAGTTGCTATATCAGTTTTAATCTTTAGGTGGCAATTATATTTATCCTTGGTGATACCTACCACCAAATTTGGCTTCTAATGTTGGTAGTGGAGTTGCTTGTTTTTTTTTTTACTAATGGTTTCGAATGCTATAGTTATTAGTTACAAAAGCTGTTTTTTCCCATCAGCTTAATTTCTTGTGATGAAGGATTAGGCTCTTTGGGAAAGTGGAAGCCTACTGCAGTTGTGTGGAGGTGAGTGGAGGAGTATGATAAACCAAGTAGGATTTGAACCTGGTGATTCAGGTGATTCTGGGATACAAGATTGGTAGAGAGAGGTTGACATAGAGACGAAGGAAGGTTATGGTGGTGGTGAGAGACTCTAGCCTAGGGATAGGAGGAGTTCAGTATGTTGGAGGAAACAGAGATAGGACACTCATGAATGCTTTTTGTTGGCATGTGTTTGGGTTGTTTAGAGGGCAGCTTGAAGCTTCTGCCAGGCCCGACCTTTGTCATCAGAGAACGGTAGTAATACAGCGAACTTCGTTTTGGAATTCACCTACGTTCCAAAATTTGTAAATTTAGTGGGAAGTTGGCATACTTTCATACTTCCTGTCCAGTCGCATACCTTCATGGCGGCAGAATGTTGGGGTGATGGGGTTAATGCATAGAAAAAGGTGGTGGATGTTTCGTAAGATGTCTATTATTGTCTACCCTTTTTCAACATTGAAATACTTTAAAATTTTTGGTTTATTGGTAAATTGGAGTATCTCAATCATTCAGAGCTGTTTAATAGTTTTTGGCTTTGTAAGAGTGGTAACTGTTGAGATTAGTCCTTCACCTTATCTTATACAGTTTTGGAACTGATAATTTTTGTTTGCGAGTTTAAAGTTTACCTAGAAATACATTTCTTCCTACATAGCTGTGTAATTTTATTGATACACCATATTACTTTATCTCAGTTTATATGAGGTTGCTTATTTCTCATTGTTTTTCCTTTTCCTGTTTATTTTTATTTGATTATGTTTACACATATCGATAAAGGAAGATAAACATAAGAAAGAAGTAACACTATTTTCTATCAACCGTAGCCATCCGGACTATGCATCCTTCAAGATACAGAAAGAGGAGAAAAATGAGCAAACAACTGATTCCAGTCCAAATGAAGGACACTTCCATAAAATAGAGATCTATAACAAGAAAACCTAGTTAAATCAACAAACAAGTCCATTTTGGTTTTGGATGCTGCACTATGTGATGCTTTTTTTCAAGGGAACCATCAAAAAAGGTTCAACTTACCCAACTGAAATTTGTAAGAAGGATTCAGGGCCTATGTTTATTAAGGATTCAGGGCCTATGTTTATTAGCCAAATGCAAGTGCATCACAGAGTTACTGGAGGAAAAGAGTCAGTTGTCCGCAAAAGTGCTCTGAAGACCATTCAGTTAATGACAGAGCGCAGACAAGGTAACAAGATGATGACAAAAGTCTCAGGGTTGGAGCAATTTTTGGTCGATCCTGAAGCATTGGCATCAGAGCTGTAGAAGAAATTTGCTTGTAGTACATCAGTGGCAAATTACCAGGTTTGGCAACTTATCATCCCTTTCTTTTTGAAATGTCAATTTTTTTTTTCAGGTTGTTATAGAACAATATGCATAAGTCTGCGTTTCCATTGAAGTGTTAGAGATGCTCACTAGTTGGTCTTCATCCTGGCCGTTCAATAAATGAGTCTTTAAGACATGAAATGCATCTTGACCTTTTCCTTATATGAATCTGGAAATTTGTTAAGCATACATGCATTATTTTCTTAATGTCTAAGGCGGAAGGTGCTTGATGTTACATGCATCTTATTGGTGGGATCCGAGGTCCTTCTAAATTATTATTATTATTGTTTTTATTTTGTTCGGCGTCCTTACAAATTATTGGTTCTCATTTTAATTTTGATGGTTGGGATAGAGGCTTTAAATATATGCATAAGCTTCTGTTTGCTTGCAGATTTCTAAGAATTTACCATTGGAACTGCAACAAAAGCCAATTACAGTGAAAACACATCAAGGAATTGTGTTTCATGAATGGTGAACTCTCGTGTTTCTAACTCAGTTTTCGAGAATAAGAGCACCAACCAACCGGCCCAAACCAAGAACCACAAATTACTTGCATATTTCAACCATTTCGAAACTTTTGAATCATGTATACTTGAAAATCAAAACATATGTCATTGAAATCTCATGGATGGAACTCATGGAATCAATTCGTAAGGGTTTCTTGTGCCTCTCTTATGCTTTAACGATCCTTCTAATGTTTAAGGGATTGCCTTTTTTAGTCTTCTGCCAATTCGGACTAGCAAAACTCTGTAAAAAAAAATACAAAAATTTGTTGCATCCCATGCGCCTGAGGTGCAATTCGAGTGCGGTTCAGGCACATTTAAGTTGCGCCCTAGGACTGTCCTCATTTTCGCTCTTTTTGTTATGTGACTCAGGCACAATTGAACGCTCTCCGGGCGCATCCTTATTTCTCTCATTTCATAATGCGCCTAAGGCGCATTTGAATTGCTCCTTGGGAGCATTCACTTTTTTCTCTGTTGATTAAATGAACCATTGAATTCCATGCCAACATCCAGTGGCTCATAGATTTCAAGAATTTGAAGGTGCAATTGATTTCCAAAAACAAACCCATGGATAGATCACTAAGCTTCAACGCAGCTCCACTCGGCTTCTTCATCAAATTGTTGTCGTTCATACTAATTAGTGTAGTGGCCAGCATTTTAATGTTCCAAATCTAAGAGCCATTTTGCTACATATATTCCCCCCATTTTTTCTTCCCATGAGCTCTATATGCGCCAATAACACTCCCAAAATCCTACCACATGGAAAAGTCACTAGTTTCAGAATCATACCAAATGCCCATTCCCAGACCGGCCCAACAAATCCTCATGGCATAAAAGACTCTACAACTTTCACTTAGAAGGCCAGAGTGGCTACAAGCAGATAATAAGCTCAAGATCGAAGGTCATACTATTCGACTCCATACCTTCTTCCAACAATTGATGAAAAAATTGCAGGGCTTCGAAACCTAGCCCATGTGCTCCACAGCCCTCGATCATTGATTTCCATGTCACGAGTTCTCTATTTATCACCCTGTCACAACATAGTCTAGTATAAGAAATGCTTCTGCATCGATCATGCGTACAAGTTTAGGATAAACATGGATAAACTGGGATGATTTGGGATTATCAGTAAAACTGAAACTTATTTAACAATCCTTATAAGGTTTGGAAACTATGGGGTCCATGATCTCTGACACAACTTGTAAAGCATTGAAGAACAAATTCTGAATCATGTACACCTGAGAATCAAAGCATATGTCAATGAAATCTTCATGGATGGAACTCATAGAATCACTTCGCACGGACTTCTTGTTCCCCTCTTATGCTTTTACAATCCTTATAATGTTCAAAGGATTGCCTTTTTTCAGTCGTCTGCCAATTCGGACTAGAAAAACTCAGTAAGAAACAAATTAAAAACATTTGCTGCATCACATGCGCCTGGGGCACAATGAGCCCCCGGCGCATTTAAGTTGCGCCAGGGCGCATCCACATTTTCTCTCTTTTTGTAATGTGCCTCGGGTGCATCCTATTTTCTCTCATTTCGTAATGCGCCTCAGGCGCATTTGAATTGTTCCTCGGGAGCATTCACTTTTTTCTCTTTCGATGTAATGAACCACTGAATTCCAAGTCAACATGCTCGAAAGTGGCAAAATGTTTTAACTGTGAACTCCATAATTTTGGTTCCAAATACAAATTCACTTCGTATCACTGGGGAAAGTCAAAAGTGGATCATTAATCAGCTGATATTGTAGAAGGAAAAGATATCTGAAAGCATGACAATAAGTTGTAACACAGCGGCATTTGTAAACTAATCCTTCACATATAGTACCCAATTCCCTTCTTGCAATTTTTTTTATTTTTTGTTGCTTATCCACTTTTTCTTCCCCTCGATGTACCCTTATTGAGCTTTTATACAATCATCTTTTGCCAAGCAGAAAAAAGAACTATGCCAAACTATCAAATAAATTAATGCGTTTGAAATCGGAGAGAGGTCATGTAGGCAATGGTTGTGGCAAAATAGTTGCAGAGTCAGACAATGGTCGATGCAATATTTATTGCTTTCATGGGAAATCAAAAGTCACAATCCAACATGACTATTGGCAAACATAATCTTAAGTGTTAACATGCTCTTGAAAACTTTAAGATCAACAAAAACATGATCTTGAAAACTTCTATAGTTACCATACATGTATGTATTACCAAGTTTCAGATTTTCAGTGAAAAAAATCAAAAGGCTTAAAAAGCATCAAATGTAAACAACTTGAACATTACTAAGTGTAATAGGAAGCATTATTGGATTCCAAATCCAAGAGCCTTCAGCTGCATATTCCCCTATTTTTTTTTGTTGCTATTGAACTCTACAGGCTGCCAATAGCGCTCCCCAAATACTACCTCATAAAAAAGCCACTAGTTTTAGACCCATACCGAAAGCCTCGTTGAGCTTCCCAGATCGACTCAACAAATCCACAATACTAGTGTAATGATTTAGATCAGGTTCCATTCCAAATCTCCATTTCATGGAATAAAAGACTCTATAGCCTTCACTTAGAAGGAAGGCCAAGAGTGGCTACAAGTAGATAATAAGCTCAAGAAGGTCAATATTATTCTGCACCAGTCCTTTTTTCACTATTTGATGAACAATTTTGCAGGGCTTCGAAACCTAGCCCACGGGCTCCACAGCCCTCAATAACTGATGTCCATTGATGTGAAATTTTAATGTACTCGCAAGCGCACGAATCGTACGGAAGTATAGTAATGCAAGAGCGAGGTCGAACCCACAGGGACCTGGTGATTTTTTGTAGGAAAACTAAATAAACTTAAATCGTTTAACCCTACCCTAGTTGACAAAATTGTGATTGATTTAATGGAATTAAAATTGAAGTAAATAGCAATAATAAGAAAACAATGAACTAAACTAGCAAGGCCGAGGAAATTGAAGTTTCTTTTTAATCAATGGAAAAATACTAAGGTTTCGGAATCCACACCCATTAACTCGTATCATTATATATTCATGATCATTGATTTTACCCAAAATTTCTTCATGATAATCTGAAAGCTAATTCTGTTACCATGGAAAATATCATCGTGAAAGTTCATCAAAAAGTCTAATGTTTGTTCCTCTCCGCTCGCAAATATAACCAAATCATTAATTGTATCCTCTTTTAACAAATCACAATAAATATCCAGTTTTATAGTTAACGATGAAAAATCAGTATTCAATGCTAAAGACAATTCCAAATCATGAGAAAAACATGATTGAGTTCATATCCAAAACATATCCCTAACAAATGATTTGGAGTAAGAACAGTTTAATCATATAATCAAACCATGTATTCGGGTAAAACCAAATCTCAAGAATATATAATAATAGTCGTTGATGGGGCTTCATCCTCAACCCTAGTCTAAAAGTTTAGCCACTCATGGAGTACAGAAACATGATCGTATAATAAAAGAACTCCATTGAACTAAACCTTACAAAAAGAAAATAGTAGAGCTGCTGCTGCGTGCCGCTTCTGTTCCTCCAAAAAGTCCTTCCGAGATCTCTCCAAGCAAAACCCTATTGGTCCCCTTTTATAATCTTAATATTTACGAAATATATCATCTTATTAGGAAAGAAGAATTTATTTCCTTCCTCAATTTATAATCTTCCAGTAGTAGCAACTAGCAACCCAATAGAATCTAATTAATTACTTTCCAAATTTGATGACAACGTCTAAGTCATCATGCATACTTCAAGATGTGAGCAATTTCTTCACAGGGAAATTTTCCGAATTAACTCAACATTATTCGAGTCCAACGGCTGAAATATTTATTATTCTCATCTTTTCCCTACAAAATTAATAATTCAATGTAAGTAACCAGAAAGATATTAATCTAGTAAACTACGAGCAATTAAGGGCTGACATGTGATATTGGGTCCTCTAAGTAACAATATTTTGTGCTCATCATCCATGTCACAAGTTCACTATTTATCATCCTATTAGCCACAGTTTGAATCCGCCAATATTAGTATACACAACGATGAGGCATTTAAAGATGAGATACATGCCACAAAACTCATCAGAAGAAGGGAAAAAAAAAAGATATCAGCCATAGGTTCTAGACTTCCATTGCCCATTTACCGGAATAGTTCTATGGCATTCTCAAAACGGCGGGCATTTTGAGTATGATTCTGAAACTAGTGGTGCTACTCTTAAAGGGAATTTGTCTAAACAATTTGAGCTGCTCTATCCATGTACCTGCACTTTGCATAAAAATCTGAGGAATGAAGCTAGTTTGGAGAACACTGTGATAAAGTCCATTTTCAGTAGCAAAATCATGCAATTTTTGCCTTGAAAACGATTACCATTCTCCCTAGAAGCTGAAAATACTTTGTACGGGCTTCTTGTGTCTCTCTTATGCTTTAACAATCCTTATAATGTTTAAAGGATTGCCTTTTTTTAGTCTCTTACCAATTCGGACTAGAAAAAATGAGGTAGAAAAACAAATTAAAAATATTTGCTGCATGACATGCGCCTCAGGCGCAATTCGAGTGCGCCCCATGTGTATTTAAGTTGCACCCAGGCACATCCACATTTTTTCTCTTCTTGTAATGTGCCTTACGCGCAATTTGAATTGCTACTTGGGAGCATTCACTTTTTTCTCTTTTGATGTAATGAACCACTGAATTCCTTGCCAACATGCTCAAAAGTGCAAAATCTAATTGTGAACTCCATAATTCTAGATCAACCAAAAAAACTCCAGAGGTCATTGGTTCTTGTGTTAGCCCATATTTATTTGTATAGGCCTCGAGGCACTTTCAAAAGGAAACAGAACAATTTCATTCCTACATATGACATCCACGGCCGGGCTCATAGATTTCTGGCATTTTAGGGTGTGATCGATCTGCAAGTGCAAAACGATGGATCAAACCTTTGGCTTCAACACAGCTCCACCTCGGCTTCTTCAGTAAATCATTGTCGTTCATATATCTCCGTAGTTCTTCAACTCCATCCCACCTCTCAACAGCAGCTTGAACAGTACAAAGTATGAAGCTCAAATCGTTGTCGTTCATGCATTTTCTTCTTGCTTACTACTAGTAAAAGCGTGATTAGTGTACATATGATCTGTTTTCAGACATCTTGGGCGCATCTTATTACTCCTGGCAGCATGTTTTGACATTTGGCCTCTATTTTTTAAAGTGTGGTTATGGAACACGTGTTTTAGTGTATTAATCTGTTTTTGGACATCTTGGCCACTTCTTGTCACTTGAGCGCATCGTATTACTCATGGCCGTTTGTTTTGACATTTGGCCACTTGTTATTACTCTTGGTCGCATTTTATTACTCTTGGCCGCTTCTTATTACTCTTGGCCACTTCTTATTACTCATGGCCGCTTGTTTTGACATTTGGCCACTTGTTATTACTCTTGGCCGCTTCTTATTACTCTTGGCCACTTCTTATTACTTCTGGCCGCTTGTTTTGACACTTGGCCGCTTGTTATTACTCTGTGCCGCTTGTTATTACACTTGGCTGCGTTTTATTACACTTGGCCGCTTCTTATTACTCTCGACCGCTTGTTTTAACACTTGGCTGTGATTTTCTGAAAGCGGGACTAGCATACCCATCACATGGCTGGAGCGTGGGGCTTCTAATGAGGAATTTGGGTTTTGAAGTGGGCCTCTAGAACTTAGTAGGCTGAATTGAGCTTACCAGTTGACCCACCTCATTTTAAGCCGAAACCCATTGAAAAAATCTCAACAAAAAAACCTTTTAAGAATCTTTCAGTTGGCCCAAAATATTTTCTTGGCGCTCTTTTGGGGATTTTATACATTTACAAGATTAATGTTTCCCAAATTTTTTTTTATTTTTATTCAATTTTCTTTTGCGTTAGTTAGTTTTGCATCAAAGTTTTTTATGGATTATTTGATCGTTTCAACGAGAGAAATCGAAGAACCATAAAATTATGACCCAAACTCAAATATTATTTTAAAAAGCCAAAAAAAAGGTCCGAAAAGTTTAAATATTGTTTGGCCTTTTTTTTGGATTTTTTGAAAAATAATTGAGTTTGGGTCATAATTTTCCACTTCTCCGACTCATCTCGTCGAGGCGAATCAATAGTTTACAAAAATTTGACGCAAACTAACAAATGCAAAAATAAATAAACAAATAGAGACAAAAAAAAATTCCGTTTGGGAGGAAAATAAAAATGTCTGCAATCATTTTAACATTTTAATAGAGAGAAGTGTCCAAGCATACACCTCAATCTTTTCGCTCTAACGCCACCTCCATCCACTGCAAGGATTTAGAAATGCACATCTAAATGCATTATACTCCTAGACGTATACATTCACATATACCAGTTCCTGTTTGCTTGCAGATTTCTAAGAATTTACCGTTGGAATTGCAACAAAAGCCAATAACAGTGAAAGCACATCAAGGAATTATGTTTCATCAAAGTGAACTCTCATGTTTCTGACCCAATTTACAAGAATAAGAACACCAACCAACCAACAGCCTAAACCAAGAACCACAGATTACTTTTGAATCATGTATACCTTTTTGAATCATGTATACCTGAAAATCATAACATATGTCAATGAAATCTTCAGGGATGGAACTCATGGAATCACTTCGTACCGCCTTCTCGTGCCTCTCTCATTCTTTAACAACCCTTATAATGTTTAAAGGGATTGCCTTTTTTAGTCTCCTGCCAATTCGGACTAGAAAAACTCAGTAAAAAACAAATCAAACATATTTGTTGCATCACATGCCTCTCATGCACAATTCAAGTGCGCCCCAGGCGCATTTAAGTTGCGCCCGGGCGCATCCTCATTTTCTCTCTTCTTGTAAAAAAAAAAATGTGCCTCAAGCGTAGTTGAACATCCCCTGGGCACATCCTTGTTTCTCTCATTTCATAATGCGCCTCAAGCGCATTTGAATTGCTCCTCAGGAGCATTCACTTTTTTCTCTTTTGATGTAATGAACCCCTGAATTTCACGCCAACATGCTCAAAAGTGCAAAAATGTTTTAACTGTGAACTTCATTATTCTGGATCAAAATGATAATTAAATAAACAAAAACTCCAGAGGTCATGGTTTCTCTGTTGTTTCTGGACAGAACTTATTTATACTTTCAATCAGACATTATACAGGCCGCATGATCAAATCTAGAAGTTAGTATGTTTTGAGATTTTTTCATCATGTTGTGCTCGTTGATACAAAGGATCTGGTTCTCATTATAACATGTTTGTCGAGACTAAATCCTCTGTCCACAGTCATGTCCACGATCCCTATAATATTCCCCTTTTAGCATCACAATTGTGCCTCGAAATTAGTGTGCATCAAGAATGCAACGAAGGGAACAAAGATTTAGCTAGAAGAGCTAATGGGTGAATAGGCATTCTTGCTTTAAAGGATAATATTCCAAAACTAATGAACAACTTAGATTATTTATCTAAGAACCCAGAATGGACGCCAAGAATCCATCTGTGCGAACTAATCGGTACTCATAGCATTTTTTGTTCGAGCGTAATATATCATATTCCTGAATTCATATTTCCTTCAACAGCAACTCTTTCCTTTGTGTGTTGGCTCTGGAAAGAAATACATTAAAGCGCAACAAGTTGGATCAGGAGTAAATGGGTTGGATCTTTTTTCTTTTAGTTTTGACTGGCCTTCGGTGGATTTCACGGGGCATCATTTGTCCACGCCACGCCCTATTCTACAATGTCATGGCTGGTTATGTTATTGCGCTAAAAAATAGTTATTTCTCAAAATACTTGGGTAAAAGTAATAAAAAAAAAAGAAAAGATAAGTCAACTTCAAATAGTCAAGTACTAGTAGTATTCAACAAGTTGAAAAAATGGGACCTTTTGTGAGAGGGAATATGATTGTCGCCTCAAGGAATGTGTTCCACTGACTAAAATGAGTGTGGCAGATATATGGGAGTATCCACCCTCCACGACATAACAGATGGCAACACCAGATGGGGGCTCAACTTGGCAGCGACATATCAGCACAGTATCAATAACTAAATAGACTCGTAGCAACATCAACAACGTCAAAGCAAATATGTTATCCACTATTGCATCAACACACTGGTTGTGAGAGTGAATATGACTGGCGTCTCGAGGAATAGACACACCAATAATACCACAATACAGATAGATTACAAATCCGTCTTATTATAGAGACCCGCAACATAGGCCATCCTTCAATGAACTGAATTAACACCACCAGCACTTAGGCCTGGCTCCTAAGCAGCAGACAAAATCAGACCCTTTCTCAAGACGGCACACCTGACAGTTAAAGAATCCCAGTGAATAAGCACCCCAACAAAGGACTAGACTCAAGAACGACTCCACTGAACAAACACCCGACAAAAGACAAGACTCCAGACCAGACCATACACCAAACACACCAGATAGACTCAAGATTACACCAATACACCAGAAACACACCAAACACCATATCCTGACTCATGACCAAAACGCAAAACCAAGACTCAAGATCCAAACACCATCCCAGGAACACACCAGATCCCATGACCCTCCCCAACACACTGAGCACAACCAAAACAACCCACACACAATTAGATGACAGTAGTACAGTAGCACATTTTTCAATGTAAAACATTCTGGAATAGAATGCAGAATTTTTTTTCCCATTATTCGTTGGCACCCAAGATGCTAAGGAATCGAAGACTTTTTAGATATGGACTTGTCGGACAAAAAGAACAGCTACACTTGTCCGATGGAGCTGATTTTTTATGGATTACTCATAAAATTATTGAATTGCTCGGATTATTTGTGTGGGATCCAAAGTGGGCCCTGAGTGCCGGTCTGTACCATCAGTGCACAAGCTGTCGGTTTCCATAGAAGGTTCTGTCTATCAGAGCCCGACCCCAACCTGGCTATGGGGCATATATCGAGATTGAACTTATTCAATCCAACGGTTGAAGAGTCTCTCTCTCTATTTCCATTGTCAAAGTCTCTCTCTACTTCCATTGTCAAGTCCATTTTCTAACATCTTGACCTTTTAATCATTTCTTTATAAAAACATCTCAATAAGATAATCGCAAGGACCGAACAAAACTATCTAATTTTTTGTTTAATTTCTGGATCAAAATTTTATAACAAGACACATGTTATTCAATCAAATACCTATCAAAACAAGAATGACTTGCTTGAATTGTTTAAAAAAACAAGCCTAACAAAATGAATGTTTTTCTCATCTGCATGAGGATTGAATTGTTCATGTATCAAACACTGTGAGATGATAATGGAAAAAAAATAATAATAATAACGATTAACAAAGAGTCCTGTCTTTTTACCACATATAAATGAAGATTTATATTGACAAAATATGAAAGCACACAACCAAATATTCCCAGTATCAGTAAAGGCATATGACTCAGAAGAAGATAAACTGCTTGAAAGACAAAAGCAATATGTGACAAACACAAGGCTTCCTCTCCACAATTTGCCAAATTTTGAATAAAAGAAAAATGCAAAAAAAGTCCTCCTCCTATATACTAATCAAACTAGCAGTTTGAACTAGCAGTTTGAGTTAGAATATGCTAAACAGAATCAGCATTTGGCCTACAACAAGCTCCAGCATTGGGATGTAAGAACCCGAAACACTATTAAATATCTAGCGTTGCATAAATTAAACATCAAAAAAAAAAAAAACTTAACATGATAACCACCATATGTAATATATTTCTCGTGAACTGAAGACATTTCTCGGCACAATTTTTTTGCCAAGAAGATATGATCAAGAGATTTCAATGGCACGAATTGAGCTGGAAAACTTGGCAGGCAGGCTCGTAAGATCTCTTGGTTGCAGCTTGCTCAAACTTCTTTGTTGCAGGTTCATTCTCTTCTAAGCTGGTCCGCACAAAGTACCTTATCCACCAAGACGAGCTTCGCAGTTTGGCCTTCTCACACAAACACAAAAAGAAACAGCATGTTATGCTTTAAAGCTGACACTGCAGATTTTTTTCCGAGGCGACTGAAACCAGATTGCTGCCACTGAATAGGGAGGCAACATGCAACAAATTAATGTATGGTACGCCAATAAGAGGGCATGACCCCTAAGAACAAATGCATTTACTTATTTGCGTGACAGTAGTTGTTAGTAAGATTCATTTTTTAACCTAATTAGACAAACGGGATTTGGAGTTTCGGTAGAAGTACATCATGCAGATATCAAAAGTTTGTGTCATGAGGTTTGCAGAAACCAAAACTCTGGCTGGATAAATTCGAGAGAGACTGATATTTTGTGGATGATGGACAATAAGACATTCATCATAATAATTCAAGCAATTTTTCTCTGTCTTTGAGAAACTTTAGCAGCCTCCAAAGGAGGGAAACTTTTAAGCAGATCACCCCCTGGTTTTTACTGATGGGAAGTCCAGAGCAGAATCTAACTTGGTATATTAGAACATTGTCAAGACTTGATGAAGTCTTTAAGGACTGGTTGAGGGTCTCCTGAACTAAGTTAGAGTCATGCTCCATGCAGTTACAATAGAATGACAACTTTTGTATCATGTATAAACTTAACTTCTAGTAGTAGCAAGGCAGATATGAGATAAGTGGGAACTTCTGGGATGACAGTTAGAATCTTGAACATAAATTGCTTCAAACAGGAATATCGACGCACACATCTACTTCACAGAGATACAAGATGCAGCGGATCTATAAACCACAATACATCGTATTGATAATCCTCAATTACTGAGTGCTGTCACCTATGCGGCCAATCCGACCTACCTAACTGTCAAACGATAAAAGCAATGATCCACACAACATTTTTCATCTTGTACGCATGAGCAACTATAAGTCTATAATACCCTTCTTTGACTAGGAACATAATCAAATCCAACAAAACATTAGTAACTTACCGGTCAACCAAATTTGGATAACTCTGCCACTTAAGCTCTATGCTGGCCTGGGTAACCTACATATGACAACACAAAATAGCAAACATTCACCAATGTAACCCTTAACTAGAAATATGTGAACATCATCAAGGAAATATGGTATTGATGCTTGTAAGCTTTAAAAGAGCACCTTTATGTACCAAACATACACTAAACTAACCAAATATCAAATTGAACCACAATGAGATATTTTCCGGGCATTTTTTGCCTGAATCATTTTTTTTACTAGAAAACCATCGACAAGCAAGGAATCAGTGAAACTGCAGGCCTACTAAGCCAGAAATTCCACAAGTAGTTCCAAAATCATTCTTTTGAGTTTTCGTCGATCCAGAAAATTCTTATGCCCTTCCTTTTACAAGAGGTTGAGGAGATTCAAACTTGCATTTTTTTGTGTGGGATGTCATCGAATCTGCTAGGAGGTGCGAGGTGCCATAGAAAACTTCATGTAATAAATCACTTGACACGGAAAATTGTAACCCAGAGTTGATCTCCCAAGTTTGGGCCAGAACATATGGCTATGGCATAGTAAAGAAATAAAATTGTCTTACCGCTCTCAGTTGTTGAATAGACTTATAAAGCAGCTTTTTGGGTACACATATAACTATCGCATAGTAATCTGCTGCTATTCTCCCATCACGATTTGCAAAAAACCGGACTAGTAGCAATCGAAGAGCCGATCGGGAGAATTCAATTCACTGGGCCAGCTACAGTTGTAACTACTGTTGGGGTGTCTGTCATGTGGAAACTACGGAAGAAAATACCATCCATTGCAGCAGTTCACATTCTTTCATGATGTGTTGTTGGCACTCTCTGGAGTGGATGGGATATTTTCAAAACAAAATCTGTGCTTAGCCATGACTAATATTGCAATGCGCTTTTTTTTTTTCCTTTCCTAATTCTGAGATCCACACCCTAGAAAGCAATTTTATTAGTCCAGAGATGATACTATCTGCTATGAAGGACTTGCCAAATAGTTCCAGCTTCACAAGTCAAAATGAATCGTCCCCAAAATTAAACATGAATAGGACTGCTAAAAAGGAACATTCTATACGGGACCATACAATTCTGCAAATTCAATTATTCATACCAACATAGATAGTGATCAAGCACGCTCATTGCCGAGAAGGAACTTACAGTTCTTTACTCCTAAAATTCGGGAAAATTGACACAAAGAAGTCAGCGGATGTTCAATGGAAAGTGTGTCACCATCAGTATTGAGATATTTCAATATATTCACAAGGATTATCACTGCTTCCATTTCAACCACATCAAGAAGAAAAAGATGTAGAATCAAAGTACAAATCTTTTCCATTTGAACTTGTATTTCCTCAGAGAATTTCCAATGGAACAATAGAGGATTCTGATTCAAATAGGGATAAACCATACCATCAGAGCACGATGTAGATAGAGGATAAGAACGATGAAAGGCCACACTAGTACTCATCGTATCTTTTGGTTGGCACCTGAAATATATACAGACCATATCAGAGCAACTACACCGAATTTCGAAATAAGATAGGGACAGAAAAGAAAAACAAGCACATTAAAGACGGTCGGTCATGAAGTTCAATCTAGAGCACCAACTTTTCTACAACGCACCTTTTCGCGTATGTACATGCGTTTTTGCTCCTCTTAGTCGTAGACTCATAAATCATAATCATATCAGTTTGCTACCCTCATAATCACAACAGAAGGATGAAAGTTTTTGCTCATCTATGTTCTTGTTAGTGCATATCTACTATGGATGGAATTCACCCAAACACACCAATTTCAGCATACTTTTATGGAAGCTACTCATTTCTAGAAAACGGAAGAGGTATTTGAACATAACTATCCATGATCTAACAAAGCATGGTAAAACTTTAAAAATAACATCTTGTCTGACTACGAGTGCAGGGGTGGAGGAAAAATTGAAAACATATTTTAAAATTCGATATAAACCAACACATTTTTCCCTCTCTGCTTCCAGCAATCATGTTATAATCTGCACAAAAAGGGGCATCTCAGACATATGCACGAGAAAATAGAAGCTCAACAATCGTTCCTCAATAAAATTAGGAGCAAAATCAACAGTAATATCATCTATCCATCAAGTTAGGAACCAGAAACCTAAAATGTAAAATTGGAGATATATAGCCAAGAAGGATTGCAAAGGAGGAGACTTCGCGGAGCCCAGTTTCGAGCTTTTTAATAAGCTTTTGCTTCAAAGGATCAACACAAGAATCAAGAGTCAAAAGGAAAGAAGTCTTTGGACAAATTAGCAATCTGTTTTCCGGGCACAATAAGAATTGTCGTCATTCTCAAAAAATCTCCTATTCCCTCGTTCCTAGAAAACCCAAAATACAGAATCGCTAAATCTGCTCATAGAAACCCTCTAGCCCAGTAGTGACATGTTGCTTCACTCTATACAAGGCATCAACCCAAATACACTAAAGAGGAAATAACAAGATTCCCCACCTCATTCGCCACTGAACAATGCAGTAAAGGGTGGTTAGTGTCCTCCCCTTCTAGCATATACACAACACCAATCTACTAAAAAGTACCATCTTGGTCGAAGCTATATATCCAGGGTCAAAATGGACTCCTCACAATCAAAAGCTTAGTGTAACTTAGAATGCAACGACTGCACCGAGTCCAGACCACTCCTCGCAAGTCTCCAAGACAAGAGGTGCGCTCACTCTCCTTGAATCTGGCAACATTGGAGCATTTCAAGGAAGTCCCCCGTCGCTACAAATTCCAACTCCCAATTATGGAAGGGCCTCCTCAACTGAGCAGCCCAAGATCTCTACCACATGAGCTTCCTTATTGACTGAAATGTAAGTCATGCCAAAAGTAAAATCATGCAACCCTTTCCACATAATCCCCAAACAGACTCTCTAAAAAGATAAGTAAAATAAAATACAACTCGATAAACTGGATATAGAGAAATTTGTTTTGTTAATGGAAGTACCAACACAAAAGAACTCGACTTTTTGGAGCTTGCACTTTTCACACCCTGAAGATGGAAGAAATCCTACCAGATACTCATAATACTCTTCCAAAGAACTACCACATATACAACTCCACCAGGTCCTCCACTAAACGGACATGATCATACCATATTTTCCTCAATCACACTCCTCCAAAGACTATGCCTCTCAAAAGTGAATCTCTATGACCGACTTTCCTAGATTGCCTCACAAACATCGAGCTTCCTTCCATCTCCTTTAGCCAGCCTGCACTGAAAGAGTATTCCTAAAAACTTTCCAAACTATAAAAATTTGCAAGAGCGCGAGCATAGAGCCGTAATTGAGAGCGAGTGCGAAGGGTAGGCCTACCGAAGGATTGTTTCCAACAGCTCCGTACAGTGGTAAACAAATACTTGACAAAGCTTAATTAACATTGAAAGCTATGCAAAATCAACATCAGCTGACTGACTGGTTTTGAGTTAGAGCTGAAAGAATGAAGGATTAGAAGAGACCTGTTACAATGGCAGTGGGACAAGTCCATTGAATTCCTTCCTGAGCTATGCAAAATCCCGAAGGCCCTTTCTCCAGCTGAACAACCATACAATCTCTCTCTCTCTCTCTCTCCGCGGAGTGAATTTTCAATTTTCTCCCGTAATAGGAGTTCTGAAAAAGAAAAGATATGGGTGTGATCCAGTGCAGCCAAAACTATTTTCAGAAAAATAAATTTACGCCGATCATCTTTGATTATTAAATAATTTGTATTCGATTAGCACGATCTTCAACATTATTAATCTTCTTGATAAGTTCTACTAACTGAACAGTTTCGATCACAAACTAAATCCAGCACGAGTTCACAATTTACAAATTACCCATCGCAGTCCATATGGTGGGAGCTTCAGACAGTGTGCGACGTCGTTTCATTAACCTCGCATTTGAAAACACGAGGTTTTATGAACTCATCGTTTGATCAAGTGCGACCAGTTCTACTTTCAGAAAATTAAATTCACACTTATCATCTCCGATTATCAATCAATATGAACTTGATTCACATGATATTATAAAAATTATATCTTGTTGACAGGATCTACAACTTGAACAGATTAGATCAAGAAATAAACCCAGAATGGGCTCACGATTAGACGTCGCAAATGGACTTCTCAGGTACGAGTTGCGAAGTCCTAATTAAATCAACCGACGTCGATTTGCAAACCTCTAGTGTTGAAGATGCGAGGTACTATATCAAGAAAACGCTTGCCCAAAGCTGGGGAAGATCAACAGCAGTCGTCGTCCCGTTTCCCCCAAGCTCTCTCTCTCTCTAGGGCGGTGGAAGATCAACAGCAGTCGTCGTCCCGTATGGGCCGTATCCCCCTAAGCTCTCTCTCTCTCTCTCTCTATATATATATATATATATATATATCTGTGTGTGTGTGTGTGTGTGTGCGCGCGCATTTTATATCTCACTACATCTTTGTTCAATTCTCAGGAAACTGATTCTGGTGTCACACTTCAGGTATGCAAAAACTCATCTTTGTTAGTGTTTTTTTTTTCCTTGGCAATTCTCATTATTTTCGCCCGTTTTTATCCCCAAAACTATCATTTTTCAGTTCTTTGGATGTACTTCTATGGAGTATACTACTTCTTCGAGTCTTCGACCCTCTAAAAATCTTGATCAACTTCTCCGGCAACATGCTACTGTACTTGAGAATCTCAGGCGGTGCCAATATCCAAAAAAATCTGTGCCATTAGTGGTTTTTATTTACTAATTTTATTCGCTTTGCATCAGAGATTTTCTGTGGGCATTGAGAAATTCGGCACAACGGTGAAGATTAATTTTTTGGTCATTTTGAAAAATGCCTATAAAATAAAAGCTTGGCTTTTGATAACCTGTGGCCAAATTGCGGCAATCGAAAGTGCTTTGCAAATTATGGAGATGCTCTAAACGCGCCAAGTAATAGATGGTCAACTTTTTCTTAAAAGTGATTCAAAATGTGTTCAAGTTTGGCTTATTCATTATTTGAACCCATTTAAAACGAGTTTCAATTAAGCTTTGTTCGAGTAGCTCAATTCTTTTTCCTCATAGTAGTATAAGCTTACCAACGCGAATTTGAGCCAAGCTTGAACTATAAACAAGCTTTAAGATAGTACTTTTTAAGTTGGGCTTGTGTATATAGTAAACAAAATGTTCCAAAGCTGGACTTGTTTGCATAATGATCCGATTTTTAGCAAGTTTTTCGAGGTTTGTTCATCTTACAACCCTGCTGTTACTTGTAAATTTACAGGTACACACCAGGAGAGTTCCCTCTGCCATCGGATAACCAATCGGCAGACTTCTACAAACTGGCTGCAAGTATGCTCTCAAATGCAGGTTACAACCACTACGAAATCAGCAGTTACTCCAAGAGTAGTTTCAAGTGCAAGCACAACCTCACCTACTGGGAGAACAAACCTTTCTATGGTTTGGCCTTGGCTCCACCAGTTTCCTTGACGGTGTTAAGATTTTCAAGGCCAAAGAAAATGAAAAGAGTAATGGGTTATGTGCAAAATTTGGAGGATAGGATTGTGGAGTATCGAGAGGCCAGGCTAGTTGTTTTTATGCCAAGGACATGGTCATGGATTCTGTGATGCTATCTTTTATAACTGCCAGAGGTTTGGACTTGAAGTCATTCAAAGAAACATTTGGTAGCTCTCTTGTTCACTCTCTTTGCAAGGCCTATAGACCCTATGTGGAAAGTGGGCATGTGGTCTGTTTGGATAGGCATAGACGGGCTGTGACGAACGAACAGTTCTGCTCCTTGGTATCTGATGAGCATGAGTAGAAGATACAGAGGCCTTTATTAGGGTAAGTGATCCAGATGGTTTCCTTCTATCTAATGACTTGATATCCCTTGCATTCAGAGTCATAGCTCCTTGAACTGAAAACGTAGGTATTTGTCCAAATTTGAAGTTTTGTGAAAGCGATTAGAAGTTTTTGAGCCATGTCTGAAGTATTACACCAATGTGATGAAAATTCAGTGTCCCAACAGCAAGAAGATGGGGAATTTGAAGATCATCACACAAGTGATGGAAGAACAACAACGACAACAAAAGACACTGCAATGCTAACAACATTGTTCCAATTGTAAAGTAACGATCTTGAAGTGTGAATGTATGATTATTCTTGACATTGGATGAGACTTTTCTTCATAAGATTGTGACAAGAAAAATGAAAATGTTTCGGTTTGCGTAACATTGAAATTTAGGCAATAATGCTATGTTGCTTTGCCAATTGAACACCGCCAACCGCCAATATTCACCGGTTGTCATTTTGGTACGTTAGATAGTACAAATCAATGTTCATTACAAATAGTCAACATTAGAGCCAGTTGAGAAGCAGAGCCATGGTTGGGCACAACCATTTGGGATGAATCATTATGAACAATGTAACTAGGCTCATGACATAAAAAAGAGCAGAGGAGAGGAAAAAACTCCATTTGACGGCACATATGGTCCAAATCACAACTTTATGTAGGAAACAACATATGCTTGTTGCATTTTACAAGTCGTCCATCTTTTCCTTCCGATAACAAAACCGTATTTTGAGACGCCGGTATGTCAGCTCTTGGGAAAGATGCGTTCAAAGTTTCCAGTGCAGATCTCCTGACCAGAAAGGCTTCCAGTGAACATGCAGATCTCCTAACCAGAGAGGTTTATAGTGAATGCAAATTTCACAAGGGAATGTGTGGGAGGGGCATTCAATCAGCACACAAAATCTCTAGATTCTGTCACCATCCCCTTGTCTCTCCAACTCTCCAAATTGGCAATTCCAAGGGCTTGATTTACAAAGAAAGAAAAATGGTTCCATGACACGCCGAATTCATTTGCGCTCTGACCTTCACGTTAACTGCAATTACTGTCCATGGTCGGTAACGACTGCCAACATGGGGATCGAGCGCTGTTTAATGGAAAAGTTTCCTAAAATATCAATAAATGCACCTGGTTTCGTTAAATCCTTTCAAATAGCTCATAAGCTCGGCTCATTTGCATACATATATAAAGAAAAACCAAATTTAGTTTGCCTAGGCTTTTGATTGGAGACTTGGAGTCCATGTGACATCAATATATACTTCACCACCAATATACCTGAAAAGAAACTAAAAGGGAGAGAAAAAGGCGACCTCGTCCTCAGAAGAATCACACTCTCTTCAACTCCCTGGGATCTTATTCACAATTGTCATCAGTATTACCACCACACTGTTACTTCGCTAGAACTAATTAACCCTCCTGCCATGACTACTACGAAAGCAAGAAAGAACCTGACAGTTTTTTTTCCTCTCGGCAAAGAAAGAGATTTGTTAATCAATGAATGAACAAAGCATTGCAAGGATAAAAAGGATAAAGGACAAAACGGCATCATAACCGAGAGCAAAAAGTCCAACTAGGTTGGCACCTTTGCCACGAACAATCATATGACATCCAATGACCTAAGACTGGAAACAGGAACCACCCCAGCATTGGCATCATTACCTCAACTGAAACTCAGTACTCCAAGGACCAAAGTTGAGAAACTTCCCCAAAATCTGATTTCCTCATTCCAAACTCAAGCTGCAACATCAGCAAGACAGCATCACCGTAATCTTCAGCTCCAAGACTGCAGAAACTGAAACCAAAACCAGCCCCAAACTTTCTAATTTTTAGTTTGCCGGTGCTTGCAACCCGCGTGCCTGCGTGAGCAGAAACACAAGCGTGACTAGTCTTTCAAAAACATTCCAAACTACAAAAATTTGCAAGAGCGCAAGCATAGAGTGAGGATCAAGAGAGAGCGCGAAGGGCTGAAGGGTCCCATGAATTGCTTCGGTAACTTCTCGGCTGCTCACAAACCACATTCTCGGACTGAATTACTTTTCCGTAATAAAACCCGGGTTTGATATGCATTGTGAGTGTTTTTGCTGTCAAATCAAAATTCACGAATTTGTGAAGTGAATTTTGATTGTATTATTAGTTACCTATGTAAGGGAGCTGGGATTTGTATTAGTTGTCTGAATTTCAATGGTTTGCAATTTGGGTAGCTTTGCTCAATTTGGTACTATATGGGCTATGTCACCAAGTTTGTGAATTTTGATATCTGGATTTGGTACTGTATTGGTTTGAGCCTTCTGGATTCATACTGTACTGGTTTTGAGGCTTCAGCCATCATATTTGGTCCGATAATTTGGTCAACAATGTTTTTTGCCTTTTTATTTATGGCTGCTAGTTCTGCTTTGTTCTTGTTCTTTGTTCTTTTGCTAGTTTACACTGCAGAGGTAGAGGGACCATGATTTCATGCCAGGGGGCCGGTTCTTGGCCTTCTGAGAGATCAATCATTCTACAACCACAAATATTTACACAAACCCACTCACATTCACATTAGGGCCCACACACACTGCACCTCCAGTGTGTGTGGGACCCACCAAAAGATGTGAGTTTGTGTAAAGTGTTTGTGTGAGTGTGTGCGGTTATATAATTATTGTTGAGGGATATCTTTGCATTTAACCTCCTCTTATACCTTGGTTGCCAATGTGTTACTCCTTCAAACTTCTGTGGGGGAAAACATCAAGCACTTAATTTCTTTCTTTCCTATTGGTGATTTATTATTGTTCTTTTCAAGTTGTTTTAATTTGGAAGTAGTAGAATCATTTTAGCATCTCTTTTTTGCATTGCAGATTAGAAAGTTTTGAGAGGTCATGGTATCTCAGAGAGTTGCAGTTTGAACGAGGCCCCTTGGTTTTCAAGAAAAGTTGGACAACTTGCATCTTTTGTTGAACTTTCCAAAGTATGGTTATATTCATGTGGTTGCATATTGGGTACTCAACTCATGACAACTTCTTGGTGCAAAAGAAAGTGCTTGTCATTCCCGATTGCCTTCATGATCTATAGTTGTCAAAGTCCAATGCTAAATGGTTGAAGGAACCGTACGTTTGGGTGAAGGACGCAAATGATGAAATTGGGGAAACGGCATGTTTGTGCGACCTTGTTGAAAACGTGAACAAAAGGAGGCACAATCTAGGTAATGAGGGTGGTGATCAAGTGGATGCAGAACGGCTTTTGGGGGTTGATTTGTTGTGATTTTATAAACTTGCCCTTTGTTTCTTTGTAGAGAATGTTGAGATCTCTTTCTTAGGTTTGAAAATTTTATGTACTGCTTGTGTATAGTCGTGACCATATTAAAGAGGGCAGCAGAAATCGTCTAAACTCTCTTGTGTGCTCTCTCTGTTTCGAAAGCCGTTCATTTTTGCTTCCGTAGTTGTGTCTTAAGCTTTATCTTTGTCCTGTGTCTTTTGGGAGAGAGCTTTGGTCCATAAGAATTGTTGATTTGATCTTGTTGCTGTGCATATCTAGGGGCTTTTGTTATACTCTTGTGTCATGTGCATATCTAGGGGCTTTTGTTATACTCTTGTGTCATGAACTGATGTTCCTCGTCTTTGCTTTAAGGCCGGTTTGGTTACTTGCTTATTTCTCTCTTCATTTATCTTTGTGATGAGACGCAGAACAAAATTACTTGGCTTATAGTGATTTTTGCGTTGATGATCAATAAGTAACTCCAGCAGGTGCCAAAAAAGCTTATTGCGTATTTTTAAGCAGGAAGTAGATAAGCAATGTGAACCAAACGAGCCCTCAGCTTTATGGTTTCCTAGCGTCAGACCCGCCATGGGCACCACAAGAGATTCACCCACCATGCCAATCTTTGCTTTTAGGAAGATAAGACAATAAGAACTTCTGTTCCAGAAGTTATTTCAAGAAGGAAGTTGATGCTCTTGAGGGGCAATGCCTCACCAGCCTGGGAGCCACCCAGCCACACGATCCTCCGTGGTCTACCCTTGAATTTGTGTGGTTCACATCAATTTCTTGGACTGTTAAGGCATGTCGCCAGGCGCAGACAATTTTCAGTTTAGTTGGCCCAAAGTTTAGTCTTCAAGTACTGCTGTAATTTTCAGTTTAGTTGGCCCAAATTGGACAGAAAACTAGACATAAAAAACGGGATGGGAGCCTTCCCCAGAAAATGGACGCCAAGACAGAGACTACGGAAAGTACAACAATTCATTACAGCAAAGTAACCTATCAAAGTAGCATTGGTAAGGTATAATGCTGTCTCGTAATATTTTTAGAAATCATATACAATACTTCTATTGTCTAGATACAATACTGGTAGAGTAAACCGACCATCGAGAATGCCTAACTTCACATACATAAAAAGTCTCCCAATGCCCTTGGAACTCTACTTCAACCATTTTGATAATTACGTCACTTCAAAGGTTCAGAGTTTCGCTTGTTCTTGAAGTTGCTCCTGCTTGAAACATAATGAATCGAATTTAGTAATTTACTAAGCATCACAGTGAGGAAAACAGCGAAAATAAAGCAGAACCATACAAAATGACCAGAGTCGTAGGATAGATAATTTTCCAAGATGGTAGCTTAACTCATAGAAGTAGACTATTGCCAAGCCGAGAAATAGTTAAAGGAGGCCATCTCAATGCCATTTGAAGAAGCTGCATTCGTTTTCACTTATGATGTCGTGGGGCGCAATGGTAAGAGAACTATTTGCATTATCGGAGAGAAAATTTCCTTTAATCCGGGCAGCATGGGAAAAGGTCAACTATGGATCAACGAGCAGAACATTCGGAGATATTGGACTCTCTCTCCACTAATGGAAACTGCACGCGGTGTAGCTACCCCAGAACATTTCGACCTACAAAGTGTCAACTTGGTTGTGGGGAACCAACTCAAAGATGGTAAAAACTTTCTGAAGAGCAGCTTTTTGTTTCTGTTTTTCTTTACTAAACCGCTTAGATGGCGCATTGCTAATTTCGTGAAATTTTGGGAGTGAAGGTTCCATGTTCCTCGGTCATGGTTGAAGCCAACTCGTAATCAACTGGTTGTTTTTGAAGAACTGCATGGAGATGTATCAAGGATTGCTCTTGTGAAAAGATCAGTCAGTTGATAATAAAAGAGTTGATTATCCATCAAAATCAACTTGGCAGAAGCCAACCAAATTTCAGGAAATTTGAGGAACCAAATCAGATTTTTGCGTACGAGTTTATTATGGAACCAATTAGCTGCATCAACAAGTATTCAAGGTATATAAGTGTTGATGGTATTAGTAAAATTCTCAGATCTCTTTATACAAAGCTTTGCTACTTGTTTCATTGTGTTTGTAAACAATTCAATGCTTTCTTAGCATTTGATAATATCTCCACAATTCGTAACCTCATTATGGCGGTGATGGTAGTCATGGTACTTATTCACTGGTTTTGTTGTGAGGTGTGTGTGTGTGTGTAGAGGCAAGAATATCAATTTAATATACAATTTTGAGGGGAACGAGAAAAGGTTGAACTCTACACCCAGGTGAACTTGAAATTTTATTCAAGATTTTTTTTTTTTTGATAGGAGTATTCAAGAGTTAACACTACAGAGAAAATACTGACCTCTATAACAAAAAGGGCGTGGAATCCATAAGGAACTCTATTTGGTAATTCAACCACTGCAACAGGATCAGCTGACATTGTCTTGGCATCAATTACATTCACTGCTGACTTTCTGGACATTTAAAACAGAATATTCTCAGATTGATTCTAACATTAAGCTCAGGCATTTCCTCCTCAATCTTGGCAGATGAATCCACCAAAGGACTCCAATCCTTTCTTGAATTTGATATGATCCCGACAGCACCTCCTACCATGATCGACATTAAGGAACTTATGTTAAAGCACAATTCTCCATGTCCCACACTGATATGTATGAACCTATTGTTATGCAGTACACTACACTTCTAAGAACCACTAAATATGTTACTCCTATTGCTTAACAATACCTTCATTTGTATAGAGAGAAGTCCCAGTAGAAAACTTCAGTGGAAGCTCATTCCCAGGCAAATTCAAGCATAGCCAATCAAGTGCAGCCTCGAGACTAGCACCGTCCTGTGCAGAACAAACCAGTCAATGGTGAAAATAGTACTCCAGCAAACTAAGATTACGACAGGACTTTGAAAACTATAATTCGCAAGGAATTCTATCCCACTGGGTTCAGTAGTATTTAAAATCACCGACAAAATTATTCAACAAAGCAACAATGAGTAAGAATTAGAAGAGACAGAATAAACCATCGATCTTAGAAACAGCATCAGAAAACTAAGATCCATGCTTGATAGCTATTAGATATCATCAACAAACTATGTTACAGCGGGCCATTCCAATAAAAAGAATAACCAAAGAAAAGTATGGACTATGGAGTAGAGCAATCATGAACATGGTATTAGAAGAAACCAACATAAGGTTCAAGTGCACAGTAAATATCCATTGAAGATTAGAAAACAAAGAAAAACATGTTAGAAAGTATGAAACAAAAAAACGTTGGCAAACACTGAAATATCAGACAAAGTGGCAAGCTACGAATATTACGTATACATACAAATGTACAGCATTTAGTTGAATATAGTAACATATTATTTGGTCAGTTCACATTGCTTATTCCACCCAGAAAAACACTGCAAAGAATAAACCATGCTAACAACAGCCCATTTAGTGCCAAATTTTGAACTTTGAGACACTTTTCACAAATTTTAGTATAATTTCACGCATTCTAATACATATTATCATGCTATACTGCACATTTTGAAGCTAAAGAACTGCCCACGGTGGCCGTTTTGCCAATATGATATTGATTATATAACACAAAAAGTAGAAAAATAAATTGAAAAAGAACAATAGCATATAGCAATTGAAGCACGTGGCTGAACTCAACTGGAGTGCAATGGAATTCAAGTTCTTTTCATCCTCGCATATTTTTCTACATTGTTTCAGAAATAAAACGGAGACTGAATATTTCAGACAAAATGTAAGGTACATATTCTTTGTTCAAGTGGAATGTACATATCCAATGAAGATTAGAAAAAAACAACGAAGACAGGTTAACAACTTATCAAACCAAAAATTTTAGCACACACTGCAATACTATACAAAACAGATACTGCAAAACATAGTAGCATTTAGCTAAACGAAGACCATATAACATATCTTTGCTTAGTTCACATTGCTTATTCACCCAAAAACATAATGCAGATGGTAAACACTGAACGGTGATGCTAAGAACCAGTGCTCTAAAAGTCACTAAGGTGCTAGTCGAGTGGAAGAGGAGCACCTAGTGCCTAGAGGTCGATTAGTAGGCCAAACAGCTCCCTAGGCGGCGGACAAGTCCGCCTCTAGTCCGATTTTTATGTACGCCTTGAACCCCTGCCTAGCGCCGACTAGTCAGCCACCTAGACCGATTTTTAGAACAGAGCTAAGAACTTCCCTTTTGACTGTCGAATAATGCCAACTTTCTAAACAAAATACACTTCATAGACAATTTTTTTTTATAACGAGGTGTCCCGGCCAGCTTGAGTGCACCTCTACTTTTCAGATATCTCCGTATCCAAACTGCTTGAGAAGGCTGGCAGGAATCCAGAGTATTATCATCTGAACGCCCCTTGATTCTAACATTAAGTTCAGGCGTTTCCTCCTCAATCTTGGCAGATGAATCCATTGAAGGACCCCAATCCTTTCTTGAAGTTGATATGATCCCAACGGCACCTCCTAGCATGATCGATATTAAGGAACTTATGTTAAGCACAATTCTCCATGTCCCGCCCTGATATGCATGAACCTATTGTTATGCAGTATGCTACATTTCTAAAAAGCACTAAATATTTTACTCCTATTGCCTGACAATACCTTCATTTGTATTGAGAGAAGTCCCAGTAGAAAACTTCAGCAGAAGCTCATTCCCAGGCAAATTCAAGTATAGCCAATCAAGTGCAGCCTCGAGACTAGCACCATCCTGTGCAGAACAAACCAGTTGGTGAAAATAGTACTCCAGCAAACTAAGATTACAACATGACTTCCAGTAATATTTAAAATCACCAACAAAATTATTCAACAAAGCAAGAATGAGTAAGAACTAGAAGTGACAGAATACACCATCGATCTTAGAAATCAGCATACTATGATCCATGTTTGATAGATATCATCAACAAACTAAGTTACAGCGGGCCCTTCCAATAAAAAGAATAACCAAAGATGGGATCAGGCACTAGCGGTGGTTTCTGGCCCTGTAGGTTCAGGTTACAAGGCAGAGCTCAGGCGAGGATCTAAACCACGGGAAGTGGAGGAGGTCCGATCAAACACCCCTCCACATAGTTGAAATACAATTACATAGGCGAAACAAGTGGCAACTCTCAGGTGTCAATTGAGGCACCTGTGCTAGCTCCCGCATCAAATTTTGTTCTAAAAAATCCCATATTTGGGTTACTGGGTATCTAATGCGCATGAGCAGAAGCACGAGCATGAGAGAGTATTCTTAAAAGCTTTCCAAACTACAAAAATTCGCGAGAGCGCAAGCATAGAGCGAGGATCGAGAGCGAGCGCAAAGGGTCCTACAGAAGGATTATGTAAGTAAGCTCGCAACAGCTCGAACAGTGATGGACAAATACGTACTCGACAAAGCTTAATTAATTAACTCAATTTAAACAGGCAATGGAGCATAAATTTCATGATCCAAAGAAGAATGAAAGCTATACAAAATCAACATCAGCTGACTGATTTTGAGTTAGAGCTGAAAGAATGAAGGATTAGAAGAGACCTGTTACAATGGCAGTGGGACAAGTCCATTGGATTCCTTCCTGAACTACGCAAAATCCCGAAGGCCCTTTCCTCCAGCTGAACAACCACACAATCGCTTTCTCTCTCTCTCCCTCTCTCTCTCTCTCTCCGCGGAGTGAATTTTCTCCCGTAATAGGAGTACTGAAAAAGAAACGACATGGGTGTGATCCAGTGCAGCCAAAACTATTTTCAGAAAAATAAATTTACACCGATCATCTTTGATTATTGAATAATTTGTACTCGATTAGCATGATCTTCAACATTGTTAATTTTCTTGATAAGTTCTACTAACTGAACAGTTTCGATCAAGAACTAAATCCAGCACGAGTTCACAATTTACAGATTACCCGTCGCAGACCCTATGGTGGGAGCTTCAAATGGTGTGCGACGTCGTTGCAACAACCTCGCACGTTGAAGCCACGAGGTTTTATGAACTCGTTGTCTGATCAAGTGCAACCAGTTCTATTTTTATAAAATTAAATTTGCACTTATCATCTCCGATTATCTATTAATATGAACTTGATTCATATTATATTATATAAATTACATCTTATTAACAAGATCTACAACTTGAACATCTTAGATTAAGAAATAAACTCAGAAGGAGCTCACAATTTTCTGATTAGACGTCCCAAATGGACTTCTCAGCTACGAGAGGCGAAGTCTTAATTAAATCAACCGACGTCGTTTCGTTGAACCTCCAGCGTTGAAGATGCGAGGTACTATCAAGAAAACCCGGTCGACTTCGTTTCAGTCGCCTCCAAGGTGGGTGCTGGGGGAGACCTCGGAGGTGATCAACCAGCAGTCGTCCCGCTTCCCCTAAGGCTCTCTCTCTCTCTCTCCTATATATATATATATATATATATATAGGTATGAATATACATGTGTGTGTGCGCGCGCGTGTATATTATATCTCACTACATCTTGTTTCAATTCTCTTGGCACTGATTCTGGCGTCATATTTTAGGTATGCAAAAGCTTTGTCTGTGTTTTTTTTTTCCTTCCTTTGGCAATTCTTATTATTATTGCCTGTCTTTATCACCAAAACTATCATTTTTCATTTCTTTAGATGTACTTCTATGGAGCATATGGGGTGTTCGGATAAGTTTCTTTCTTAGCTGTAGATGTCATATGAGCTTGATAAAATGAATAAATAAATAAAAACCAGTTTCAAAACTGTCAATTTTGCTATATATCGAGTTTGTTATTCTTGAGAGTTGGGGGTGGTGAACGTGCATACGTACAACCATTGCAAAATACTAGGTACACGGTTTGGGCGGATTATTCGGAGTAGGTATCATCGACTGTTATGAGCTTCAAATAGGATCCGAAACTCTATTGTTTTTTAAATTGGATGTGAGAATTTCATTAACGAAAACAATCTTAGAAGAATCAAGACGGCAAACCTTCCAAACAGGCACAATCCGGGGGGATTTTTCCAACAGCTACAAAGCATGGTGTTAAGAGGAGTTTGCTGTACAGATAAAAATTGGGAGCTTCGGACATCAAATACTATGTAAAACAGTAGAAAAGGTCGACGAATACCTTGAAAATCTGTAAAGTTTCTTTCTTACCATATCTAGTATATAATGTAGGCCCAAGCAAGCTTTCTAACTAAGTTGCCAAGTGATTTACCACTAGATTTTCCAATGAGCTGCGAGATTTCAAAATTTCATTTGTGTGGTGGTCTAGAAATACACTTAGATGATATACCTGCAGCCAAATGTGGCTAGAGTAGGAGCAGAGAAAGAAGATGTGAAGTATATATTTTGTTTTTTGATGGCAGAAGCAGCAAACAGCTATTTTTTTTTTTTTTTTAGGGAGAGCAAGAAGGTAATTTTACCTTCCAAACTCACCTAGACAAACAACTAATGAAGATGGAATAAATCTTCATTTACTAAGCGTATCTTTAGTTCTCAGTTTCTTTTCTATTGCCATCAGTAAGATAATTAAAGTTGTGCCGAAACTCTATGATTCACTTAGTTCTTTTACAAGTTTTGAGGGAAAATTTTTTTCTCTCTGCACAGTTCTCAATAAATTTCTCTATCTATCTCTCTCCACTCATTACATCAAAAAAACCTTTTCAAAATTCAAAACCAAACAAAGTGATGCTTACATTTTGGGCTCAAATGAGGAATGCCAGAAAACATGTCTATTAGTTAGTATGTAGATAGTTTAAATGTAGTTGGCTAGATATATGTTGTCATGATTACTTATGAACTCATGACTTTCATGGTAGGACTCCCATATTGGAATCAGGGCGACTTGGAAGAGGGGGATGGTTTGGCCAGGAAAGCATAAGAAGTCTGGTGTAACTGAGTTTCCTCAAACAACTCATCCAAACAATTGCGTTTGAGATATGATTTTTCATTGAATTCAATGATTAAGCCTTGGTTTTTGTTGCCCCACTTCAGTCTGGTCTTTGTAAGCCTCTCACTGGCCCTGTCCTATGCTCCTATTTTTCTTGGATTGCAGTCCCTTCTACGTGCCAACGTATAGAAAACTTATGTGCAATACCCCGTATATTAAAAATATGTATATTTGCATGTAAGTATTAGGTGGCATAGTAGTGAGGGTGTGTGCACGTGAGATGCTAGGATGTGTCAGGACAAAACTTGTCTTGGATAAGACTTGCATATATACATGTTAGATACTGGGTTTTTATAAAGGAAATCTGAAACGGCAAGTATCACAAAATACAGAGAGGGTCAAGAGAAAAAAGAGAAGCGGTGGGGGGTGGAGCAATCGTCCGACCGATCATGGTGATGCGTAACGTAGCAATTTCAGTTGGTGGTTCACGGTGGAGGGATGTACATATTGCAGCAACGATACTTACTTAAGGTACTCAAGCCAGGAAGTATATAATATGCTCTAAATCTCGGGAGTATTCTTTTTGCATGTCTTTATATTCCGCTTGACCGTTATTTTATTTATTGAATCCATAAATTCATTGTTGGAGCTGAGTTATGTGGTGGGTTGGGGCTGGGTGCCGAGGAATTGTTTGGTATGTGGCCGAGTGATTTTGTCTACTGTGCTAACGGCCCGAGAAGCCTCATAATAGGCTGGGTATGGCAAGTGAAGCCGGTCACTAGTCAGATACTGAGGAGGACCTGATATTGAGGTCGTATTAGGCTGGGTGTGGCAAGTGAGGCCGGTCATTGGTCATATACTGAGGAGGACCTAATATTGAGGTCGTATTATGTAGCTTATTGTTGACTTCGTGTCGCTAATTGGTTGGTCTCATTTATTGTGAGAATATCTGTTCTCATCATATTGTATACTTCATAAGGGTTTGTGTTGCAGGTTAGCTGTTGGCGCGAGGACAGTGGGATGAGCGTTTGGAATTTGAGCTGTTAGACTTTTTTTTTTTAAAACACTGTTGTAGGAGTAAAAGATATTCTTTTTAGAATAAATGATTAGAAATCTGTTACTTTGCTTTGTGGTGCTTGTGGTTCCGAGTCGTCACATTATGTGAGTAGATCATTGTTGTTTGTCATTTAGACAGTAGAAGCATCTGATTTTTTGGGGAAAATTTTACGTTGTGTTTTGAATACTTTAGCTTTTTGGTTCTAAGATTGGTGTTTTTATTGAAATTTCTTAGTTCACTTTGTTTGCTATTTTGCTGTTGTAAAGGCAGTTGGATTCTGTTGTGGAGTTGCCCTTGACAGCAGAAAAGGTGGAGGTTGTGTTGGATGAAATTCGACCATATGTTAATTGTTGATGGCGAGATCGATGGCAATGTCATGAGGTTGAAGCTGCAAGGAGCATGAGGCTCCTGTCCAAGTTAGGTAACAAGTATGAGATGAGAATCAAGCATTGTTTAATGGAGTTTTTTCCTCAAGTAGTTGCGGTGGAACCCAAAGCAGAGGAGGAGAAGGCCTTGAGTTGAATGAAGAAAACATAGATAAGGTAATAGCTTCTAAAGCAGTTAAATGTGATTTTAACTTGTTTTTGCACTAGTTGATCCTTTTCTACACCGTGGTGCTGCATTACCATTTTAGAAACCATATTTTTTTGTCCAGATTTATAGGGGTGTCAGGATATGTATATGTATTGCTCATACAACCATCTTTTGGTTGATATAAGACAGTATCAGCTGATGTACTGAAATATCGATATCACAAATCCAAAATCCCTGTATGCCAGTTTGTTGGTTGATATGCTACTTTATTTAGAACCCTAGTTTTGAGTCAATAGGGCTACTATGTGGGCTGTTGTGGTAATGACCGAAATCTTGTGGATTCTGTTGTGTTATTTTTGCTGGAGAGAAGCAATGAGTGGACAGTTACTGATAATAGAATGTCCTCACTAGATTTTGAACATTTATTCGGCGTCTCACTGATAGGAGCTTCACTGTTCATGGGATAAAAATTATGTCCTAAAAACTGATATACGTCGTTCATGGTTCATGAAATTTCATTCTTTGGCAACAACGCCATATTCTGAGTCGATACTTGATTTAGTACTTACAAGAAGCTTTTATAGGTTTCAATGTATTTGATTATATCTATACCCGAGTCATTGAAGTTCACTTCTTTTCATTCATTTAGGTCCGTCAAGAAATACCGGCTACATAGTCGGAGAACCTAGTGAATCTCTTGAACTAGTAGCAATCGAAGAGCCAATCAGAAAAATTCAAATCACTGGGCCAGCTGCAGCTATAACTACTGTTGGGGTGTCTGTCGCACGGAAACTACGGAAGAAAATACCATCCATTGCAGCACTTCACGTTCCATAATGCTCAGACTTTCATGTTTAGCTTGGGGTCTTTCATGATTAAAGAAGGGTGTTAGGGAAGACATTTTCTCATAAATATTGAAGACCCAGAATGGGACTGGGTTGGCCATGATTAGTGAACTTCGGTTGACAAATATTGCACTTTGTATAGTTTTGTTGTTACTGTAATAGTGCGACAGTTTATTCATAGAAATTCTATTGATTGTATAAGATTTTATAAGCAGAATGTCAATATTTACAAGGACAACGTGGTTTTTATCTTTCTAAAAACCAGGACTTGGAAATCATTTTCTTTTGTGCAAGCTTGTATGTGGTTTTGCAGTGTCTGGAACGGATGGATTTTTTGAAGCAAAATGTGTGCTCTCACCATCTAAATATTGAAAGGCCCCATTTCACTACTTTGAAAAGACGAATTGCCTATTTTTTTTCTTTCATATAGGCAGAAATACAACCAGGAGGGGGCTAATTCAGAAAAAGCTTGGATGTGTTATTGCCACTCTCTGGAGTGGATGGATATTTTCAAAACAAAATCTGTGCTTGGCCATAACTAATATTGCGCTTTTTTTGTTTCCTTCCCTAATTCCGAGATCCACACCCTAGAAAGCAATTTTATTAGTCCAGAGATGATACTATCTGCTATGAAGGACTTTGCTAAAGAGTTCCAGCTTTACGAGTCAAAATGAATTGTCCCCAAAATTAACCATGAACAGGACTGCTAAAAAGGAACATTTTATGCGGGACCATAAAAGTCTGCAAATTCAATTATTGATACAAACATAGATAGTGTTCAAGCGCGCTCATTGAAGACTGGCATTATTGAAGTGTTATCGGGCATGACTTTCTTGCTACATAACGCAATTCCTAGAAAAACTGAATATATCCGCTGTTACATACTTCAGCTGCGCTCCATCCCCAGTGGGATTGTCCTATCACCATTTTGAAATGCTTTTCTTCTCCACTTAATTTTGAACAGATCAGTTTCTGATACTTAGCGACACTGAAGTCTAATCACTGAACCAACACTGCCATAAACAACCAGGGTTGCCGAGAATGGAACTTAAAGTTCATTACTCCTAAAATTCGGGAAAATTGACAAAAAGAAGTCAGCGGATGTTCAATAGAAAGTGTGTATGTCACCATCAGTATTGAAATATTTCAGTATATTCACAAGGATAATCACTGCTTCCATTTCAACCACATTAAGAAGAAAAGGGCGAAGAGTCAGTACAAATCTTTTCCATTTGAACTTGTAATTTCCTCGGAGAATTTCCAGTGGAACAATAGAGGATTCTAATTCAAATAGGGATAAACCATACCATCAGAGCATGATGCAAATAGCAGATAAGAACAATGAAAGGCCACACTAGTACTCATTTCTTTTGGTTGGCACCTGAAATATATACAGACCATATTAGAGCAACGACACCGAATTTCAATATAAGATTGGGACAGAAAAGAAAAACAAGCACATTAAAGACGGCTGGTCATAAAGTTCAATCTAGAGCACCAACCTTTCTACAAAGCACCTTTTCGCGTATGTACATGCGTTTTTGCTCCGCTTAATCATAGACTCGTAAATCATGATCATATCAGTATGCTACCCGCAAAATCACAAGAGAATGATGAAATTTTATGCTCATCTACGTTCTTGTTAGTGCATATCTACTATGGATGGAATTCACCCAAACATACCAATTTCAGCTTACTTTTATGGAAGCTACTCATTTCTAGAAAACGGAAACGGAAGAGGTATCAGAACATAACCCTCCATGATCTAACAAATCATGGTAAAACTTTAAAAATAACATCTTGTCCGACCCCGAGTGCAGGGGTGGAGGAAAAATTGAAAACATACTTTAGAATTCCATATAAGCCAACACGTTTTTCCCTATCTGCTTCCAGCAATCATGTTATAATCTGCACAAAAAGGGGCATCTCAGACATATGCACGAGAAAATAGAAGCTCAACAATCGTTGCCCAATAAAATTAGGAGCAAAATCAACAGCAAAATCATCTATCCATCAAATTAGGAACCAGAAACCCAAAATATAAAATTGGAGATATACAGCCAAGAAGGATTGCAATGGAGGAGACTTTGCGGAGCCCAATTTCAAGCTTTTTAATGAGCTTTTACTTCAAAAGATCAACACAAGAATCAAGAGTCAAAAGGAAAGAATTCCTTGGACAAATTAGCAATCAGTTCTCTGGGCACAATAATAGCTGTCGTCATTCTCAAAAAATCTCTTATTCCCTCATTCCTAGAAAACCCAAAATACAGAGTCCCTAAATCTGCTCATCAGAAACCCTCTAGCCCATTAGTGACATGTTGCTTCACTCTGTACAAGGCATCAGCCCAAATACACTAAAGAGGAAATAACAAGATTCCCCACCTCATTCGTCACTGAACAATGCAGTAACGGGTGGTTAGTGTCCTCCCCTACTAGCATATGCAAAACTAATCTGCTAAAAAGTACCATCTTGGTCGAAGCTATATATCTAGGTTCAGAATGGACTACTCATAATGAAAAGATTAGTGTAACTCAAAATGCCGTTACTGTACCGAGTATAGACCACTCCTCGCAAGTCTCCAAGACAAGATGTGCTCTCACTCTCCTTGAATCTGGCAACGTTGGAGCATTTCAAGGAAGTCCCCCATCCCTAAAAATTCCAACTCCCAATTAGGGAAGGGCCTCCTCAATTGAGCAGCCTAATATCTCTCTACCACATGAGCTTCGTTATTGACTGAAATGTAAGTCATGCCAAAAATAAAATCATGCAACCCTTTCCACATAATCCCTAAACAGACTCTCTAAATAGATAAGTAAAATAAAATACAACTCGATAAATTGGATACAGAGAAATTTGTTTTGTTAATGGAAGTGCCAACACAAAAGAACTCGACTTTTTGGAGCGTACACTTTTTCACTCATTTTGTGTGTTTTTTTTATTTTTTATTTTTTTATTATAGATTGCCCCGTTCCCCAGTCGGAGTCTGCTGTTTGTGCAATTGCTCCCAAAGGCCCTGACCTACCTAGATTCATTCGTACGGAGTCGACGAACCCAGTTTCATTGCGCATTTCGTGAATGCGTTATAGGGAGCATGACGCATTCAAAATTTGCGTTTTTTGCATTTTTAACTGTCAAAATCTACGTTTTTGACCAAAAAAAGAGAGGACATGACGCATCTTCAAGATCCATTATAAAGTGTTCAGGTATTAGAATCTGAAATTTGTAAACATTTTTAAGTTCTAAAATCCGAAATTGTCTTAGAGTTGAAGAGAAGGGTTGCTTACTAAAATCTGATTTTTTTAATGAAATCTCAAAATAAACCTGGGCATCTACAGCTTTATGGGTTTGGTTCTGATTACCCTATTCTTGTTCCATCACCAGAGAAATCCCCTAAATACCTAACAATGCTACATACAAACGAACGAAAGCGGTAGAAGAACTAATAACTCCATGAACGAATAATTTTGCCGCCGTGGGGCACCGGTCCGGTGGGCGGAATGAAGTCTTAGGACGGGGGATGAATCTGTGGAGTTTGGTGGTGGAGTGGTTGTCTCTGCTCGGAAGAGAGGGTGGAGTCGTGGAGGTGGATTGAATCTGTGGAAGAAGAAGAGATGGATCCATCCTAAAACGACATCATTTCAATAGGGGTTACGTTTAGAAAATTTGTGGTTACAAGTCGTTCTGCCCTAAAAAAATAAGTGGGCGGGCAATTCTTGTTACGGAGAAATTGTGTAAAGAGGATTAGGGGGAGTTTACTTTCCACTCCCAATAAGATTCATTTAACATGCAAGTGTCGTGCAATATTGTTCTATATTAGGTTCACTTAATTTGACTTGTTCATGATAAGAGGATTAGACACGGCACTTCACCGCAACACCAACCACATCCGTCTACGTGGCACTGTATGATTGATAACAAGAGAACAATCACTTTAAAATTATTATGCAACCACTTTGTTTCATTTTGAGATAGCCAGGTACCCTAACAATCTAGAGACTGATTATATGTGCCTTGTGACTTTTTTTGAAGACGAAATTTTAGTTAGGTATGTGTTTGTTCACTGATTATACTAAGCAAAACTCTCAAATGAGCATTGCAATAGATTAGGTAAAGGCCTAGGTAAAATCCATTCATGAACTGTGAATGTAAATAATCCTAAACACTATTCACCATGAGTATATTATTTTATTAATTGTTCTCTCTCTCTCTCTCCCCAGAAAAGAAAAAGAACATAAAAGTAATGATATTTTAATAGAGAATAGATTAAATAAATAGCATTGGTGTAGTGTTGAAAGAGATGTGAGTAGATAAAATGAAAAAAGTGCACTGTTTACCAGCATTTTTAACTAACAACTAATAAACTTGCTCTAACAGTTCGCTTGCCCAAACAAACCCCCCCCCCCCCCCCCCCCCCCCCCTCAAATTAGGTGGAAAATCCCCGGTTTTCACCATCTTAGGTGAAAAATGGACGGTCTGATTCTTTAAAATTAAACTATTCATGACCGTCTATTGTACAAATCAAAACTCAATTTTTTATTTTTTATATACCTATCAATGTCTGAAAAAACTGATTTTTTTTTCTTTTTGGGCGTTGATATACTAATCTAAGGGTCCTACACGATGAACAATTTTGGTTACTGCAATGACCATACGGTAAGACCCACAATAGGTGACAGAAATCATGGCTTTTCCACTTTAGGTGCAAAGCATTTAATCTCATTCAACAATCGAGTAGTTTGTTTTTCATATCATCTATCTCTGTAATTTTTGTAATTACATTAATCACTTGCGGAATCAATTACTGCTCCAAAACGGTCTTTCTGTCTACCAGCCCTTACTCTTTTGATCATAACTTTTTGTGTGCTTTGAATCGTGATGTGTTTTTAGTGTCATTAGAAAGCTGACTTCAAGACCTCGAAATCGATATATAATTTGCATATTTTCGATTTTGGACGAAGAAGTTATGACCGTTTGAAGTTATGACCGTTTGAATTTCAGTTAGTTTGAGGGGGTTAAGTGCCAAAAATAAAAGTTAGAGGGGGGTAAGTGTATGCGAGGGTTAGTTCGAGGGGGGTAACTATAATTTCCCCAATTCATATTGTTGCTTGACTCATTATGCCTATAACGTGTATATTAAAATCATTAATTTTATTCGAACAATTAACGTCAATAAATTATTTCTCGTGACAATATATCTCAATGAAAGCTCATTTGAATTCCATGCTAGCAATTGACAAATAAAGCTTAAACACTCTGGGAAGCCTCCTTAATTATTGACTCAAATTAACCAATAAATGGCCCTTAACGTTTGTTTGTCTTTCCCACCCTTTGAATTGAAGTATCTGTAGCCTCCTTAATTGATCGCTCAATAGAAGCTGTTGCACCATTAACCTTCCTTCCTATTTCTGAGACAAGAATTAGTTTCCCCAACTATCGGTTAATTTTTTCAAGATAAATGCGTTCCGAAAACATCTCAAATGATATCCAATGAGCTAATATGGTTGTCCACGTGGCTAAAGTGATGAGACCATTTTCAATTATCGAAACAAGCCCGCCAAGGACTCGGAAGGGTCAGATAGGACTGTTGTATCCCTCAAAGGAACCGGAGAGGATCCATGTCCTTCTAATTTGTTGGGAAAAATTCAGCAATCACATAATATTCCAGAGAACAATTTCATTATCAATGATACAATTACAAGATTGAATCGAATTACAAAATACAAAAACAATGGACAGAGTATAAGAATGAGATACAAATTGAATTTTCAAAATATCAAACCGAGTCCTGTGTGATACCACAGTCTCCTTAAGAAAGATTCGCAGCCTACCAAAGGTGTTGTAGGTTACATTAGCGTCTTCCTCCCAGAGTTGGCTCAGCTAAACCACAAGCCGTCGGAACATTACCGTCGACCGCCTTGGCGAACTGAACAACAGTCTGCCTCTCTCTTTCAAAGAACGGTTATCAGAGTATATCTGGAATGTTGTGAACTTCTGGTTCTCTCCAAAAAAACATGAATATCATCTTATAGAGTGAAGGAGATATTTGTAACTCCAGGAGGTATAATGTGAGTATAAATTCTGCAATCAATATGGAAGAGTAATGCTGCCATCAAGGTGGAGGGGTTACGGGAGTTACAGCCGCACACATCAATAAGTCTATTTATTGTGGTGCATCCAGATACAACGAACCCGGTACCGGTTGCCTCGGGAGACTCTCCAAAAGTCCCGATTTCATTCATTTGAAATTTCGTAAATTTTCAACAATCCTCCCCATGAATGAAATTGGCAAGCATACTGGTGCAGAGTACAAAGTTGATCCGAGAGAGCGACAACGGATAATTCCTACATAGGATAGGTGGCTTTTGGCCTAGAACCTTCCCTTGTGATAGTCTATCGGGTTTGTTGACAGATTAGTATGTGGTCTCGCTTTGAACTGTTCCGCCACCGATGTAAACCGAGACAATAGACGTCACACAGGACTTCTCCTAACGTAGTTCAGTTCTCATTGTTGGGTTCATTTTGGCCATGACACCCTCTTCCTGATTCTGCGAGTATTTTCTTGAGAATTTCGCCACAATTCTCAAAGAAGCTGCCCCACTTCATACTAACATAGGTGACTTTCCTATAAAGGGTATCATGCTATACCCCGCCTGGCAATTCAGTTCATAGGAGTCATTAAAAGCAATGTTTAACCTCTTTCCATTTGCAGGTATCATTGTTCTACACCATAGGAATGGGCAGGAGACCGAGTCTCCTCAGTGATCGTTCTCGGCTACTCATAAAGGATAGTCTCATTGAACCTAGATCTTGGGATCTCCAGTCAGCTAAGTTGGCTACCCCTACTGTAATTATGAGCGTAGTGGCTTTAGCCCCATCTGTTTCAATACTTGCTCAACTAGCTCTCGATTTAACCCTTTGGTTAGCAGATCTGCAATGTTGTCCTTTGACCTCACATAGTCAATAGTGACAACCCCACTTGAGAGTAATTGCCTAATGGTATTATGTCTATGTCGAATATATCTAGACTTACTATTATACATATTACTCTGTGCCCTACCAATTGAAGATCGACTGTCGCAGTGGATACTAATCGCTGGCACAAGTTTCGGCCATCTTGAAATATCCTCCAAAAATCGACGGAGCCACAAACGCTTTATCTAGAACGATAAACTCTGATTTCCTCGTTGAACGTGCTATACATGTGTGTTTGAAGGATTTCTAAGAAACAGGTGCACCACCAAGTATGAAGGCATACCCACTCATGGATTTTGAGTCCTTCATATCTAATATCCAGTTCTCATCACAATACTTTTCCAGTACTACTGGATAGTTGGTGTTGTGCAACCCTAGATCACGAGTATACTTCAAATAGTGCAGAACCTTGACTATTGCCTTCCAGTGATCACGACCTAGATTACTCGTGTATTTGCTCAGTCTGCTGACTGAATAAGCTATATCGGGCCTTGTACAACTCATCAAGTACATCAGGCTCTCAATTATCCGAGAATACTCTAATTGAAATATGCCTTCCCCCCATTCTTGGATAAATATAGACTTAAATCCACAGGGGTTTTTGCGACATTTGAATCAGACGGGTTGAACTTCTCATGAATCTTGTCAATGTAGTGTGTCTGAGACAACGCAAGTTCGACAGATGTTCTGGTGATCTTGACACCCAAAATGACATCTGCAAGGCCCATATCCTTCATGTCAAACTTCGAGTTTAACATATCCTTGGTAGATCGAATAACCCTTTCATTGCTATCAACAATGAGCATATCATATATCAATGTACAGACACAAAATGACGTTCCATTCGTTTGTGTTCTTGACATAAACACATTTGTCACATTCGTTGATTTTGAAACCACTCGACAACATAGTATTGTCAAATTTCTCATGTCATTGTTTCGGTGCTAGCTTTAGACCATACAGAGATCTAACAAGCCTACATACTTTCCTTTCTTGACTTGGCGCTGAAAGACCCTCAGGTTGCTCCATGTAGATTCCTTCATCTAAATCGCCATTTAGGAAAGCTACCTTGACATCCATCTGACTCATACGTAGCTCATTCGCTTTCTGCAGAATGGAATCAATTTCACTCTTGATAGCCTCCTTTCACAAAGGACTCTCAGGAGAGCTCGTTGCTTTCTTGAATGTCCGAGTCTCACTTTCTAACATAAATGTTAGAAAGTCTGGACCAAAGGATGTTATATTCTAGCCAGTTTGCTACTCCTTGGCTTAACATCAACTTCTTCCTCTTGGTCTTGACTGCTTTCACCTGCAGTCTTCAAAGTTCGCTTAACCGAACTTGACTCCTCTATGGACCTATGTGAAAATATGTGTTCAAGGAACAACACATTCCTAGATTCCATGTTCTTATTCTTGTAAATATCTGATATCTCATATTCATGCACATGACATAACACAAGTTGCTATTGTGTGCACACAATCAACAATCGTGAGGCCTATTCTCACCTTCTTAGGTATATATAGGAACAACCACTTTTTGCAAAACACCCCCACATTCTTTAGAATTTATCACAAGGCTTTCGCCCCAACATTTTTAGGGTTTTATCAACTTTCTTGCATGGTATCTTGTTTAGGCCACCATATGTGGAGCAAAATGCTTTACTCCATAAAATCTGTGGATAACAGAATTAGTCAACCATAGCCTCTTAGGCAAGATATGGCCTTTTAACAAATCCATATATATTAGTGAAGCAAATAAGGTATAATAGTTTGGTGAACTAGCTAGACACAAGTTCCACCACCGGTAATTTGAATGTACCACCTCGGTCACTATCCACCACCTTATTCTTAGCTAAGTTGATGTCCAACTCCATTATTAACAAGAACGAGCTTTATCCACTATTGTGTTCTTGCTCTCGAGCAATTACACATAGCAATAGTTTATGCTAATAAAGACAAAAGTAATAAAATACTTACTGCCACCTCGTATTTGGACATAACTTTGAAATCCCACACCTCAGTGTGAATTAAGTTAAATGGTTTTGTGCTTCTTTCAACTAATTGAAAAGAAGTCTTTATCACTTGAACCTTCACGTACAATAGCAACCACTTGCCCATCCTACTCATTTTTCACATGAGAGGAACATATTCCCGTAGAAACCACTGTTGGCGCACCAAACAATTGTACAAACCACTCAGAATGTTTAGGTAGAACAACATCTCATGTTGACACCTCTTTCTCAGCATGGTCATAAGAACCTCTGTTGGCGCACCAACAGATGTGATCAAATCACTGAGGGCACTGCCTCATCTTCCATTTCAACTGATATTTATGCATGTAAAGAGATTTCATAGAAAAGATAATTATGCACGACCGCATATTATTATCTCTAAGTACTAGTCAGAACCTGTACATGCTCTCACATGCAATGCCCAAATAAATCCAGTGCCCTCTAATGCATAAAAATAAAATAAAATAGTGGAGCCCCAATCACAAAACCACTTCGAGAATCATAGTATAAAACCAATTAGCAAAATCAAAAAAATAAATAAATAAATGCTAATAGTGATCCTTTCGAAATAGCAATCAATTTGAGACATTAGTCTGTTTCTAAAACTTTGATCTCTTTATAAAATCATAAGTAATCAAAGACATCCACTGCCTTTGAATGTTATCAAAGTAGCAACTTTCAAAGTTGGGAAAACGAACATTTTGTCTTCCATTTTTTTGTCCAAAATGATCTTAAAAATTCACAAAACAAAACCGTTTACTATTTTCCCCATCTGCTCTTGTAACTTGTTCCCAAAACAAAGCCGAAATGACCGCGCACGGACCAAGCCGAGCAGATCATATGCAGGGCCACGGCTGAGTACACCACTTCAATAGCCATATAAGCAATTGATCCGAGATCAAGTCGCGCACAATTGACCGAGGCCATAGCTTATTTGTTACCATGATTGAGTCGCGCACAGCTGATCGAGGCCGAAGCCAAACAGTTTTACCACAAAACTGGTCCGAGGTCGAGTTGAGCACAACTGACCGAGACCGTAGCCCAACAGCTATCTCAAAAACCATATGAGGCCCAGCCGCGCATGTCCATGGCCGAAGCCCAGCAGGTTTTTTTTTCCCCTTTTGCAAACCTTAGACTGGTTCATCCTCCAAAGCCAACACGGAAAATATGTTTTCCCATTTCGAATGCTCTCAACAAGAAAACTCAGTAGCCCGAATATTATCTCTTCTGGTGACATCAAACTATAATTCCACAGTCCCAACTTGTGAAACCAATCACCAAACACTTCCATTAATTGCATCTCTCTGAAATGACAAATTAGCAAATATTAGCAATATCTACTGCAATGAACAAAAGAGCTAGCCAAAACGTTTTCTCATTGGTACTAATAATGACCAAGCCTTAATTAGCCACATGTCTTTAGCAACAGAACAATTCCACGCGAGGATATTTTGTGCCTTATCAGATACGTTCAGTGGAAAGTCCAAAAGTTTAATATCAAAACCCAACTAGCAAAACGAATATGCTATTTATTATCGACATGCATCACCTTCAACACGGGATATATCAAGAAACGTCAGAGTTTCTGAAATGTAGGGGAACGTTTTAGCACACACTTTCCCTTTTAAGGGATAATCAAAACTAATTAGCATCAATAAGCATACGAGCATTCAACTAGCATATGAACCATGGAGTATGCAGAATACTAGCAATAGAAATTTAAACGGAAAACTTTCTTTACACCCATGAGCTGCAAAAATAACCACCCTTTGGACCACCATGTCCCGTTGATTTTGCATGACGGTTTCGAACACCATCGTGCAGCAACAATTAAAGAAACTTCCACCAACCAAAATTGGTCAGAGGCCATAATTGAGTATAAGATCGAGATACAAACTGGATTTTCAGAATATCAAACCGAGTCCTGTGTGATACCACAGTCTTCTTAAGAAAGATTCGCCACCTATCGAAGGTGTTGTAAGTTACATCGGCATCTTCCTCCTAGAGTTGGCTCGGCTAAACCGCAAGCTTTCGGAACACCACCGTCGACCGCCTTGGCGACCTGAACGACCGTCTGCCTCTCTCTCTCAAAGAACATACTGTTATGAGAGTATATCTAGAATGTTGTGAACTTCTGGTTCTCTCCGAAAAACATGAATATCCTCTTATAGAGTGAAGGAGATATTTGTAACTCCAGAGGTATAATGTGAGTATAAATTCTGCAATCAAGATGGAGGAGTAACGCTGCCATCAAGGTGGAGGAGTTACGGGAGTTACAGCCGCACACATCAATACGTCTATTGATTGTGGTGCGTCCAGATACAATGTATCGGTTGTCTCGGGAGTCCCTCCAAAAGTCCCGGTTTCATTCATCAGAAATTCCGTAAATTTCCAACATAATTTACTTCTTCTTAAGTGGGAGTTTGACTTTACAAGACCTATGCATTATTTTTAAAAGAAAGCCGATCGTGTTTTTGTGGCAACGTTCTTTTTTTCTTAATTTTTTTTTTCTTTTTGAACATGTTTTTGTGGCAACTTGGCAGTTGTAATTAAAGTGACGGTTGACCTTATTGAAAATAAGAACCCTTCAATTTTCGTATGGTTTATTTTCGTTCTTGGCGAGCTATTGCGATGCTTAATTAAGTGTTGTTATTAGTATGTTTTTGCTCTTGGTAACTATCCAAGGTGATCTACATATGATTCAGTTGACGTTGAAATCTGTCTTTAGGCATAGGCATTCACTAGAATATTAATAATATAAAAATACCAAAAAAATGCAAAGAAAATGCACCATGAATTGATCTTCCATCATTTTTATTTTTTCTATCAACAATATTGAATCATATTCAAAGACAATTTATTTTATAGAGACCACATACAGAATGACTTTAAGACACGTAAGTTTTTAAGTGTGTCACATTGATCTAACAGTAAAGATTATTCCCAGGCGCAACTCCAAGCTGGCTACAGTAGTCCGTCTAGTAAGTAACCCTAGCACTAACTGCAGCCGGGTTTCCGCCGTTGCACTCCACAGGACCGTTAATGGCTCGGATCGTTGCACCAAACCCTTGGCCAGAGACCATAATTGAGTGGCAATTATTCATCCAATACCACAAGGCAGTCTTAAACGAGATAACCGGATCGGTGGCCATGGCTTCCGAGTTGCTAAGTCCGTCGAATCCAATGCTGTTTCCGGCCGGACCGTAATTGTAATTCCATGATAGCTGGATGGGGCCTCTCCCGTAGTAGCCTTCCCCGGCTACACAAGACCAGTGCTGGTGTTATCCCAGTAGTTCTTGGAGGAACCATTTATCTCCTCTATGTAGCAAAAGTCTGTGCAGCACAACATCGAAAAACTTTCTTATTTGTTTTCGTTTCCTCTCGTTGATCATCGATCTGGACAAATTGAAAAGGCTAAAATTTTAATTCGAAGTGTTCAAAAAGATTTACAAGACACAAAAATAAGTCGGTATGTCATAAAAAAAAAAAGATACGTTAAAGAAGCTGGAAGGAAGCCTGACTTAGACAACGGTTATTTAATTATTGATCGCGGTTTTTGTATTTGTAAGGCACATAGGATCTCACCCGGATGGACCGGCCATACTTTTATTACCGTGATCAAAAGTGAAAGATCACAGATAAAAACCATGATGTAAGTTTATTTTTGTAGCAGTGATATATATATACAATGGCAGCCCAGACCTTCGTGGCCCACTAACTGGTGCCGACCCACGGCAGCGATGGTAGATTTGCTGGTTCACAGGAGGGAGAAACAGTGCTGAAGATGGAGATGGAAAAGGATAGTTGATTTAGGGAGAGAGACTCAGAGAGGAAAATATCCGTGGGTTTGTGAAACCATGGGGTTAAGGTTTTTTTTTTTTTTTTTCAGAAAAGAGTAACCGGTTCAGTAGTTACCTGGTATTATCAATTATTTAATTAGACGGCTGAGATGAATCAGACGGTGAAAAAATGGGGTGATACTGTATCTCCAGACGTTGGGTTGGAGGGGGACACTCTAGCATCTTCCTAGAAAATAATGTAGTTGGGAAATGGGGATTGAAATGAATGAATTGAGTAATTGGAGACTTTCTGGGAAGGTAAATGGATTAGGGTGATTGGGAAAAGGAAAGGGTTCCAGGATATCCATTTTCATGGTCTTGAATGTTAGACATGTTAGCCACTTGAGCCACAGCAACACTTGGTCCTAATTGCTCCACATTTATTAATTACTTGTTGTTCTCTTTGTAGATCCCAATTTATTCAGTAACTTTATTTGATACCTGCAAACATAAAAACAACTAAATAAGTTTAACTACAGTACGTAAAATATAAAATAGGTCTAAAAATTGTCTCGTTTAAGGGTTATAGTATACACTAAAACGTGTTAATCAATTCCAAAGTTAGTAACAACGTAGTTTCACCCAAGTAGTTCGTAATCATTTTAAGTTTCTTTCTTCCCACGCTAACACTTTCGAGAGTCTTGATCGACCAAAATCTCACAGGAATGAAGAGGGAGAAATTTTTTGCTTTAGCTTCTCTTTCTGAAGAGAGTTCCTGAAAAATACAAATAATCACAAGCAGCCCATTATCACCACCTCCCAAGTTATATCCCCTACAGCAACATCATCGAATTAGACACCCCATTCCTTACCATTTCCAGCCAGCCAACGTACCCGTGTTAATGGCCAAATTCGTGCATGAGGCCAATGGTGACTTTAATATTTTAGGCAGGTTTTCATGAGGCCTCTTCTACGTTTGTGCTGTAGTAATCACTTAGATGTGTTGAATGTTGTACACGATTTTGAAACTAAATGTCACAGGGAGGGCTTCCCAGTTAAAAATTTTGTTCCTTGCAAAAGCTTGGAGAAAATATAAGTGAACAATACCTTATATGAAAATTAGTAGAACTTCTATCACCAAACTGGAATTATGTGAACCAACAATATTTCAAAGACATGTAGAAACTGATACAAAGATGTTTCGGACAATTATGGTGAGGATGTTTGGACACGTTCTACGTTAGTTGTGTTTCTGGACAGACTTTTCTAAGGATACCCTTTGTGTCCTCTTTTTATCATTTGGCTCTTTTTTTGTGAATATGACATGTTTTTAGATGTCTATTCGAGGTACGCATTTTCGTTGATGTGTATCTTTTTTATTTTTGGATGGAGTTTTTTTATTGAATCAAGTTTTATGCGTTTGAGTTTGTGTATGCAAAAGTTAGGGATTCAAATTTTTTTTGTTCTTTATTTGCTGATTCAAGTTAACCATATCAATGGATATGATGGGTTATTGTTTTTCGCATATATAGTTGAATTTGTTGGACTGACGGTTGATAAATTGCACCCAAGTTCAATATTTATTTGTGTTTGCTGATTATTCGAGCCGTGCCTTCAGGCACGAGCATGTGCTAGTTCTCTCACAATGTAACGCCCCGACTTTTCGGAAGTAAAATAAAATAAAATTTTAAGAAAATTTGCTAAATAAATATAATTTTTCAAAATAAAGTTTAACTATTACAGTCACAAGATAAATTTGTTGATTCAAAATACATTAATTTCAGAGCTGACTCTAAACTTGATACAAATTCGAAACATACTCGATCTTCGTTCCTGATATTCTCTCCGTGTTGAACTGCAACATCTTCGAATCATCTCCAGTGAATCCTGCGCCCTCTAGCAAATTGATCGCCAAAGCAAACAATTTGCCAGGATACAGACGTATCCGTGAGTGATAAATCACCCAATAGAATAATTCAACCCAACCACCCCTCTTACATTACAGATAGCAAGCAACAGGATAATATTAGTGCGAAAAAGCAAGACAAAGTTTGTTCCACATAAACCAGTTTATTACTATCCATTAACTTGTCGTGTAATCTAAGATCTCCTCCGCGGGATCTTTCCTCCCCAACCACTAGCCATGCTCGGTCCCATGAGATCACTTCCCTTTGCTGTCGCAGATGCATCTAAGTTATGTACCGAGTATGCATCCCAATAACTACAACAAGGGGAAAGCTTATCATGCCTGAATCACGACTAGGGTTCGCTTATCTTATGTACCACTTCACAAATCACATCACAATCACTACTGGACACCCGCCAGTATATCAATTCATCACTGGACACCCGCCAGTTTCAATCTCATCACAAATCTCAACATCACGCCTGCAGGCAATCTAGAAATAAAACTTTCCAATTCATCCATTATCTAGCATCGTCTAGGTGAATTCTACTCGCATACCACCCCATGTCTCTAGGGTCCAATCTATCACTTAAATCAAGTATCGATGCAATATACAACAAATCAATAATAATTAAAACAATTAATAAACAATGTAATCACGCAACTTATTATGAACGGGCCGTTGCCCTTAATCTTGTATGGTCACAATGTCAATATCAAGTAAGAGTTTCAAAAAGAATTAAAAGGAAAATTTTCTGGGCTCTTATTAATTAATTCTAATATAATATATTAATTAAAAACTAATTAAATACATTAAATAGATAAAAATATTAAAATATTTATCATGACCTTAATAAGAGTCCTAAAGGTTCTATACAATCAGTTGAGTGCCAAAAGTTAAGTTCGGAGGGTCGCGGGATTATTTTAAATAAAGATATTAAATAAAGTGGCCGAAAGTGAAGTAAATAAATAATAAATAACTTACTGATTAAAATATATTGAGGTTAACAAAGTTTCATCTTTGGAATATAGAGAGTCGAAATAAAATTATTCGGGCATTTATAATAACGTTTATAAGGTCGTAAAGAATTTTTGATTGAAAACGCTATAGAAATAACAATAAATAGTAAATTAACTTAAAAAAATATATTATTTTAACAAGATATCATCTTTGAGATGCAAGAAGTCTAAAAAAAATTAGTTTAGATATTAAAACATTGTTTGGAAGATCGCAAAGATTTTTCGTTAGTAGACTTGATAGATAACTAATAAATAATTCAATAAATAGATAATTAAATAAAAAAAATATGATTTTAACAAGTTATGATCTTTCAGGTGTGAAAAGTCTAGGAAAAATAGTTCGGGGGTCAAAACAATGTTCGGAAGGTCGAAAAGTTGTTTCGAAACATTTAAAAACAACTAAATCTACCAGATAAATTAAACTGATATTATTAATACGTTTTATACTAAGTGATATTACATTGTAAGAAAATAATATCAGATCAGTAGTTTTTCATAATAATAATATCATACGGATTGTAAAATAAATATCGGAAAGGTCATCTTCTTCGCAAATAATTACAAATAAAATGTCGGGCTCAAAAAGAATATCAATTTGGTGAATACGGCAGAAAACGCGCGGTTAACTATATTTTTTTCGTTCGGGACATAGGGTTAAGCATATAAACACTTAATATACTTAGAGAAGAGGTTGGATAGGATTATAATACCTTTAATCGGATCGAATTGATTTAAAAACGAATCTTGAATTTTGGGGAAGAAAAACTTCGGGTTCTTTGATCGGAAGACTTTGGAACCAAATTGGACGATGCTTGGTGATGCTAGGAGTAGTAGGAAGAGATTGGAATGGTCGGATTGAGTTTTGGTTGGGTCTTGGTACGTAACCCACTTTTCTCTCTCTTTCTTTCTCTCTCTAAAACTCCATTGATTGAAGCTTGGGTTTCTCTGATTTTTCTCTCTCTTTTGGACTGGTAGGGCGTGGGGAATATTTGTGGTGTAAATTTCGTGGGTCAATGGGGTGGGATATTTATAGGAAAATTTTGGTGGAAGAGAATAAGAGTGAATTTAATAGGGTTGGGTTCATGGGATTTGGAATGGACGAATTTAGCTTGGTTTTAGGGTTAGGGAGGAAGTAGAGGCTGAGTAGGAGACGGAGAGACGGAAGGAGTTTGAGGTGAGGGAGGAGAAGGAGTGTGCATGTACGCATGTATGTGTAGAAAAATTAAAAAAAAATGTATGTATATATTGTATGCATAATTATATTAAAAAAAAGAATTGCATTAAGAAAAATAATTCTAATATTATTATATTTAGAAAAAAAAATTGGGTCAAAAATCTGGGTCGTTACACACAATAACCTTGAAAAATAAGTACTTATTTTCTTTAGCAGAATAGGGCCCCATCTACCTCTGGGTTCATCCTTGGCATCAGCATCAGGACAAATACCACAAATAGGTTGCTTCTCCATTAAATTCTTTTACTCCGCACCTTATTTTTGTCTTGTATGAACTTTTGTTAATTTTATGTTGAATTTTTATGAATTATTTATTCATCTCTACGAGAATAATCAAAAAAGTAAAAGTATATGAGCCAAACATGAAAAAAAAAATACTGAGAACATTCAAAATAACAGAGAAAATTGTTTATTATGGATAATGTTTGTATTTTTTTGATCCACATAGATTATGTTTGTATTTAGTGAACTTTTTAAAGCTTCTGATTTTAATTTTAATTTTTTATAGTCTCCTAATCAAGACGAGTAAACAACTAAAACAATTTGACGCAATACTAAAAGAATTTCAGAAAAAAGAAGTAAAATACAAAAAATAAAACAAAAATTTGTTTAGGCCTAGTGTTTTTTTGCTCGACAAACGAAATTTTATTAAACTTGAAAGGAATACATTGAGATGAAAGACAAGAGAACACAAAGTGCTTCACTAGAAAACTAACAAAAAAGACCAACCAAAACAAACAACGTCCAACAGAAAGTTGGATGAACAACACCTCAAAGGTAGACTAAAATCTCAGTTTACAAATTCCATCAAGGTAGTCCTTAAAGTCTTCTACGTATATAACTTGAGATCATGTTTAGGGCTAGTGTTACCTTAATAATTGTTTTGTTGTGGCTCGGATGAGGGGTTTATGTTGGCAGCGGCTTGAGGCGGTGGTGGGTGTTTCCGTCCCCTCTCGACCATCGCCGTCTTTGTTTCTGTGGTCGTTCGATGTGCTTTGGTTGGTCGGTGGAGGGCGTGAGCGTGCATCGCCGTGTATTTTGGTTTTGGTAGTTTCTGTTGGTGGTTGTTGTGGTTGTGGGCCTTGGACGGCAGGGGAGCGAAGGCGGCGGTGGTGTTTCTGGTGTCGTGGGCTGCTTCTATTTAGGGTTTTGGTGTTTGGATTGGGCTTTTGGGTGTCTTGGGCCTAGCCCATGTTTGGGCTGGGTTGTTTTGTTTGGGTTAGTTCCTTATGAACTTTTCATTTTCTTTTTAGGGTTTTTCCTCCTGGTTTGGGTTTAGCTTGTTGAGCCTAAATCAGTTTCTTCCGTGTGGTTAGGAGAAGAGGGTATTGGGTGGTAGGGGTGTCAAATGGGCAGGTAGGGGTGTCAAGTAGGCGGGTTTGGGCCAAATTGGATAAGTTATGAGTGGACTGGGTCTTTAATGAGTTATTGACTCAATTAGTTAGGAGTCCAATTACCCATACCCAACCCATTTATTTAAAATAAAACCCAACCCGCCCATTAGCCAATTAAAATTAAAAATGACTAAAAGACCTATATATACTGAAATAACCATATCACCCATTATGTGTTCTTGCCTCTAGGGCAATGAATGATCTCTTGTTAGTCACGGTTTTGAATGTACATTGTGTCGGTCGATAGTGTCAATTTTTTAGCATACTGATACCGTTATACCTCGATATGTAGTTTTACAGTCATTATAACTGATACTCGACAGTTACGAGTGATTGATGGGTGTTGAAAAGCACCCATTTAATCTTTCTAATTTATGCCTTGTTAAATCCATTTATATTGTTACTTAGAGAATAGTAATGCGTTTCTTGTGATTGCAGATATTTGGAGGCTTGACATATTAATGGGCTTTATTCAGTTCGGTTAGTGCAATGTTGGCTCACGAGCTTGTGGGTTACTACATGGTGTCGAAAGAAAGTCGATCGAATACATCAAGTGGCGTACTGTATTAATTCAAAGGATGTGTCGAAATTATCATGTGGAATTCAAGTGGAGAAGCACCCAATAAAATTACCATGTGGTAAGGCATTACTGATTAGTCCAAGGATTCAGGGAATAGGGTTGTATTGGCGGCGGGCCCCAATTAATATATATCACACGGCAGCAACTCTATGAAAAGGGAAACAAGGGTTTTCGTTAGAGGGAACGAATTATTCCAGGACATAAACGGCTACTACTCCGAGAGAACAGGACTTCGGAGTATATGGCCGGCTAACTCTATTCTTTAGGGGAAGATGAAGCCCCATGCAGAGTAACTTTGTATTTACATAAATTAGAATTTTTATTCGAATCGGATTATGTGTTCTAGAACTCCTTCTATGATATCAATGGAATGGTTTTAATTCTTTTTATCAGTTGAGTATTTGTTTCCTAGGTTTTCAAATACCGTTCACATAATAGTTTTCATTGTTCTCAATCCGGGTGACTGAGATGGGTTGTACTCGTGAGACGGACCGTGCCGTTAGGCGGCTAGACCGTGTTAGCTAGTGAGACAGTTCGTGCTGTGGGATAATCCATGCCGGTTGGCGGATTGTAGAAATTTACTTGGCCACTATTGATAGGGATTGCAAGCCCTAGCAATAGTGATTTGCGATTCGAGTGTTAACCCGGTCTATGTGATAAACGGTTATGCGGTTGGAGTGGACTCTAAATTCTAGACCTTTGCTCCATCGTTTTCAAACCTTTTAATTAATTGCTCTAGTTTAATTAGCTTACTCAAAGCAATCCAAATCAATCAATCTTTTCTTTTCCGAATTAATCTGAAAGTTAATCAAATTTTTAGTAACTTAGCCAATTTGTCCCTGCGGATCGACACTCGGTCTTGACCACTATTCTATGGAATAGTAGTTAACTCCAAAGTTTTATAAATGTATTTTTGACACGGTACGACACGGACAGTGATCTACGCGCTTTAAGGTTTTTGGTCAATTTTTGTTTTTAAAATAAGTATTTACTATCGCTGATAGTCAATCCCTGTTACGTGTAGCGCAATACTCGTATTGTTATGTATTCCGATACTGTTATGTAGAATGCGCGAAAAAAATTGCACTCTGCTTTTTTATAATTGATTATCTGCCATTAAATCCTCAACGATGCTACCTACACATATAAACAGGTACATATCTTACACAGATTTTTTATGGGCCCCACATAGGGTCTCACACAAACAATCCAAGTCGTTCATTAAATATAAAATATTTTTTCAAGAGCCTCCTCAAAAAATAAGCGTAATTTGATACCTATAGATGTTCGATCCAATCATCCAATTTTTCATTTTGATTTCCGGATAATGAATAGTCAGATAATTGGATCAAGTATCTATAGATGTTGTATTAAGGTGATTTTTAGTGGGAGCCCTTGAAAAAATATTTTACATTTAATGAACGCCTTGGATCGTTTGTGTGGGACCCAAGGTGGGCCCCACAAAAAATCTGTGTAGAATATGTACCCTATTTATATGTGTGCTTAACCTTTTCATTAAATCCTTGATGTGAATATTCTTTCTCTTTCTAGAATTTTCTTTCACATTGGATTTGATTATATTCTCTCTCCATCTCTCTGGGATTTCGTTTTTATATTGTCTTCATCTCTCTTGCATTGGATCAGTATATTCTCTCTCTCTCTCTCAAATTTCCTTCTCAATTCTCTATCTCTCGCATTGGATGTTCTTTCTCACCTCTTTTCTTTCCATGTTCTTTCTTTCAAACACGGCATTATAAGTATCATCAACATTAATATTAAGCGAACCATCATTGATCTAGTGGCACCCGTCATTCCAGATCTGACACTTGGGATTGGAAAATGATCAATATGATTAATTATTGTTAAGGGTGCTCGTTTAGTAATTGACTCGAGTTCAAACTCAAGTTTCAGGTGCTTGACGATTTCCTAATCCTAAATTAATGAGTTGTCCCAAGCGTAGGGCGGAGACCGACGTAGAACAATATCCGGTAAGTCCGGAGTCAAATCCACAGAGATGGTGATGTGTGCTAACTAAAAACTCAAGTTCTTACTAATTTAACGAGCTCTTAGGTAGCCACCTCTTGTCGGTTGTTTTAGATTAACTAAAATTTAAAGAAATAACTCTTCTTTTCAAATAATTAAAAGGAGGTACGGTCGTAGGGTTTATAGCACTCGCAAGCAATCCGGATTAACCTGCTCCATTCGGTGTTCTTAAAAATATTGAACTGTAGATTAAAAAAAGATACCCCGCAAGGTGCGAACCCTTATGGTCGCCGTTTATCCATGCGCAGCGAAAAATGAGTTTTGGATCCCCATTCCCCCGTTCACATGGGCTCCGACAATGCCCAGGTTCGTTTATAGGAAGTATTTTACCAATCTAAAATTATCTTTTTCATTGTTTGAAAATATGAGCAGTGTCCGGATCGGCCACAGTGTGCTAATCACCCCGAGACCATACATATACGACTACTCACTCATTATTAAGCAGAAAATAAAATAAACCCTAATTTGAAACATGTTTCTATTGCGCGAGATGAAAAATAAACAAAATATGATGCAGGGAAGCGTATAAGAAAACTGATGATCGAAGCGATAAGGACAATCACAAACATAATATTTTAGAGAAACTCTCTCTGACTCTTTTCTTTATCAATAATCAACTCCTTAGCCCTAAGGCATAAAACGGAATATAAAGGTAGCAACCCGAACCCTAGAAAACATAAAGAAACAATTCCGAAATTAATTCGGACCCACAAACTAGACGAGAAAACAAAACATCAAAAAAAAGAATGGGCTGAATTGGACTTTCCTACGGAAAGTTATAAGAGTGTAAAGAATAGCCCAAAAACGGAACGAATGCCCAATTGGAGGCCTAAACGGCCTCAGAAGGCTAAAAAACACACGGCATAGGGCCAAAGGCCCTATGTTCTGTCTGTTGGGCCGTTTCAAATCGAACCCAAGCAGCCCGTCGCCTAATTCCACGATCAGTAATATTACGAAAATACCGGTTAGTAGAAATGGGCCTTGGCATGCTTAAAATGGAACTCCTTCTCTTTGGCTACTGCATCATCCCCCTCTTCTAAAAAGAAATTCGCCCTCGAATTTGTCTCGTCATCAGACGAACTGTCACCCTTGAATGGTAGCAGGTGCTTCACGTTAAACACGTCAGCAGTACGTACATGACTCGGAAGCTTCAAACGGTAGGCATTGGGGTTGATCTTCTCAGTGATTTCAACGGGACCAATTTTGAGAGCAGCAAGCTTGTTATAATCATGCGCAAAATAGCGGTCGTTTGTGAGGACGGCATACACGAAATCGCCAACCTCAAACTCCACAAACCGCCGCTTTTTGTCGGCCGCGAGCTTATACTTTGCAGTTGAGTCATACAAGTGCCGCACAGTCTCCTTATGAATGCTCTGCAACTGTTGAACAAAATCTTCAGCTTTACCGTGAATCCGCTTTAAGTTCGGGACTGGAGCTAAATCAATGGGTGAACGGAGGTTGAACCCATAGACCACCTGGAAAGGGGAAAAACCGGTGCTACGGTTAACGGAGTGGTTAAGTGCAAACTCGGCTTGGCTCAACTTTTGGTCCCAACTCCGGAGGTACTCACCCACCAAACTACGAAGAAGGTTGCCCAGAGATCGATTCACCACCCTCGGTCTGCCCATCGGTCTGAGGGTGATAAGCCGTGCTGAAGTCAAGCTTAGTGTTGACCAACCTCCACAGGCAGCGCCAGAAGTGACTCAAGAACCGAGTATCCCGGTCAGAAACAATAGAATTCGGTAGCCCATGCAAACGATACACTCCAAAAAAATAAAGCTCAGCAACCTTTACCGCATCCGTGGTCTTTTTGCAAGGAATAAAGTGGGACATTTTGAAAAAATGGTCTACTACCACATAAATAGAATCGTTACCCCGTTGAGTACGAGGTAAGCCCAACACAAAATCCATACTCACATCAGTCCATGGCTGCGACGGAACAGGTAATGGCATGTATAATCCAGTGTTGGTTGCTGTTCCTTTAGACACATGACAAATATGGCAACCCTCCACAAACCGATAAACATCCCGCCGCAATGTTGGCCAAAAATAAGCCGCTGACACCAAAGCAAAAGTCTTATCCCGTCCGACATGGCCCTCGTTGTGCAATTCCTTAATGATTTTTAATCGAAGGCTAAAATCCGGAATGCATAACCGGTTTCCTTTGAAAAGGTATCCATCCTGCACATGAAAGTCTGACTCGACCCCACTTGCAACAACTGTTAACACCTCAGAAAAATAAGAATCTTCAGCCAATAATTCATGGAATGCATCAAAACCCATTACCTGCGCACGCATCATTGTGAGGAAAATGGAGCGGAGATTGAGGGCGTCGGCCACACAGTTGAGCACACCCGACTTGTGTTTAATGACAAAAGAGAACTGCTAAATGTAACCTGCCCACTTTGCATGCCGATCAGACAACTTATCTTGTGTATGAAGATGCTTCAACGCTTCGTGGTCAGAATACAAGACAAAGTCGCTGTGAATAAGATAGTGGTACCAATGTTTAAGTGCTTGTACCCAGGCATAGAATTCCATATCATAAGTACTGTACTTCATCTTTGCCCCATTCAACTTCTAGCTAAAAAATGCCACCGGTTTCGACTGTTGACTGAGAACAGCCCCAATTCCCACCTTGGACGCATCACAATGTAACTCGAAGGGCTGAGAGAAGTCTGGCAGAATTAAGACCAGTGCAGATGTTAAGTTCTGCTTCACCAACTGAAAGGCCTCGGTTGCCGCATGTGTCCACGTAAAACGGGCACCCTTCATACAATCCGTAATTGGTGCCATAATAGTTAGGGGTGTACACGGTCCGGATTGGTCCGGTCCTCTAGAAAATTAGTAACCGGACCATTTCAAACGGTTCTAGGAAATTGAGAACCAGAACCTAACCAATATATGAGTGGAACCGAACCAGAACCAAACCTCAAAATCGGTCCTGTTTTGATTCGGTTCCGGTTCCGATTCTATCCAATTAGCATCCAAACCTATCACCGGTGTGTGAGAAAGAGAGACGTGAGATTGAAATTATAAAGACTAATCCGTTAAATAAGGTTGCAAAGAATTAAAAGAATAAGAAGGTAATCTATTAGAATAGAAAAAGAAGAAAGAAAATAAAAACTTTCCTAACGAATGAGATTTCGTCTCTAAATAAAGTAAGTTTAGCAATAAAGAGATTAACTTACCAAATTACACACATATATTTATTTTATATAATTATATATATTAGTTTTAAAAGGTCCGGTCCAATTCTAACCACGGTTCTTTAATTGAGAACCAGTAACCGAACCAAAATTAATGGTTCTTATTTTTTTGGAACCATAACCTGACCGCATAACCATAGAACCAGACCAAATATGACGGTTCGGTCCGGATCAGACCGGTTTTACTGTTCGGGCGGTTTTCTTGAACAGCCCTAATAATAGTGCTGAAGTGAGGAATAAAGCGCTGATAGAAAGCTGCCAACCCATGAAAACTACGGACGTCAAAGAGGGTCTTTGGTTGAGGCCAGCTCTGAATAGCCTCATTTTTCGATTCATCAACTGAAATTCCATCCTTGGACACGACATAACCCAAGAATAACACTGAATCTGTCAAGAACACACACTTCTTGATCGCCCCGAATAACTTCTCTCTCTGAAGGACAGTGAGAACATCCCGTAAGTGCTGTAAATGTAACTCAGGCGAGGCACTATATATCACGATATCGTCGAAATATACCACAACAGACTTACCGATAAAAGGACGCAACGCCTGATTCATCATCCACATAAAGGTGCTTAGTGCATTTGATAATCCAAACGACATGACCAGCCATTCGTACAGACCTTCCCGCATTTTGAAGGCTGTTTTCCATTTGTCACCAGGCCGAATACGAAGCTGGTGATAACCACTTTTCAAGTCCAGCTTTGTAAAAACCTGTGCTCCCACCAATTGATCCAACAAATCATCCAGGCGCGGAATTGGAAAACGATACTTTACTGTTATTTTGTTGATTGCCCTGCTATCAACACACATTCGCCACGTGTCAACACACATTCGCCACGTGCCATCCTTCTTGGGAATCAATAACGCTGGAACTACACAGGGACTAAGGCTCTCTCTAATAAACCCTTTGGACAGCAGCTCTTCTACCTGCCTCCGCAGCTCTTCATGCTCCTTCGGGCTCATTCGATAATAAACATCTTTTAGAAACTTTGACTTCGTTACCTCTTTTTAACCATGCCAGCTTATAAAGATTAGGATGAGGCTCCGTCTTCAACCCAAGCTTCTGGACTGCCTCTTCTGAGACCACATTTTCACAACTCTCCAAATCAATCACAAATCGGCACACCTTTTCCCCAATGGTGCAGGTAGACTAGAATACATTGCTTCGCAGCCACGAATCACCATCTACTTCACGAGGGGCATAACAGGCTTGCCGAACCACCAGCATTGGTCCGACATCCCCTGCAACTTCTTCTACGTTCTCTTCTGGAAGTTCTGTATCGAATACTGGGTCGTGCTCATACGAACCAACTAGATTATCCTTAGCTTCATCATATTCCAGGAACAAGGCCTTGCCTTCGCGATCACTTTTTCGACATTCGATAGCATGGTGGCTTGGCTCACCACATTTAAAACACTTGAACCTCGGACCACCCGTTGCTTGACCGACAGGTTGGGCAGCCGGTGGCAGGAGAGCCGCTGGCTTGGCGGGGGTAGGAGTTGTGGTCCTTCCTGCACCACTCCAAGTAGTCGGTGGTTTATGACTCGCCTGCTTTTCCAACTGTAATGCCCGTTGATGGGCATCCGACACAGAATACAAGTCAAGCATGTTCAAAGAGTATTGAAAAGATTGTCGCAAACCCCCAACGTACCTCGATATCACCTGTTCATCTGTCTCGACTATGTCGTTCCGTGCTACCAACTGATAGAATTCCATGGTATAATCATCCATGGAACGAGTATTTTGCCAGAGATTCTGGAAGCGTTGGTACATCAATCGGCCGTAGTTGTGTGGGAGGAAAGCAACCCGCATTTTTTTCTTCATCTTTTCCCACGAAGTAAGCTTCTCTTTACCCTGCCTCGATCGGGTCAACTTTAACTGCTGCCACCAAGCCGCAGCCCTACCCCGGAACCTTGTGACAATTAACGGAACCCGCCTATTGTCTGGAACCTCCTTAAAATCCATGGTTTCCTCAACAGCAGCCATCCATCCAAGAACTCTTCGGGCGTCACTCCCCCATGGAACTCAGGAAGTTCAACCTTCAATCTAGCCTCCCACCGGCAAGAATCATGGCGTTCAACCACAACCTCTCGATCCCTTGGACGGTAGCGACCAGGTCGGCCACTTTCAGCAAAGGGGTTAGCATAAGACTCACCATCTGAGAACCCGTCCTCCTCCTGAAGATGGTGGTTCACAGGACGATGGCGAAGGGGATTACCCATCGTCATGGCAGCGATTTGTTCGGACAGGGCCCCGAACGCTTCTTCCACCCGCTGCTCAAGCCGATGGAATCTCTCCTCTGTTCGTGCTTCTCGCGCGACGTCATCACGCTCATAAACTTCTTCCACAAAAGTCGTGCGGCCTCCTCCACTTCGACCTCCAGCACGTCTTGCGGCCATAGTCGAGATCGGAACCTGAAGCTCTGATACCAACTGATGCAGGGAAGCGTATAAGAAAACTGATGATCGAAGCGATAAGGACAATCACAAACACAATATTTTAGAGAAACTCTCTCTGACCCTTTTCTTGATCAATAATCAACTCCTTAGCCCTAAGGCATAAAACGTAATATAAAGGTAGTAACCCGAACCCTAGAAAACATAAAGAAACAATATCGAAATTAATTCAGACCCACAAACTAAACAGGAAAACAAAACATCAGAAAAAAGAATGGGCTGAATTGGACTTTCCTACGGAAAGTTATAAGAGCGTAAAAAATAGCCCAAAAACGGAACGAAGGCCCAATTGGAAGCCTAAACGGCCTCAGAAGGCTAAAAAACACACGGCACAGGGCCTTTGGCCCTGTGTTCTGACTGTTGGGCCGTTTCAAATCTAACCCAGGCAAGCCGTCGCCTAATTCCATGATCAGTAATATTACGAAAATACCGGTTAGTAGAAATGGGCCTTGGCATGCTTAAAATGGAACTCCTCCTCTTTGGCTACTGCATCAAAATATCTAAGTTAAACAAGAACCAACAAACAACTTTTATAAAGAACATAAATTAAAATAAGTTACCTTAATGCGAGTAATTAAACAAAACTTAAAAACTAAACAATATTGAATCTCGCGACAATCCCGTTCTTGTTTCTACCGTCCGAAGCAAAAGTAAAATCCTGTTTTTTTTTTTTTTACCGTCTGAAGGAAAAGTAGAATCTCGTTCCTCTTTTTTTACAAAAGCTGGCCAGCATTTTTCTTTTTTCACGGCCTGCCCAACCTCAGTAGGGTAAAAAGATGCTTTTATAGGAATTGAATGCAATAATCATGTAGTGGTCTTTGGGTTTTATCTAATATTAAATTAATCATTCAAAATTTTAAAGCACTTCGCACTTTGATCCAAAACTTTTGCTAACTTTCATCTTTACCCAAAATTTTGAAAATCGAGCTCGAGTAACCTATAAACATAACAAGAAATAATAACAATCAGTTAACAAAAATAAAAGACTAATAAATATAGAATGGAGGGCCAAAATATGTATATTTTGGCACTTATCACACCCCCCCCCCAACTTACATTTTGCTAGTTCTCAAGCAAAGAGAATAAAAAAAAAAGATTAATTCTAATTACGCACTTTTGTAGGGCTCACGATTGTACTTAACACATGCAACAAGCCTTTTAAACCTCTAGGCGATACCTAGAGGACGAGTGGAGTCTCGTGAGGATTTACAGCAATGAACTCCCACAAACACGGTAAATCTTTTTCACATGAGACTCGAAAACTTGTAAGACAGCTCAATGACATCTGAAGCAAAGAATATGAAGCCATTGCGAAGAGATAATAGGCATAAGCAGTTCTAGATACTATCAAGTTAGAAAAATAAGTCATGGCACCTATACTCAGCGTGTGTGAACAAGGGTTTCGGTCACTAGTGAAAAATAACTAAAAGTTCTCTCCGGACCGAATCTTAACTTCAAATCTCACCGTGTCATGCACTCAACAAATAAAATCACTCAAAACAAGGTGCATATTACTCTCAATATGTGCAGGCGGAGGTTATGTAAATGAAAGCAAAATACTTCCACACATAATGACACGAAAAGAACGCTTTATAAAGTGGACACATGATCTTATGAACGAAATGTCAAGTATTGAAAACTCTCTCTATCCACCAATTCACAACCCATTGCCCCTAGAATCAAATAGGACTTCAATTCCGGTTATAACATTAGGGTAGATAAAGTATTTCAAGGTTACGGAAAAACATTCAACTGTCCGAGAATGACTTGCAACAATTCACATAAGACAAATATAATAATGTGTGCCCCTTTTCTTTTCTCTTTTTTTTTCAACTCCACCACATCTCTCTTTTCTATCTTTTTTTTCTCACATTTAGAACAAATATTTCTCCTTACCACAATAATTTGGTGTCTTTCCTTTTTACTTTTTTTCTCTTCATTTTTTTTTTTGATGTTTTTTTTTTGTAGGAAAGATCACCAATGAATAAAACTCAATTCTCACTGCATTTACTCTCTCTCTCTCTCTCTCTCTCTCTCTCTCTCTTCTGAATAATTCACATCCACATAATTACTAAGCCTTCTCAATACACAATATAGATGGTGGAGCTCAACAAAAAAAAGAGTATGCCAGAGGCTCAAATGGGTTTACAAGAGATAAATGTATGAAAGAAATAAACAAATCGGCTCAAAATAACAAAGATAGCCTATAATCCTCTCCAATGGACAACACAATTATGCAACTTTCCAAACCCAAGAAATAAGTAGGCAATTTAAAACATTCCCAACACTTGACAACAAAAATAATGAGATCCAAAATAAATTTACTTTTTCGTGACAAACAAGAGTTCTTTTGACACCACTCCAAAAAAAATTAGGCTCTAAACTCACATGAGCATAAGTCTCTACTAAACTAGTCATCGAGAATAATCAAGTTGATAAGTGCCAAAATATACATATTTTGGCCCTCCAATCTATATTTATTAGTCCTTTATTTTTGTTAACTGATTTTTATTTTGTGTTTTAATGTTTATAGATTGCTCGAGCTCGGTTTCCAATAATTTGGGTAAAAAGAAGATTTTATAGAAGTTTTGGATCAAGATGCAAAGTCCTTCGAAGTTGAATGGCTAATGTTTTATTATGTGAAGCCCAAGGGCCACTATGTAATTATTGCCTTCAATCCCTATAAAGCTAACTTTGTTACCCTACTGATGGAGTCAGCAGCCGTGGAAAAAAAGAAAAACGAAACCAGGCCGTGGAAAAGAAGAGAAAGGACGGACGGGGGCTGCTGCCAAGATCTCTTTTTGTTCCGATAATTTTTCTTTCTTCTGCGTTTTGTTCCTTTTAAGTTTTGAAGCTTTGTTTAGTTACTCGCATTGAAGTAATTCGTTTTAATTTCTGTTCTTTATAAAAGTTATTCATTGGTATTTAATTAATTGTTATCTTTTGGTTTATTTTTCATCTCGCGCAATAGAAGCATAATTAATTCTAGGGTTTTATTTCTTCTATTTTTAATAATGAGTGAGTAGTTTTTCTGAGGTTTGGTCGTTGGGTAAAGGCACGCCGCAACCTAATTAAGATTCGTCTCGCAACTTTTTCGTACATTAATTTAATTAAATAAATTTAGTTGGTGAAAACTACGTCCGTTGGACGAATCCGAGGCATTGTCTGGGCTCATGTGAGCAGGAACGGGGGACCAAAACCTGTTCGCTGCTGTGTACGGGACCGACAACCTTAGGATTCGCATCCTTCGGAGTTTTCAATTCTCCCTAAATTTAACCGTTTTTAGAACCTTGAAAAGCGAGCGGATTCTGATTGGATAGCGAGCGCCGAATTCCCTACGACCGTGCCTCTTTCTTTAATTATTTGAGCAAGTTATCTGTTAGTATTAATTAATCTCAAACAACCAACAAAGGGTGGCTACCTAAGAGCCCGTTTAACTAGTTAAGCCCGAGTTTTTAGCCAACACACATTACTGTCTCTGTGGATTCGATTCCGGACTTACAGGATATTATGCTGCGTCGGTCTCCGCTCTACGCTTGGGGCAACCCATTATTTTAGGTCTAGAAATCGGTCAAGCATTTTTGGCGCCGTTGCCGGGGACGGTAACGTGTGTTAAGAATTCGGGTAGTTATTTTTTTTATTTATTTTTATTTATTTTTTATTTTTTTATCGTTGAAAAGCAAAAAAAAAAAAAAATGGCCCATTTTGCGGGGAGGTATGAAGGTTATGCAAAACAATTTGATTGCTCAGTGTCGCTTCCTATATTTTATGGTTTTGCATCAGAAAATCATTTTTCGCATGTTCATAAACTTGAGGAAGCTTTTGCTAGTGATGAAGTGGCTCTTTTACATGTATTCCCAGCATCTTTGCGTGATAGTGCTCTAGATTGGTTTAATTGTATGAGTCCAAGATTGACATGGGGTGAGATTGTAATACAATTTTTCAATCATTTCAATCCCTCATATGAGACTCACATGCTTTTACAAGAACTATCAGATTTCTCTCAACATGATGATGAGTCTTTGTCACAGTGTTGGGAGCGATTTAAATTTGTTGTATTCTCTTGGTCGTTTAATTGTGAGCTTGGCAGTCTTCTGGTTATCTTTTGCCGTGGTTTAAACCTTAAGTCATGCGAGGTGGATTTTAGGTCCACTGACGAATTTCTGGATAAAACCCCTGAAGACGCTTGGGATTTCTTAGATGAATTAACCCAAAAACTCCAATTTAGTGAGTTGACCAAAAGTTCTGAGGATACCAATTTTGATGCCAGAGAAAGAGAGGAAATAGAGTCACTTTCTGAGGATATTAATTCTGATGCGAGGGAAAAAGAGCCACTTCCTAAGGATTCTGATGTGAGAGAAAAAGAGGAAATAGAGTTGCTTGTCATTAGTGAATGTTATATGCCTTTTGAGAAGTCATTGCCAATAGTTGCACTGAATAGTCAAGTAATCTCACCTTTAGATTGTTCCAACCCTGCTTCTGAGTCTCCACTTTCGCGAGAGATTTTAAATGTGAAGCAGATTGATTTTCTTGGTGTTGATGAATTTAATTTAGTTTGTCATTCATATCTTGTAGAATTTGTCAACGCTTTGAAAATTGATCTAGTTTGGGCTAAGCACTTGGTTGAACTTAAGTGTCTAAATCGAATTCGGCAAACGCGCTATTCGAAGTATCTTATCTTGTGGCATGGTCGAATTCAATTTTTGATAAAAGGTGTAGAATGGAGTGCTATGTTCATTGTCTTAGCTCTCGTTGACATGATAAATGTTCGGTACCCTCGTTTGGCTGCTCGTACATAATTTTTTTTTTTGGTCTGGTATAGCCACCCGTTTCTCATTTGAAAAATAGAGAGAAAAGTAGTACCCGTGTCTTTCGCGTGAAGAAAGTGGATGATTTTTTTATTTTTTATTTTTGTATTTCATTTTATTTCTTGCATGGTTTTTCTTGTTATCTTGGAGGCTAACGTTTTGCAGGTTGTTCGATCCAAGTTGGGGGGTCTCCCTCTCTCTATAGTTTATTCTGCTTAGCCTCTCCTTTTCGAGGTGCTATCTTTCCTCTCTTTTATATTTCTGTCATATCTTTATTTTTCATGTTTTCAATGCGGACATTGAATAGTTTAAGTTGGGGGGAGAGATCACTTTGTTCTCTATCTTGAAAATAAAAAAAATAAAAAATAGATGGAATTCTTTTTGCATGAGACTGAAAGTGGTTGAGATTGGCTCTTTATTGATTGAGTTGGAGATGTGATAGTCATTGTTTGATTATATTGTGGTGGCATTGTAGTTCTTTTTGCTAGCTTGTCGTGAAGAGTTTGTCATGGTATTCATTTTTAGCACATTTGCACTTCACGTCTGTTTGGGCTTTGGTTGCTTGTGAGCTATGACTTGATTATTCTTGATGGCTAGTTTAGTGGAGACTTATGCCCCATGTGAGTTTAGAGCCTTATCTTTTCTTGAAGTGGTATCAAATAAACTCTTGTTTGTCACGGAAAAAGTAAATTCGTTGTTGATCTCATTATTTTTGTTGTCAAGTGTTGGAAATGTTTTGAATTGCCTACTTATCTCTTGGATTTGGAAAGTTGCATGGTTGTGTTGCCCATTGGAGAGGATTATAGGCCATCTTTGCTATTTAGAGCCGGTTCGTTTCTTCATTCACACATTTATCACTTATGAACCAATTTGAGCCTCATACATACAGCCTTTTTCTTGTTGAGCTCCACCATCTATATTGTGTGTTGAGAATGGTTAGTTAATGATGTGAAGGTGAATTTTTGAGAAGGGGATGAGTAGAGTTGTGAATTGAGTTTTGATTGACTGGTGATTTTTTTCCATTCAAAAAAAAAAAAAAAAGAAGAAAAAAAAAAGAGCAAAAAGGGAAGACACCATATTATTGTGAAAAAATACGCTTGTTCCTAATGTGGGATTGTATTAAAGGTAGCAGAGAGAGATATGGCGGAGTTGAAAAAAGAAAAAAATTAAAGAAAAGGGACACGCATTGTTTTATTTGCCCTATGTGAGTTGCATGTGGCCATTTTCGGACACTTGAATTTTTACCAAACCTTGAAATACTTTCCCTTACCTAATGTTATAACCAAAATGAAAGTCCTATTTGATCCTAGGGGCAATGGGCTGTGAATTGGTGGATAGAGAGAGTTTCCAATACTTGGCATTCTGTTCATGAGATTGTGTGTCCACTTTGTAAAGCTTTCTTTTCGTGTCAACTTATGCAGGATACTTTGCTTTCATTTACATAATTTTCGCCTGCACATATTGAGAGTAATATGCACCTTGTTTTGAGTGATTTCATTTGTTGAGTGCATCACGCGGTGAGATTTGAAGTTGAGACTCGGTCCAGAGAGAACTTTTGGTTATTTTTCACTTGTAACCGAAGCCCTTGTTCACACACGCTGAGTATCGGTGCCATGACTTATTTTTCTGACTTGATAGTATCTAGAACTGCTTATGCCCGTTATCTCTTTGCGATGGCTTCATGTTCTTTGTTTGGGTATCATTGAGCTGTCTTACGGTTTTCGGATTTCATGTGAAAGGATTCTTGGTGTTTTGTGGGTAATCACTGCTGAAAACCCTCACGAGACTTTACTCGTCCTACCGGGGCCGCCTGGGGGTTTAAAAGAACTATCAATTTTAATTTATTTTCTTTAGTTGCATTTTATTTTCTTTGCTCGGGACTAGCAAAGTGTAAGTTGGGGGGTGTGATAAGTGCCAAAATATACATATTTTGGCCCTCCAATCTATATTTATTAGTCCTTTATTTTTGTTAACTGATTTTTATTTTGTGTTTTAATGTTTATAGATTGCTCGAGCTCGGTTTCCAATAATTTGGGTAAAAAGAAGATTTTATAGAAGTTTTGGATCAAGATGCAAAGTCCTTCGAAGTTGAATGGCTAATGTTTTATTATGTGAAGCCCAAGGGCCACTATGTAATTATTGCCTTCAATCCCTATAAAGCTAACTTTGTTACCCTACTGATGGAGGCAGCAGCCGTGGAAAAAAAGAAAAACGAAACCAGACCGTGGAAAAGAAGAGAAAGGACGGACGGGGGCTGCTGCCAAGATCTTTCTGTTCCGATAATTTTTCTTTCTTCTGCGTTTTGTTCCTTTTAAGTTTTGAAGCTTTGTTCAATTTCTCGCACACTAGTAATTCGTTTCAGTTTCTATTCTTTAATAAAGTTGTTCTTTGGTATTTGTTTGATTTGTATCTTTTATTTATTTCGTATTTAGAAGCATGTTTCAAATTAGGATTTCTTTCGTTTCTTGCGCAATAATGAGTGAGTAGTTTTTCTGAGGTCTGGTCGCTAGGTAAAGGCGCGCCGCAACCCAATTAGGATTCGTCTCGCAATTTTCTGCACATTAATTCAATTAAATAAATTTAGTTGGTGAAAACTACGTCCGTTGGACGATCCGAGGCATTGCCAGGGCTCATGTGAGCGGGAACGGGGGACCAAAACCTGTTCGCCGCTGTGTACGGGACCGGCAACCTTAGGATTCGCATTCTTCGGGGTTTCCAATTCTCCCTAAATTTAACCATTTTTTTAGAACTATGAAAAGCGAGCGGATTCTGATTGGGTAGCGAGCGCCGGATTCCCTACGACCGCGCCTCTCTTTTTAATCTTTCAAGCAATTTATCAGTAGCATTAGTTAATCAATCAACCAAAGATTAGGGGTGGCTACCTAAGAGCCCGTTTAAATTATAACAACCCGAGTTTTTAGTTAGCACACATCACCGTCCTTAGTGGATTCGACTCCGGATTTACCGGATATTGTGCTACATCGGTTTCCGCCCTACGCTTGGGGCAACCCATTAATTTAGGATTAGGAAATCGTTAAGCACAAGTCACAGCTCACAAGCAACCAAAACCCAAATAAGCGTGAAGTGCAAAGGTGCAAAAAATAAATGCCATAACAAATTCTTCGCGACAAACTAGCAAAAAGAATTACTATGCCACCATAATATTAAAACAATGACTATCACTTCTTGAACTCAATCAACCAAAAGCCAATCTCAACAGCCTTTAAATCTCATGCAAAAAGATTTTCACCATTTTTTTTAATTTTTAAATTTTTTAATAAAATAAAGAACAAAATAATCTCTCTCCCCAACTTAAACTATTCAATGTCCGCGTTGAAAGTATGAAAAATAAAGATATGATAGAAACAAAAAAGAGAGGAGAGATAACACTTCGAAAAAGAGAGACTAAGCAGAGTAAACTATAGAAAGAGGGAAACCCTCCAACTTGGATCGAATAACCTGCAAAATGTTATCCTCCAAGACAGCAAGAAGAAATAACGAAAAGAAATAAATAAGGTAAGAAATAAAATGAAATACAAAGAAAACGTCCACTTTTTCACGCGAAAGACACAGGTACTACTTTTCTCCTTGGTCAAAAACTGTGGTTCCCTATTTGTTGGAAGGACAGTATGCATAGGATTCAACGATCTTTTGAGAAGTGGTGCCATCATCTAATAAACTGTCACTTCCTCTGGGGCTGCCAGATTCCTTACCCACCACTCCGTTTGTGAAGCAATCTTCATAGAGTTTGGATATTAAAAGTCAGATAGTTCAGACAGAATTATCGCTGCTAACTATACGCCTGCCGTCAGACCCAACCTCCTAAGTACTACATACATAGCTTCGACCAGGTGGCTATACCAAACCATTATGCAAATATTTTTTTTTTCCTTTTCCAATTTCCTTTTCTTTTTTTAGATTTTAATGGTTAACAAAAAATAAAATAAAAAATAAGTATACAAATATTGTGCCCAAAACCCAAGTCAATGATGGGTACCCCTATCGCTAGGAGTTGGGTCCACTTCTCAGTGAAAAGATTGGTACGCAAAAGCTACCCGTCGGAACTTAAGACAATGGAGCGCCCAGCGGCTCAAGAACTGGGTCTCAAGCGGTGCCACACACATCCTCGTTCGCAGACATCTCCATTAAACTCCCTACCTCTGAAGAATTTAAGAATGACGCCTTCTCGGCGGTTAAGGCTATCTTCAGAGGATCCTTATACAAAATACTATCGACATGCTCTTGCACCAGCGTGTCGATCAAATTCACCTCATGCACTTCCTTATCATCATTGACTCGGCTATCCATATTAAACACATTCACCTCCATTTTCAAATCCCCAAACGACATTTGGACTTTTCCAGTTTTGTAGTTCATCACAGCACCGGAAGTGGCTAAGAAAGAACGACCAAGGATAATAGGAGTCTTCTCGAAGACCTCCGAAATCAAGCATGTGTCCAGAATAATGAAATCAACTGAAAAAAGGAACTCGCCCACCTGAATTAGAACATCCTCCACCACCCCCTTCAGAATTTTTAAACTCCGGTCAGCCAACTGTAGCGTGACCTGTGTGGCTCTCAGATCGCCTGGGCCAAGCCTCAAGTATACCGAATATGGGAGCAAGTTGACACTCGCCCCTAAATCCAATAAAGCCTTATCGAATTTTTGGCCTGCGATAGCTATGGGAATGGTGGGACAACCGGGGTCCTTACACTTTATCGGTGTATCAGCCTGAAGGATGGAGCTCACATGCTCCGTCAGGAGCACTTTGTCCTGACTCTTAGTCCTCCATTTTGAAATGCACAGATCTTTCAAAACTTTCACAAACTGAGGGATGGCATCAATGGCTTCCATCAAAGAGATCGGAAATTGAACTTTCTTAAATAGTTCAAGCATTTGAAAGTTTACATTGACCTTAAGCTTCGCCACCAAGCAATTTGGATATGGAGCAACGGGTGGCAATGGGATCGTGGGGGCTGCAGGTGCAGGCAGCACCACGTTAGGAGGCTCTGCCTCTCTCTCTTCCTCAGGGACACTTCCCAAGTCTGGGATGACTGCAGGTGCAGCTACCGGCACCGTGGTTGGCACCAATTTTTGCTTGGGAGGTAAGTCCTTGTCGATCACCTTCCCACTTCTATTAGTGGTGATCTCATTAGCCTCTTCCAGCCTGGGGTTCAAATTACTCGAGCCAGAAGAATCGCTCACAAAATGAGTACCGGCGGCATTGACTTGAGGTTGAGAAGGAAACCTTCATTTCTCCTACTGGACTTGTCCAACTACCGCCGTCAATTGGGTCCTAATATCACCAATTACATGTTTGATTTGCTCAGTGAAGTTTAACTGAGATTGCATGAGAGCCTTCTTTATCTCATCAGTTTGTTTATCCCACGGGAGATGGTTAATGCCAAAAGGTGGTCCAAAAGACGAAGGACCGAACCCCTACTGCTGCTGAGATGGTGCTTGGGATTGTACCGGGACTTTTTGATCCCTCCAACCCAAAAGTGAGTTGTGGGCCCATCCTGAATTTTAGATATTTGAATACGGATCCCAATGTTGGTTAATCGCGTTTACCTCAGCATGATTGCTATGGTAAGCTTTCTTAACTATGGGAAATGTGGGGCAAGCAGTGACTAGATGCCCCGGACACTCACACAACGCGCACACCTTCTCGACTCTCACCTCGTTCACCTGTTGGACTTGCTTAAGTTTCAAGTCCTCTAATTGCTCAGCCATCTTGTCCAGCTAAGACTGGATATTGTGCTCTCGCATGCTTAATGGAAAAATGTCAGAACCACTGGGTCCCTGTGCAACCACGGCCTTATCACCAAACTCAGAAGGTTCTCAATTTCGGTGTTTCTCGGCCAACTCGTCTAGATAGTCCCACGCTTCGTCCGGGGACTTATCTAGAAAATCCTACTCCTTACAAAGGTATTCAATCTGTTGGGCCGTCGCAATATTCAAGCCCAAATAGAAAAATATCACCAACTGGTATTTTCACGAACCCATGATGCGGTAAGAACAACAGCAAGTTCTTGAAACGCTCCCAACACATTAAGAATGACTCGCCCTCTTTCTGCTTAAAAGACTGAATTTAGCGAGTCAGGTGCTTTGATTTATTCTCTGAGAAATATCTCTTATAAAAGAGATCTCGGACAGCAGCCCATGTCGTGAGAGACTGGGCTTTCTGCATCCGCAACCACTTATCCGCACTATCCTTAAGCGAAGATGGGAAAAGTTTAAGGCAAACATTCTCCCACTGAACAGTGGTGGCAAGGGTGCACACCAACCGCTCAAAATAGCGGACATGGTCATACGGGTCCTCATTCTCCTTCCCGAAGAAGAGGGGAAGGGCATTATGCATACCAGGTTTTATGGTGAAGGCATTATGTGCCTCCACCGTCTCGGTCGGCAGAACTATTGGTCCAAAAGGAGTAGTCCTCTCATGATGCATGTCGCACATGCATTGACATCGATTGCTCTGCCATCGGTGACTCAATTATTAGATCAATGAATAAATCACCGATATCAAACAACTCACCACTAAAAGACACCCGATCCTCCACGGTTACTCTCGAGAAGTGATTGTTTTCCTACAATGGAGGACTGCTAAACTCTGCCTATGATGACTCCAAAAAAAAAAAAAAAACTACCCGAATTCTTAACACACGTTACCGTTCACGGCAACGACGCCAAAAATGCTTGACGATTTCTTAGTCCTAAATTAATGGGTTGCCCCAAGCGTAGGGCGGAGACCGACGTAGAACAATATTCGGTAAGTCCGGAGTCGAATCCACAGAGGTGGTGATGTGTGCTGACTAAAAACTCGAGTTGTGACTAATTTAACGGGCTCTTAAGTAGCCACCCCTTGTCAGTTGTTTTAGATTAACTAAAATTTAAAAAAATAACTCTTCTTTTCAAATAATTAAAAGGAGGTACGGTTGTAGGGTTCATAGCACTCGCAACCAATCCGGATTAACCTGCTCCATTCGGTGTTCTTAAAAACATTGAACTTTAGATTAAAAAAAGATACCCCGCAAGATGCGAATCCTTATGGTCGCCATTTACCCATGCGCAGCCAAAAATGAGTTTTAGATCCCCATTCTCCCGTTCACATGGACTCCGACAATACCCAAGTTCGTCTACGGGAAGTATTTTACCAATCTAAAATTGTCTTTTTCATTGTTTGAAAATATGAACAGTGCCCGGATCGGCCACGGTATGCTAATTACCCCGCGACCATACTTATACGACTACTCACTTATTATTAAGCAGAAAATAAAATAAATCCTAATTTGAAACATATTTCTATTACGCGAGATGAACAATAAACAAAAGATCTAAGTTAAATAAAAACCAACGAACAACTTTTATAAAGAACAAAAATTAAAACAAGTTACCTTAGTGCGAATAATTAAACAAAACTTGAAAACTAAACGATCTCCCGTTCGAAGAAAAAGTAAAATCCCGTTCCTTTTTTTTTTTACCGTCCGAAGGAAAAGTAAAATCCCATACCTCTTTTTTCACAAAAGCTGCCCCTTTTTCTTTTTTCCTCAGCCTGCCCAACCTCAGTAAGGTAAAAAGATGTTTTTACTGGAATTGAAAGCAATAATCACGTAGTGGCCCTTCGGTTTTATTTAATATTAAATTAATTACCCAAAATTTTAGCTAACTTTCATCTTTATCCAAAATCTTGAAAATCGAGCTTGAGCAACCTATAAACATAACAAGAAATAATAACAATCAGTTAACAAAAATAAAAGACTAACAAATATAAATTGGAGGGCTAAGATATGTATATTTTGGCACTTATCATTAGGAGGCTCATACAATAAACGAGTCGAGCTTAACACTCTAAATCTCCAGCTCGTTTTGTATAAGCTCAGCTCGAACCGGACTCGATTCGTTCACAAACAAACGAAGTTTGAGTTCAAATTTTTTGATTCGTTTAGTGTACGAGTTCACTACAAAACTTGGCTCAACTCAGGTTGTACTATAACTGGAATTCGTAATATAAAACCGTTCAAACCGAGTCACCAGTTTCCGATTTGACCAAGAAAAAGGTTCGCTTCACGTAACATGTTTACTTTTATTTTTTTCATTTCTGTGGTAGTTCTATTTTTTTGTTGGATAATGTTCATGACCCATTGGACATTTAATTTGACCAAATTGAAACTCAATTAAGACCCAATAATAAATGGATTAGATGGGTTTAGACCCATTCTAACCCAACTAATAAATGGGTTGGGTTAGGTATATTTTTTAATAGATGGGTCTGGGTTTAATTTGCCACCCATATTGGGCGACCAGGCCGGTGTACCCAAGTTCCTATTATTTATATACTTTGTGTTATGAGTTATTGAATTTTTTTTTTTGTTGATAAAAAAAAAAAAACTGTTTTGTCGGTAAGTCATTTAGGTAGGTAGCTAAGGTAAATGAAAAGATTTTGATGAAACTCGGTCCGGAATTTTAATGTTTCTCATTTAGAATGCGTGGGATCTGACCCGCCCATGTGTTTTGTCTTCGCCCGTGAACCAGCTGCAGATTAATTTATGCATTAATTGGTTAGGGGGAAAATGAATACACGTTTTTCTCTTTTCGATTTAATAATTGGATTCCAGTTGCATGGAAAGTATGATAAAATCAACTTTTTTTTGTAGTTCTATATGTGTTCAATTATCAAAAAAGTTGTAGGATTTACAAGTTCAACTTTTCCACTCAAAAACACTTTTCTGTAAAATAAGTCTTGCCAAAATGAACGAATTCTTATTTTCCTGCAAGATTTCTGTCAAGAAAACACACATACACAAGAAAATAAATTTCATTTTTTTTTACTTCATCTCACTTCACTTCACTTTTCTTGGGAACCAATTTTCCTCACAACATTTCCGACAAATTAAACAGAGCCTATGTGAAAAAGTTAAAAATCATCTGATGGGTTACAAGTTACAACATTTAACTGACCAATAATTCAAAAAGCAAAAATAAAAAGACAAATTTTCCATAACCTTGTCCTTGTGGGGTAGCAGTGATAAAATGTTTCTTTAAGTGAAATGATTTTGCCAAACAACGTCACTCCCTTGTAAGTGTATTTTTACATCAAAAAATACACTTATAGAGGAATTGCGTTAACAAAAAAAGAAGTAACACTTATCTTTTACCAATTCAAACAAAAAAAACTCTTTCACGTACACCATCTCTTCCCTTTACCCAAATCTCAGAATCTAATGAAAGACCCAAAACAAAATCTCTGAACAGTCAATAAAGGAAAAAGTTACCATTGTATGATACAAAGATCAATCACAGATCAAATTAAGTTTCTAGCCGAAAATTAACACCAGCTGGTTCTCACCAAATTTCTTCTTGGTTTGAGCCCCTAAGTTTTTTCCCTCTACATACGAACAAAATAAGAGTGAGAGAAAGAGACAGAGAGAGAGCGCGCACTTAATCTCCAATACAGATATCCAAAAACCTCCGGCTGTCCCCCACTACATCTTCAAGCTTGCTCCTCCGGATTTCAAGGGGCATTTTAGTAAAGTAAGTGATATAATAGAGGGCAATTAAGTCATGTAATAAAAGGTACACCTTGAGTTTTGGCACGAACAAAAAATAGTTTTGGTAAGAACAAAAAGAAATTTGGCATTATCAACTCCCATTAAATATGACGTAAATCTAACAAAACTTTAGAAAAAACGAGCAAACCGCACAAAATGAAGTAGAGGAAAAAGTTTTACCAGGACGCACAGATGATTAATTAGTTTCAGTTAAGTTTAGTTTAGTTTAGTTGGCTGATATCATCAGTAATTTCAAAAAGGTTTTGACTCCCCGGCCCGATACAAAACAAAGTTAACAAGAGAAGAGAGAGCTGCAGGTTGAATATATAGTACTACTGTATATAGATCAATGGCTTTATTTTGAATTGATGATCGCTAACTGGTACTCCATGAGAGAGAGAGAGAGAGAGAGAGAGAGAGAGAGAGAGAGAGAGAGAGAGAGAGAATTAACGTTTTAACATCAAAGAATTAACAAGAATATATATGCATGCCCCATGATTTTGGGCTTTTCCCCTGCATTAATTGTCCGGGCATAATCAATACTCCAAATTCATTTTGGATTTTGAAGGAGATTTGAGTAGAGAGAGATAAATAGAAAAAAGAAAAAAACGTCTTTGGCCGTCATTTTCCCTAGAAAAAAATGTATTAGAAACTATACGCAATGACTTTAAAGCCCTCAAACGAACAAGCCCGTCTCGAAGTTTTTTATCAGTCAAATCACAACATGTGTATTGTCACTTGGCCATGGTCGAAGACTCCAAGAGCAAACAATTATTTCTCCATTTATCCACACCAATAGCACTATACAGCTTAAAAGTTTGATAAATGTATGTATAGGAGTTAATTAAGCTTATTAATTAATTATCTATATAATATCTACGTAGGACTATTTATTTCCAGTTCACGATGATATACTCCCTCTTCCCATGTTGTTTATCCATTATGAAAAAGATGTGTAATGTTTAGATCCAAAAATAAAATACCGTACCTCGTGCATGCATAGTTTGTTAAATTAATTTCTTGATACCATATTAGAGATGTATTTGAGATCTTCAATTTGGTGTCAAGAAATGTAAAACATTGTGCACTAAATTACTTATTTTTAACTTTTAAAATTTGCACTTTTTATTTTGTAGTGACCCAACAATGAGACGGAAGGACTAACATATATTCAGTGATGAAAAAGAGTTTTTCCTTTCGTTTTTTTCCCCTTTCACTTAACACGTTGTCTTTTAATGCGCTTGACTCACTGTCTATTTGCTAGGCCAATTTACTGAATAATTTCTTGTTCTCTCACCTTAAACTTTGTTGACTTTGTGTACATTTATAATAGACTGGAAAGGATTTTCGATAAGGGGGATAAAAATTGAGAAATGCAAACCTCGACTTGTAGCTGAAATAGCCTACATTTTTTTGAACACAAATTTTCCTAAACTTTTTAATTAACAATAGCCCAGTGACAGTGAAATAAGGACAAAGGAAACAAATGTACACATAAAAATGAATAACAAACAATCTGTATTTGAAATTACTGGTTTTTTTTTTATTTAATTTTTTTGTCGTTGGTTTGAACTTTGAACTACACCCTCCTTCCAAAAAAAGATGTCTAATACCACCATCCACACCGATCATAGTCTAATACCCTACAGAACAGAAGATGGGGTCATAGTCTGTCTGAACTCATGTTATGTGGAATGACTTTTCAAAAAAAAAAAAAAAACTCATGTTATGTGTTTTGTAAAAGTTTTACTAATAATTAACAACTTTAATTTGAGGGGAGAAAGAAACGTGCGCTCACTTTGTTTTCATTTCGATCCCCTTTTTCAAGTCTTCAGCACTCAAATAATTGAAGAGCTCACATGTCGTGTAGTGACCATTGTCCCCGCTAGCAGGACCGCTGCAGGACCACATGCATGCATGGCGAATGGAAGTATCTCGATCTGAAAAGAATGAATGATGTACCGCACTTTCATGAGACCTTCAATCGTCGATCTATGGACGTACATTAATGAAGGGTACGTTGTGCGCTCGTAACGAGCTGATTTTTTTGTAGGGTTATTCAAAGAGTCATTTCAGAGTGGGCCTCGCGCACAGCCTCAGTCTGTCGGTGTTGTAAATTAAATTAGTTGGTTGAAAATTAAAGCATTTGGACGGCTCATAATAATATAGTAGCAACTAGCTAGTACACGTTGATAGATACCTCATGAATATTATTCAAAATTAATTAAGAGCTCCTCCCATACATCGATCTCTTCTGCTCTATTAGCAACTACATTTGGGGCATAAACATTCACAACAACACACTCAAAAGTTGCCAAAAGTAGCAGCCCTGTGTGTTTCTGATGTAGGACAAAAATTGAGAGTTTTTGTATTTTATTTTTATTGTTTTAGAATAAGATTTTGGCTAGAAATAATTTCGTTTAGGTTGGAGTTATTAACTTTCCGTATTCGGTTCGATTTTGATTTCTACATTTATTAGGATTCTTGGTTTACAAGAATTATAATTTTATTTTAATTAATTAGAAAATACTTTTTATTTAATGCCGCTTGTTTTGGCATGATTTATTATTTATTTTACAATAGAATTTCTAGGGTTAGAGTCTTATAAAAGGGCTGTAACTTGTTCAATTATTCAACTTTTAAAACTTTTGATCAATAATATTGCAGAGATTTTCTCTTTTTTTCTTGTGCGCAAGATTTGCTCGTTGCGACGAGTTATTTATCTCGTTTCGACTAGTACGCTAATTAGTCTCTCGTGAATTCCACCGCGTCAACTGATGTAGGACAAAAATGGAAAATTTTTGTATTTTATTTTTATTGTTTTAGAATAAAATTTTGACTAGGAATATTTTCGTTTAGGTTGGAATTATTAACTTTTCGTATTCGGTTTGATTTTGATTGCTACCTTTATTAGAATTTTTGGTTTACAAGAATTATGATTTTATTTTAATTAATTAGAAAATATCTTTTATTTAATGCCACTTGTTTTGGCATGATTTATTATTTTTTTTTTACAATAGGATTTCTAGAGTTAGAGTCTTATAAAAGGACTGTAACATATTCAATTATTCAACTTTTAAAGCTTTTGATCAATAACATTGCAGAGATTTTCTCTTTTTTTCTTGTGCGCAAGATTTACTCGTTGCGACGAGTTGTAAAAGCTTGAGTTTACATACTGGCGTCCCTTTCTTCTTCTTCTTTTTGTTTGTTGTTGTGTTTTTCTTTCTTTTTTTTAGGGGCACCACAATTTAAGCATAAAATTTCACAATTCATCCAAAAAAATATACCTTTATATTTTTGCCTTTCTCCAAACACAATATAGAAGGTGGAGCTAACCAAGAAAAAACTAAATATATAAGGCTTAAAGTGGCTCACAAGAGATAAATGTGAAAATAAAGGAACGAACTGGCCCAAACATCAAGAAAATGCCTATAATCCTCTCCAAAGGGTGTAATATCCATGTGACGAACCAAAACCCAAGGGATATTGTTATGCATTCAAGTTCCAATACTCAACAATCAAGAATAATAAGTCCACAACAAATAGATTATTTCCATGATAAACTAAGAGTTAAAGTGACACAATTCCAATAAAAGATAAGGCACAAAAGCTCACTAAGGTATAAGTCTTCACTAATCCAGCCATCAAGATTGGTCAAGTCACGGCTCACAAGTGGTCAAGGCCCAAATAAAAGTGACGTGCAATAGTGCTATACAAGAGTGCCATGATCAACTTCTTAAGACAAGCTAGCAAGTAAAACTACTAAGCCAAAAATAGATATCACTGTGGTAGGCAACACACCTCAACTCAATTATTCAACAAGTAATCACAACAAGGGCCAAATCGCATGCGAAAAGAAAATTTTTCAATTTTTTTTGGATTTTTAAGACTCTAAGAGTGAAAAACTTACCAAAGTAATCTCTCCCCCCAACTTGAACCATTCAATGTCCGCATTGAAATTATAAAAATAAATAAATATAAGACAGAAACGTAAAAGAGATGAGAGATATCACCTCGAAAATGAGGGGCTAAGCAGAGTAAACTATAGAGAGAGGGAGACCCCCCAACTTGGATCGAACAACCTGCAAAACGTTAGCCTCCAAGACAACAAGAAAAATAACTAAAAGAAATAACCATGCAAGAAATAAAATGAAATATAAAAAAAAACCATCCACTTTCTTCACGTGAAAGACACAGGTACTACTTTTCTCCCCATTTCTCAAGCGAGAAACGGATGGCTATACTAGACCCAAAAAAAAAAGTTTATGTACGAGCAGCCAAACGTGGGTACCGATCATTTATTATGCCAACGAGAGCTAAAACAAAAAACATAGCACTCCATTCTACGCCTTGTATCAAAAATTGAACTCGGCCATGTCACAAGATAAGATACTTTGAGTAGCGTATTTGCCGAATTTATTTTAGACACTTAAGTACCACCAAATGTACAACCGAAACTAGATCAAATTTTAAATTGTTGACAAAATCCACAAGATAGGAATGATAAACTAAATTAAATTCATCAACACCAAGAAAATCAATCAGCTCCACATTTAAAAACTCTTGTGAAAGTAGAGACTCAGTAGGAGGGGTGGCACAATTTAGAGCTGGGGGTACTTGATTATTCAGTGTAACTATTCGCAATGACTCCTCAAAAGGCATATAGTCTTCACTAATGATAAATGGCTTTATTACCTCTTTTTTCTCTCGCCTTAGAATTGGTATCCTCAGGAAGCGGTTCTATTTCCTCTTTTTCCCTACCATCAGAATTGGTATCCTCATTACTTTCAGTCAACTCATAAAATTGGAGCTTTTGGGTTAAGTCATCTAGATAATCCCAAGCCTCTTCAGCGTTTTTATCTAGGAATTCGTTAGTGGACCTAAAATCCACCTGACATGGCTTAGGATTTAAGTTACGACAAAAGATAATCAGAAGACTCCCAAGCTCACAATTAAAACTCGACCAAGAGAATACGGAATTTTTAAATCGCTCCCAACACTGTGACAAAGACTCATCATCTTGTTAATAGAAATCTAATAGTTCTTGTAAAAACATATGAGTCTCATATGAGGGATTGAAAGTTTTGAAAAACTGTATTACAATCTCACTCCATATCAATCTTGGATTTAAAAAATTAAACCAATCTTGAGCACTACCACGCAAAGATGCTGGGAATACATATAAAAGAGTCACTTCATCGCTAGCAAAAGCTTTCTCAAGGTCATGAACGTGCGAAAAAAGATTTTCAGAGGCCAAACCATAAAATATAGGAAGTGATATTGAACAATCAAGTTAGTTTGCATAACCTCCATCCCACCTTACAAAATGGGCCATTTTTTTTTTCTTTTTAACAATAAAATAAAATAAAAAAAATAAAGAACTAAAAAGAAAATAAATAAAAAATAACAATCCGAATTCTTAACACACGTTACCGTCCCCAGCAACAACGCCAAAAATACTGGACGATTTCCTAGTCCTAAAATAATGGGTTGCCCCAAGTGTAGGGCTGAGACCGACTTAACACAATATTCGATAAGTCCAAAGTCGAATCCACAGGGAGAGCGATGTGTGCTGACTAAAAATTCGGATTGTTATAATTTAAATGAGCTTTTAGGTAGTCACCTCTTGTCGATTTGGTTGATTAACTAAAATCTAGGAATTGATTGTGCTTTTCAGATAATTAAAAAGAGGTATGGTCGCAGGATTCATAGCACTCGTAACCAGTCCGAATTAACCTGCTCCATTCGGTATTCTTTAAAAAGATTCAACTTTGGATTGAAAAAGATACCCCGCAAGATGTGAGACCCTATGATCGCCGTTCACCCATGCGCAGCGGAGAATGAGTTTTGGACCCCCATTCACTTGGGCTCTGACAATGCTCGGATTCGTCCATGGGAAGTATTTTTTTTAATCTAAAATCGTTTTTTCTATTGCTTGAAAATAGGAGCAGTGCCCGAACTAGTCACGACCTGCTAATCACCCCGCGGCCCTACCTAAACGACTACTCACTAATCATTGCGCAAGAAATAGAAAAAATCCTTGTTTAAAACATGTTTCTATTATGCGAGATGAAAAATAAACAAAAGATCTAAATTAAATAAAAACCAACGAACAACTTTCATAAAGAATAAAAATTAAAACGAATTACTGGAGTACGAGTAATTAAACAAAACTTTAAATAACTTGGAAAAAAAAACAACTCACCAGAAAAACTAAACAATATTCGGAACAAAGAAATCCTGATGGCAGTCGTTCGGCAGCCTCGTCGTTTCGTTCTCCGTTTCGGTTAGAGGGAGTGTGTTGTGCAGCGTACTGTGCGGCCTCCGGCGCCACCTTACTGGCATCGGTCCGACAATCGGAGACGTCCACTGCGTAGAATTCGTCGAATATTACAAGTGTACCAAAAATCAACCCAATCAAATATCCTTAAGTGTTTCATTGGAACATATATAATTCAAAAAGAAAGGATTCAGTGGTTTTGATCCAGTATTTCATATCCATTAGGATTCATTTTTTTTAAGTTATATGTATTTCGATGAAGTACTCAACGATATTTGATCTGGTTGATTTTTGGTACACTTGTAGTATTCGACGAGTTCTACGCAGTGGACGACTCCGATCGTCGGACTGATGCCGGCAAGGCGGCGCCGGAGGCTGCGTAGTACACTCCTTCTGTCCCTCTGTTTCGTCCGTGGAAAAAAATCCCCATGCCCTGTGCGCAGATCCTCCTTTTTATATCAGTCCAGCAGAGACAAACGAGTTTGACCCCATTTGGATCCCGAAATTTTTTTTTCGCTCCTACTTATCCAAAAGTAATACTTACCGATATCCGCTGGAGCTGATTTTTTACAGGGCCCCATAAAATAATATTCAAAAATTTATGGATATTTTTCTAAATATTTTCGGGATCCAAATGGGGCGAAATACGTTTGTCTCTGCAAATTGTCCTTGCGAATTGTCCCTACTTATAGCTTTTTTGTTTTGCACTGATGTACCCCTTTATCATTTAAAACCCTATTTCTCTGCTTTTTTTTTTGTCGGAGCCGTGGGCCATGCCACATTAGCTGCCGAGAATCGGCTTAAGGTTTAGGCCTCATTCTTTTACTTGGCCCCAGCCTTGTTACCTCATGGGCCCACCTAAGTAAAGAATGTGCCAATTCCTTTTCTTATTTCACGTTTCGGCCTAAAGCTCAATTCAGTCATACCAATTAACAAAACATTTACTTTGGGCCCACCAAATACACGTGTGAGTTGGAATATTTTCTGCAACTCATTTCACTTCAAACATCACTGTGCTGTGAAGGAAAAATTATATGCCGCAATTCACACTTCCATAAGCAACTAACGTATTAAGCTTCCAAACACCTACAGTACACAAACTAAGCATTAAGTTCTGATTAACAATTTAAATAGACTTAACAAAGACAAATTAGGGAGCGTTAATGTGAATATTTACACGCTTATCAAAAGACTTGTTTCGTAAAACGAAAAATAAGTATTAATTTAAAAAACTGGAACCTTAGCGGAACGGGGCTTGAATGTATATAAAACTCAGAGTTTCTTCGTTCACCATCAAGATCGTATTGTATAGGTCAAAGTTCACTTTAACCCCTTGTGGTATGAGTCATGTGCGGATATACCCCATATGGTTTGAAAGTGTGCACATAACCTCCTGTGGTTTTGAAAATATGTCGATAGACCTCATGTTGTCATGTTTTTCATCCATATTAACAGACACAATATTAAAAGACTGATATACTTTTATCATGTCTCTTGATTCTTCTTCTTTATTAAATCTAATCATACCATCTCCTATACCAAAATTAAAAGACCGATATACCGTTGATATTGTAAATTTTGACAAGTACTATATCTATGCCAAAATTCAAGTCAATAAAAAAATGAAAAGCTCATGGTCGAATCAATTTTGTTATGAAATTAAAATTTTAAATTTGAATTTATTAAAAATTAGATCATTGGATTATTGATGTCTGATCGAGATGATTTTTTACAGAGATACTCCACTTTTTATTTAATACATTATGAATGACTCAGATTATATTTTAGAGGCGTGTGAGATACACCTCCATTAATATGAAAGAAAAATATGACGACAGGAGATCTATCAGCACAATTTTAAAACCATAGGGGGTTATGTGCGCACTTTTAAATCATAGGGGTGTACTCGCACATGACCAAAACCACAGGAGTGAAAGTGAACTTTGCCCTATTGTATAAGTGGATTTTGTCTGTGCACTTGTTTTGCATGTGACACAAAAAAAAATGATATTCATATAATAATCCAAACACAATACCAAACACAACTTCTCACATACATGTGAACTCCACACACACTACTATATGTGGGCCCCACATGTTTGTGAGATGTTGTGTAAGTTATTGTGTTTGAATCGTTGTGTAAGTAGTATTGTTAACTAATAGTTTGTTATATATCTAATCTCATCATTACTACTATTCCACGCGATCTAGACAACACACGCATAGTATTTTACTTGTAATAATAAGAAAAGTTAAAGTGGGAAAGTCTACAATACACACCCCTTATTTGGATATGTATCATATGCACCTCCAAAATATTATGAATTGTAGAGAAAATGTTACGAATCATATTGTTAGAAAATTACGAATTGTATAAAAGTTATAAAATACACCAAAATGTTATGAATCATAATGAAAATGTTACGAATTGTACTGCTGAAAGATTATGAATTCTAGAATAAAAGTTACGAAACATACTAAAACATGTAGTACACCTTTTTAAGAGATGTGTATTGTAGTCTTTCCCAAAGTTAAATAGACTACTTATTCTGATATATCATTTCAATTAAGTATGTCTGGATCGGTAAGTATATGTGTTTTGGCGCTGAGCTAAAAGTAGAGGCCTGAATTTACGCCTAAACAGAAACGAAGTGAACTGTGGGATGTGTGGACACAAAAAAGACGAAATAGGTGCTTAATTTGTTGCAAGTTCCCTTTATTAATTATCTTCCAGTTATAAATGAACAAAACAAACAGAATTGTTATAGGCAATAATATTGAAACGTGAAAGAAATGATAAAGGGTTTGTTCATTTTCCATTTTAACTTTGTTTTGTTTTTATTTTCTAATCATTACCATATTTTTCTCTTCAATTATTACCTTATTTTTCTAATTATTATTTTTATTTCTCTCTCTACTCATTACTCCTTTCTCCAATCATTACCATATTTCTTTCTCCACCCACTACAAAACTAAAATACCCAAAAATGGAAACCTAACAAAGCCAGCTTGGCCAGTTTTTTTTTGCCACAGTGATAATTGTAGGCTTATATAGAGGAATTCCCACCATGACCAACGAGCAGAGTCACAGCAAAGCAAAGCAAAAGGAATCCCATATTAATCTATCTAGTGAAAATATGGAGTCAATTAGGAAAAACTTGAAGTTGGAGCTCATGGGGATTTTCCTTTTGAATGTGTTTGTGTTTTCTGTGCAGCAGACCACCATTCCTACCATTAACTGGGTTGTAAGTATTTGCATCACATTTTAACAGTATTCCTTTCTCTTCTTCTTCTTCTTCTTCTTCTTCTAGTTAACAGTCATCATTCTAGTTTCAAAAGGAGGCGGCTTCTCTGAATTCTGAAGTTGAGAACTGGCCGGATTGCACAGGGTGCAGTCCAGGCTGTCGAGCCATATCTTACCCCATTTTGTATGTAATTTGATGATTAGACTTGTTCATATACTAGTACTCATTGATTAATTATTTAAATTTTTTGTCGATCCAAGAACAATTTTTTTTTGAAATAGAAGGGTTCTCAGTGTGGCCAACTCAAATTTCTAAGGATCAATATGCTCTGATTCAATATCTATTGGTATCTGTTCAACTTATTGCTTTCGAAAGTTATTCTAATAAACGAGCTCTAGAACATGAACGGAATCTATCAAGATCCGAAAATGAAGTCGAAAACAATTGGGTTGCACGAGACCCAGCTCCGGAGAATTCACCTCTTTTCAGTGTATGATTTTGCGATTTAAACCGATGCACCATCTGTGACACCCCGCTTTCCGGTAGTCGGCAATACTGCAGGATAGCAGGTTCCGTTCGGACGGGAGGGGGCAAGTCATGGTTTATAAAAAAAAGATCCCTCCTACTTGTACAAGGCTTTTAAAGCTGTGAGGGCAGACCAAAGCGCATAGAAACTTCACAGTTAAGCGTGTTCATTCTGGGGTAGTCCAGGGATTGGTGACCTACTGAGAAGTCTATAGATTTTGAGCGTCCAAAGCGGACAATATTGTATAAAGATGGAGCATGTCGTTACACCATCACAAGTCCGTGTAATCTCATTGAAAGCATTTTATGTTGAAAAAGAAAAGAAACGAGCTTGTGAAAATTTGGTCATATGTGTTATTGGGCGTTGGTTTTGGTCTAATGACTAATACTAATATATAGTCCACAGTGATCATCCAGTACATCACATATACATATATATATTCGGAGCGGTTTCGGAGACCCTTAAAATCTCTAAAAAAATTTCCCAAATCTTAATCTCATAGTTTCCGATCAAATTTTGATGATTTGAGCCGCTCAATGTGTTCAGAACGTGATTTTCAAGGTGCTGCAAGAAATTGGCAAAAAAAGTAACCGAGAAGGGCTTGATTTGAACAGTTTTTTATTGAACCATTCAATAAAGTTCAATAAAAAATTATTCTGATGAAATCCTTCCCGGTCATTTTTTTTGCTGATTTCTCACGAGTACCCTTAAAATCACGTTCTGATTACATTAAGCGGTTCGGATCATCAAAATTCGATCGAAAAGTTGGGGAGATTTTTTAGAGGTTTTTTTAGGGGTTCTCGAAACCGCCCCAATATATATATGATTTATTGTTATCCTCAGCAAATCCTACGTACATCTTGATTTTGCTTTTGCAGCTCAACGAAACTTCATACACCCGGTTATGCAGCACGAAGAAGATCTTGACAGTAAACGGACTATTTCCAGGGCCTGCTCTGCGTGTCCACAAGGGTGATAGAATGACAGTGAATGTTGAAAATCAAGGGAGATACAATGTCACCGTTCATTGGTATGGCTCAATTTATCTCCCTAGCTCTCTCATACCACAATACACAATGCATAATGCAAATGCGCTCCTAGTTGCGCAATCTTATCAATTGAATATTCATACAGTTCTATAACGTCTTTCTATACATGAAATTCTTATATTTCGGAATTGCGTCCGTCTATAATCGGCTCCCTAGGTATCATAATGACAAAAATCACAAACTCCAAAGCATTTTCTACCCTTTTTCAAATATTTTCACACACTTCTATGCATTTTTCACACATTTCAATATATTTTTTCAATCTTTACACCAGTTTAGTGAATTGTTTTTGGCATTTTCTCCCAAAATTAGATACACACCTAAAATAATTTGGAACATAAATCTTTGACATGGAGGCTATTGATGTCACATCCTTCTGAATGAATTTGCAGACTTTCCTGTTTACTTGGACTTTAATGCTTTAATGTTTAAAAAAAGAGAGACAAGATTGACAATTGGGACAACCCAAAGGAGAGGGAGGGAGGAAGAATAATTCAATGGCGTTGAACAATTGGAGGAGAAAGACATTGAGAAAAACAAAAAGTTGATCAAAAAATACAAAAGAAAGGAGAGGGAGGGGATATTCAACGGTGGTGAACTTTTGGAGGAGAAATTATGACATTGAGAAAAACAACTCTGGTTTAAAGACGATTAAAAAAAAAAACTCTGGTTCAACAACAGAATCCTTGTGTAATTAAATAAATGGAGAAAGGGGAAAACTAATTAAAAGTGTAAAGTATGTTTTGATTAATTTGTGGTAGGCATGGACTGAAGCAACCACGAAATCCATGGTCGGATGGGCCAGAGTACGTGACACAGTGCCCCATTAAACCAGGCGCTAATTTCAGTTATGATCTCAATTTCTCCTCAGAGGAAGGAACTATATGGTGGCATGCCCATAGTGATTGGTCTCGAGCCACAGTCCATGGTCCTATAATTGTGTACCCTGAAAATGGGACCACCTATCCGTTTTCGCAGCCTGATGACGAGTTCCCCATTATTTTGGGTATGTATTCATCTTCTCTCTTTATTTGCACAAAAGAGGAAAATGTTATGCGCCTTTATTTTCTTGGGTATATGTTTTTCTCTCTTTCTCACACAAATAGATAACACAGGTGGAATCAGAATGTTTGTGCAGTGACATGGTCAGCACATACCTTGAGACTTATCAGTAATTTTTTGATTGTTAATAAAAAATGGATATGTATAGGGACTGAAAAAATTTAGTATCCTGCAAATATTTCTCGATATCTGTAAAAAACAAATGCACAATAATCTATCAAATTGAAGGAATTAATATCCTGAGAATTTTTGTCAGACAAGTTTTTGAGATAAAAATCTCATAAGTTTGCGTATTTTTTCGTCTTTTAGTCAATTTTTTTTTACCTTTTGAATAGAGGTCCGCTATATACATTGAAAAAATAAAAAATAAGTAGTACAAAATGTGATAAAAATCACTAAAGACGAAAAGGCACGGACGATGAAATAGTAAATTTTTTTGGAGAGAATATTTTGAAAAGGAGAACCAAAGGAGGTGTTTGTAGTTTCAAACATTTTTGGAATTGTTTGTTAACTTACTCCTTGTTTAAACAACTTGTGCTGTGTTTAGATGAATTTTTTAGAAATTTTTGAGAAATTTTGTAGGGTTATGAGTGGAGAGAAAAATATGAGTAATAATTAAAAGTAGAGGTAATGATTAAAGAGATAAAGAGAGAAATGAGAATAATGATTAGAGATAGGGGTGAGTAATAATTAAAAATAGGAGAAATGAGTGTTTTATGAATTGAGAATTTATTTTCAAAAAACAATCCAAACAAAGCATTGAAGGTGTTGGTTAGCTAAATTGACCATACAGTTAAAATGGGGGCAAGTCTATAATTTATGTGGGGGCCGGTGCTTTATAATTGACGTAATTTTGTCACAGTACTTGTTTAGTGATCAAGTTGATGATAAAGTAAACTAAAAACTTTAATTCATGAATTGCGAATTTGTTAATTATTTGTGAAAGCCTGCTGGATCGATATCACTTGAGTGCGATCATCGAAATTCGATCGGACTAGCTATCACTTGAGTATGATCATCGAAATTCGATCGAAAAAAAAGGAGTCTGCATTTTAAAAGATTCTCATTTGAAACTTTATATATATATATATATATATATATATATATATATATTATGTGGAGTATATACTTGTGTATTTTGTAAATTCTTTTATTGGGATGGTCCAACCACGGAGGCTTGCTTTTTTCAATACAAAATTAAAATTACTACGTACGGCGCCTTTATAGTGTAGCACAAACAAACAAACAAAAAAAACAAGAGAAAATAACATAAATGCCCTTGCAAGCAAAACAAAAATGTGCGACTCAAATTCATTTCGAGCTGGATAGGTTGCCGACAATAGCACTTGTTCAAATCCAGACAACAAATAGGTGGAGTAACCTCTGAAAAAACCAAACTTGAGTGGCTTAGATGAGCGATGTGAGATCCAATCTAACACTTTCCCTCACATGTAGACCTGATGCACGTGAATGTTCGAATTGAGGAAATTAGGAGATTTGACTTGGACGATCACTCACGTGCAGCCCGGATGCACGTGAGGGTATGAATTGATGAGATGAGGCGACTGACTCAAGTGACAGAGACTTTCTCACGAAAGGTGAGGTCACCAAAAACCTAGCTTTAATACCATGTTAAATTTTTTGGAGGGTTTCAACCTAAACCAATTGATAATAGGTGGAGTAACCTCTAGAATATATTAACCAAGTTTGGGTGGCTTAAATGAGCGATGTAGAATAAGTCTAACAAACCTTTTTTTTTCACATTTTCTATCTTTAGATCTTTAATTTGGTGAGAGGCTTTAGTGATATACTCACTCACTAAAGTAAATGGCGGAATCTCAATAGTTTATATATATATATATATATATATATTTCAATTTATCGTACATTTAAATGCAAACGTTTAGTATTTTCCCAATTTTTGTAGGATCATGGTTTAAGGGCGATGTAATGGAGATAATTCAAGCCGCCCTTGAGGGTGGAGGTGAACCAAATAAGTCAGATGCTTTAACTATCAATGGTCAGCCAGGTGATCTATACAATTGTTCCAAACAAGGTACGTACGTACGCAAGTGCATGCATGCTAGCTACAAAATTACTAGCTAGTAGTAGTAAATTACGTACCAACTTAGAAAAAATTAAGTCTAGGAATTAATATTAGTATTTCATATATAATATGTATAACGCGGACCGACGACCAAATGTTGCAGGAACGTATAAGATCATGTTCGATTATGGAAAGACCTATCTACTTCGACTAATCAATTCAATAATGAACGAAGAAATGTTCTTCATGATAGCTCAACATAATTTTACAGTCGTCGGGGCGGACGGGGCCTATATCAAACCTTTAGAAACCGATTTTATCTTCATAGCCCCGGGACAAACCATGGACGTCCTAATCAAAGCAAATCAGTCCCTAAGTCACTATTACATGGCAGCAAGAGCATACGCAGGTGTCGTATACGATAACACCACCACAACTGCAATAATCCAGTACAACGGGAACTACACGCCCCCATCAACACCCGCATTTCCCAACCTTCCAGATTATAATGATACCGACGCGACAACGATTTTCACCCGTCAGCTTAAAGCCTTGGCGAGTGAGGATCATCCCATCGACGTCCCCAAAACAGTCGATGTACAAATGTTTGTGACAATTTCGGTTAACACAGTGCCCTGTGATACCAATTCTTCTTGCGAAGGGCCCAATGGTACGTCCAAACTCGCGGCGAGCTTGAACAACATAAGTTTTGTGCACCCCGAAGTGGATTTATTGCAGGCATATTATAGAAACCTTGAGGGGATTTATGAGACGAATTTTCCCAATATGCCAGCTACGGTTTTTAATTACACAGCTGATGAGTTTCCGGATGAGTTGTTGTTACCCGAAAAGGCGACAAAGGTGAAGGTTGTAGAGTATAATTCAACTGTGGAGATAGTGTTCCAGGGGACTAATCTGATGCAAGCGGCAGAGAATCATCCGATGCACCTGCATGGGTATAGCTTTTATTTGATCGCAAAGGGGTATGGGAACTTTGACAATGCCACGGATCCTGATTTGTATAATTTGGTGGACCCACCTGAGGTCAACACTGTTGGAGTCCCTAAAAATGGATGGGCTGTCATCAGATTTAGAGCTGATAATCCAGGTACGAACTTCTTAATTATTTTTGGTAAATGTTAATTAGGAATAACTAATCTCGTTGCTGATATTGTTTTATTACTACTCCATTAAACACAAAAGATACTCCATTGGACTTTCTAGGGGTATATATGGTTCGATCAGCAAAAGATTTTCGATCTAATCTTGGAGTAAGTACTAATTAATCAATTCATATATTAATACATTGATCATTGGATTTTCAAATCTAGGGGTATGGTACATGCATTGTCATTTAGAAAGACATTCTAGTTGGGGAATGGATACAGTTCTAATTGTGAAGAATGGGAGCACCGAAGCAACGAGCATGCTGCCTCCTCCAAATTACTTGAATCCTTGCTAAGGTTTTCACTTTTGCTTCTTCATTTGGAAGGGATATATATATTCCAAGCAGGCCAGGCCAGGCTCGATCGAATGATTGGATCTCCTCTAGCTATTAGTTTGATGTTGATGTAATTATAAAATGTGAATGCATGTTGTCGTAGTCGTCTTCATCTTTTTGGAATATCTATCTATCAATGCGTGTATTAGAGGAACGCACTATATATAGGGGGTGTTTGAGAGCCTATATATTTTTTGGCTTTTCATTTCCAACTTTTTGTCTTTTTGGCTTTTGGGATTATGATCAGAATATATTTTGTATATGATAGAGTGTTTGGATGATATGTACAGAATGCATTTTGCAACAGAAATAATGTTGGGGAGATATGGAATGAAAATAAATTATGGATTGGTTTTTTACTATGTTGCCCCTGGTTATTAATAATTGTGTATAATGTATATAAATAATGTTTTAATCAATTTTTTTAAAATTTACTTCCGAAATTGCTTATGTACATGAATTGAAAGTGTCCCCCCTTTTTATGGTGTGAATGTGAAGGAAAATCACAATTGAGAGGATAACGTTCAAAAACTACGGCTTTGTGGAAATAATCCCAAAAGGGAGAGGGTAGAGAAGTCTTTTTGGCATGGCAGGAGAAGAGAATGGAAAAATGAAAATTGGAAAAGCTCCTCCTGAGCTCTTTCTACGTTTTGCTTTAGAAACCTAAAAATGGAAAACCCATTTTCTGGAAAAATCCATTTTCCGGAAAACTCATTTTCCCTCTTCTTGCCAAACAGCCAAAACTCAAAAAGGAGAAGTGAAAAATGGGAAAAGGGGGATCCAAACACCCCCATAGTGGAGTACGTACCAATTAATTGCTGTACGTACACGCGTGTACTACAAAACGATAGCTAGCTATTTTTGCGACTTTAATTAATTATTAGATGCATTTTTTTGTAATTTGTTATGGCTAGGTCAGGGCCGGCCCCGGGGTAAGCCCCGCAAGCCCTTCAACTTGGGCAACCCCCGGTAGGGCAACCAAGAAAAAAAACATTCATGATAATCACATGATTATCATGAGGACCTGAGTTCAACTCTTGTGCCAAATGTTGAGAGTTTTTTTTTACCTTCTCTCTAAAAAGAAGAAAAAGAAAATTTTCAAATTTCTCCTTTTTTTTCACTTCTTTCTACAAATCCACACCACACCACATGATTTCTTAGAGACAAATATTGGAGTGCGGTTACCAATATTTGGAGTATCAAAATTAATTTTCATAATTTTTTTTGTCACTAATATAGGTTAGTGACAATTTTTGCATGTCAATTTTCTTGTAGTGTGATTCGAAGAATTTGCTTAATAAGAAGATTTTTTTTTTTAAAATCGGGTTGTGCTAATCATAAAGCACCGTAACTTGGGTTTCATGTTAATTTTGATTTCTTGATGTAATTCAAATTAAAAGCACAATATAACCTCTCTCTCTCTCTCTCTCTCTCTTTTTTCACTAATATGTTTTTAAAATTTTTATGACTTTATAATAAGAGGGCAATCAATTTTGGAGTTCAGCTTGGGCAACCCAAACATCGGGGCCGGCCTGGCTAGGTGCATGCGTGTGAAAGCATGAGTTATACTACTACTACTATGTTTCTTTTCCGGTTAAAAATACGATTTTTATTTGTAGCGCTTTTTTTTTTTTTTTTTTGTATTTTTTAGAGTTTCTCAATAATTACGACATTTTGTTATGTATTGTTCCACTCTTATAAATCGAGGGGTGTATGCAGGCATCAAAATGTCACAAACATGTTATGGCTACTCATCTGGAGTTTAATTAGGTGGTAGCTGCAAATTATTATCAATAGGTACGAGAAATATGGTCATAAGCGAAATTTTACCAACTACTATAAGCTACAAGTTTTGAGCAGGATTCGGCCTCAATTATATAAATTCATAGAAAGGAGAGAGAAACAAAGCATGAATAAATTACGTTAAGTAATTCCGAAAACACAAAACTATCTTCTGATCAGCTCATTGCTCCAACATAATTAAGGTGTGTTTCCACTAAACTAAATAAATTTTTAAATCAATTAAAGACCATGTTTTCACGAATTCTAAGTGTAGGTCGACATTATATCCTTATCATACGTCAACGAAAATAGTAGGAGTACAATTTAGAGAAAACAATTTTACTATGGAAAATTCTAAAATCAACCCATAGTGAATGTGTGAATGTGTATTAAAGGGTATAAAAAGTACACAGAAATACATGTTTTCTTTATCGTCTAGTGTGTTTATTGTCAGCCCAGTGGGCTGACAATAGCAAGACCGTTTTACTATTACCGTTGAATTGAAGACAAAAAAAATCAGTGGAAAGACACCCAAGTCCTTGGGGAGCGTTCGCACCAAGTCTCCTTGCTTTCTAGTCATCGTAAGTTTTCCTCTCCCCCTTGCATTCTGAACTCCGCACAAATCATACGAGTAGATATAGATATAACAGGAGTCATATAACAGGAGTCGGGGTGGTGCAATGGCTGGGATTCGATTAAGAGCACCATTATTTGATCAGAATCGTTGGTTTGTTTTGCTTGTTAGTTAATTTGTAGGCAGTCCATGTACGTACAATAGAAAAAGATTAAGCAGACATCCATATCAACAAAATAGAATGCCACCTATCTTTTCATTTATTCTCCAAATCATATAACCATCTCAATTTTATACCCAAAAAAAAGATAGGTTCATTATAAAGATCATATAAATATGTTCCTATATATATATATATATATATATATATATATATATATATATAGTTTCTACTAAAAAACAAAATAAAAGTTGTCTCGTTGGTAATGGCGAATCTGCTCCTGCAACATGGCAGTGTTCGATTCCCATTAGAAGCAAACAATGATTCAAGTGGGGGGCCATGGCGATGGGTTGTTATGCTAGTTTCCTCCGAGGATTAGTCGTGGTGTGCGTAAACTGACCGGATGTCAAACTGACCGGATGTCATTAAAAAAAAAAAACAGTGTTTGGGGTTAAGTTATGGGATCCTAGATAGCCCAGTTAGGCCTGTCAATGGGCCGGATCCGATAAGATCCTGATCCAACTCGAATTCGGTAGTGGTAATCCGGATCCGATCCGAAAATCTGAAAACTTTTGTACTTCAAAAATTTTAGCAAAAAATATATATATTTTTCAAAAAAATACAAAAAAATTTTCAAAAAAAATATTTTCCAAAAAAAATTTGAAAAATTTTAAAATAAAAATACAACCTTCTTAAACATTTTTTTTTCAAAATAAAAAATTTACTTTTTTTATAAAAATTTTAAATAATAAAATAAAAATAAAGTTCGAATTTGGATTAATAATGGATTTAATCGGATCCGAATCCGATCCGTATTTTGGATTACCGGATTCGGATTATCAAATTATCGGATCGACGTTATCGGATTCGGATCGAATTTTTCGGATCGGATCTGATCTATTGTCAGGCCTATGCCCAGTACTATAATTGGCACACACGTCCACACACCACACAGTTGTATACGAATTTCAAACTATCTCATGAATGTACTCCCTCCGTCCCAATTTATTTGTCCCAGTTTTATTCTAACCGGGTAAAAAAACTAGTTATATCTTTAAATTGATAATGAATTTTATATCTAATATGGATCTTGTTTGATAGATCTCGATTTATTCTATAATATAATGTTTTTAAAATCATTTAAAACATTATAAATTACAAGATATAATCAATTAAAAAGTAACACGAACTTGCAAAAATAACAATTAAATTGGGACGGAGGTAGTAGTAAATATCCAACATGGTATACTATTGCAGCTTTCAATCTCTGTCGTGAATCTTGCTTTCGATCTCTCTCCCGGCCTCTTCAGGCCGACAGGGCAAGTTGAATTTCTGTTACATATGAGGTACTCCATTTACGGGGCAAAATTAATGGATGGGAGTAATTTGAATAGTTTTTTTGTATAATATTTAGAAGCTGAAAATTCAAACACAATTAATTACTTGTCGAAAAGCAACTTTTTCTTCCTCAATACTCGTCTTTTGTTTTCCTTGCAAGTACGTTTTGTGTTTATTTCCATTCATTGCTATATTGTGGGAGCCAGCTCTGTCCAACCGGCCACCCCATACTAGCTAGATGCATGGAACTAATTAATTAATCAATGGGATAACAATAAAAAATGATACTTACACAACAATTTAAACACAATAACTTACACAACCTCTTACATGCATGTGGACTCCACACACACTACTATGTGTAGGCCCCCACATATATGTGAGAGGTTGTGTAAGTTGTTGTGTTTGGATTGTTGTGTGAGTAGCATCTTTGCGTTGAAAATATAACCCTTTCTCGATCGTCCTTTCAATGAAACATTGGTGTCCCGATTATGAGCCACCCGTTTGTTTGGCTTTTAGTTTTTGCTAAAACTACTCTTCAATAAATACTATAATCCATGTGTTATTCACATTTGTGTATATATGTATGTATATATATATATATATGCACTAGTGTTCAACCCGTTTTATGCACGGGCAAAACTAGCCCGTGCTAACGTTGTGCCCGTTCGAAACACGGGACAATTAATAAAAATAGGTTCGAACGGACATAACGCTAGGAGAAACCAAGAGCCAGAACATGAAGAAAACATAGGACCGAGACATATAGAAAAAATTGCAGCAATGGTGGAGCTGTTGTGGCAGTGCTAGATAATAGTTGAGATATCACTGCGAAAGAACCACGGAAGCCGAGATGGGAGAGACTCGGAGTGAACTACGGATTAGCGAAGGTAGTAGCGAGAATTGAGGTGATGGTGACGACGACCATGATGGAGATTAATGTGAAGCGAAGTCCCACATCGCTTGGGTACCAAAGTAATATAAAGAATATAAGCATGAGGACCATGTAATAATTAATTGGAGTTAATTATTTGGTTATTGCTGAGGGAGGTGATTTTACTGTGTGCTTGGTGGATCTGCAGGGCCTAAATGCTTCGGCTTTGATACCAAGGTAAAAAAATGAATTATCTAGAACCTAACAAACAATTTAGGAAAACATACATAACAAGGATACCTACGTCGGCTACTTCATGCCTGATAATGATACACAAGTGCTCATACATTAGAACAGGTTCAATGGAAGAAGATAAGTGTTTTGAACAAGAAATCATGGACATGAAACGCAAAGATTGTGATTTTGAAACTAGACAAAAAGAATACACGATATGACAATATTGTTTCACTTTCACAAAAAGTCATTTCTGCGTTGCAAGATACAAATAATTTCTATTTGATGATTGTTTGATGTTATGTGTTTGTTTCTATCTGGTTGTACTTAACTTTCCTTGCTATTTATATCTGAGTTAATTTTTTAGGATGTGCCATGATGGAATCAAGTGTACACATTTGTAAGGTTTCAAAGAAATGTTTGTTCGAAAAAGATGAGTTTACATGACTTTATTAGAACAAGCGAATTGTAAGGAAAATTGTCAGTGGAAGCAACAATAGTAAACTCGCTCAAGTGATGTCGAACACAAATGTTATGAATATGTGCAAACTTCATTTCTCATCTTTTTAAGCCTTTTAAACAAGCTAATCAAGGTTAATGATCACTATTTACGATACCATGTAACTGTTTTTACTATTGAAATCTTTATTTTTTTTGAAAAAAAAATGTAATGTTGACAAGCAACCACTTGCAATATGAAGGATGAGAGAATGACAAGTGAACACCGATTGTTAGTTGCATCAAGAAAATCATGGAGAGAAAACACTGCAACATATATAACCCAACAGATTTGCTCTAGTTTATAGGTAGACCTCCATTGGACGGTCTCCTCCAACATTTTCTTTGCTTTCTCAACATTCCAATTTCGAGCTTCCAAATATCTCCTTAGGCATGCATCAATGCAGTACTTCAAGCTTTGCCCAGATAAAGGTCCAAGAGCAGCTCTGAGTTCATTGACCTGTGCTTGCAAAGTGAAATATTTAGGCTATCTTTTTAGCTAAGCGTATAATATAATTAAGATCTATCGTTATCTATTAAATTGATTAATTAATTCTTTTTTATGTAGTGGCAACCAAGTATTTGCTTGAAAGGTTGTGCCATGTCTGTACCTTTGCATCGTGTAAGGAATCAATATCCTGATTTTTAGAGTTCCTCCTCCTCCGAAAGAAAAGGGACTGAATACATGGAATCTATGAAATGGAAACCTTTAGCTACATGATTTGAAAGTCATGAGACGATCGATGGTTAGTTCCCCATACATAAATTATCTAAGAAACTCAAAATATATATATAACCAAGAGTAGAAAGAAAGTTAGTAGGATATGGCAAAGAAGCACACTGGAGTAACACTCTACCCAAGATAATAGGCAGCTATTCTCGATGAAATGCAAATTTGTGCTTTCTTATCAGAAACAATGATATTGGTTCGGTGGTGAAACTTGCAAAGACCATGAAGATAAAGTTTCAGAGTTCTAACAGATGTCCAATATGTTGTGAAGTATACACGTGATAATGACATGGAGTCGATAGTTGGCTGAAAAAAAGGTTGTGAGATTGAAAGTATTTGAGGTTGCGAGCTTGGATGATGGGCCTGCTAGTCAGGTATTGGTAAATTTGCATTGTGCATTAGCTAGCTTATCTCATTTATAAAAATTGAGTTGACTTTTCAGGATGAGATGAAACCGTAAAGGATTAATTTCTTTGACTTTGAGAATAGAGTTTATCCCACTGCATTTTCTAGGCATCAATAACTATAGCCTATAGGGCTTGAGCAAGGCCTTAACTGGTACTGGTGAATACTCCATTCAAACAACTTGGCAAGGCCTTAGGTACCATCTGTCTAAACTGGTGCAATCTCATTAGTTGGTTTAAGCAATCATGTTCCAAGTTGGACCATGTCTTGCCACAAAAACCCAAAGACTTTGGAATCAATTGAGATAGCTACATGAGTTTCCTGTTATGATAAAAATAAAGAAATGGAGCAGTAGAGTTGGGAATTTCAAACACAACACGAGAATCCGACATGAAATTAATAGGTTAGGATCAGCTATTTCTGACATGAAACACGAATATAACACGACACGATAACCCAAGAAGGTAAACAAGTTGGATTAAGATTGAGAGAATTTTGATATGAACACAAGATGACACGACATGATGTCCACCCCTTAATAAATAGTCGTTGAGCGCTTGCTGCTGATAGAAAACAGAGAAACAGAGACAAAAAATACTAATGTTATTTCTGAATGAATTACAATGAAGTGAGTACACCTTTAAATAGAGTAAAGCTATGCCTAAGAAAGGAAGATTATAAGATTTGATTACCATATGATTACCCTATGATTATGTTATGATATGATTACCCTATGATTATGCTATGATTTGATTACAATACATGTCCTAAAATAGCATATTACAAGAAGATACAGAATATATATTCACACCCCCCCCCCCCCCCTCCCCCCTTTCTTCAAACTCAAGGTGCGAGGGCAGAGAGCATCGAGAGTTTGTCAAGGAGAAAGCGAAAACGAGCGATTACCCTATGATTATGCTATGATATGATTACGATATGATTACCCTATGATTATGCTATGATTTGATTACGATACATGTCCTAAAATAGCATATTACAAGAAGATACAGAATATATATTCACAACCCCCCCCCCCCCCCCCCCCCCCCGTTCTTCAAACTCAAGGTGCGAGGGCAGAGAGCATTGAGAGTTTGTCAAGGAGAAAGCGAAAATGAGCAGCAGTATGGGTCTTCGTGAAGAAATCAGCCAGCTGCAATGTGGAGGAGACGAAGGGTAAAGCAATGACGCCAGACTGGAGATGCTGGCGTATGAAATGACAATCAATCTCAATGTGCTTCGTGCGCTCATGGAAGACTGAGTTGTGGGCAAGCTGAATAGCACTCTTATTGTCGCAGTAAAGAGGCGTAGGAGTAGTAACAGATACCCCCATATCGAAAATAAGCCAGCGAAGCCAGACGATTTCAGAGGTAGCATGGGCCATGGCACGATATTCAGCTTCCGCGGTAGAGCGAGCAACAACAGATTGCTTTTTGCTTTTCCAGAAGATAAGAGAATCGCCTAGAAAAACACAGAGGCCAAAGGTAGATTTGCGGTCATTGACATCACCTGCCCAGTCAGCATAAGCATAAGCATGGAGGGTTAAGCTTGATGTAGAAGAAATCAGAAGGTACTGATGAAGGGTACCACGAAGATAACGGAGAATACGTAAGAGGGCAGCCCAATGCGTAGTCCAAGGAGCAGAGACAAACTGACTAACAATGTGAACTACATAAGAAATATCTAGCCGAGTAACAGTAAGATAGACCAAGCAACCCACCAATTCACGATATTCTGTAGGATCCTCAAGGGAGACACCATCAGAGGCAGAGAACTTGACATGAAGTTCAAGGGATGTATTAACGGTCTTCGTATCCGTGAGACGAGCACGGTGAAGAATATTAGTAACATACTTGGACTGTCCCAAAAGATACCCCTGAGGAGAGGAAGCAACTTCAATACCAAGGAAATAACGTAGCGGGCCCAAGTCTTTCATTTCGAACTCACGGAAGAGATGACTTTTGACTTCAGCAATAGTAGTAGAATCAGAACCAGTGATGATCATGTCATCAACATAAAGTAAGAGAAGTACCAGGCCATGAAAGGTGCGACGGAGAAATAGAGCAGAGTCATGTATGCTAGGCATAAAGCCAATCTGAAGAACAACATCCTGGAAGCATGAATACCAAGCGCGAGGGGACTGTTTCAAGCCATAGAGAGCACGATGCAAGCGACAAACCATACCGAAAAGATGAGAGAAGCCAGGAGGAGGCCGCATATAAACCTCTTCAGAGAGATTGCCATTGAGAAAAGCATTCTTTACATCCAACTGAGAAAGAGGCCACTGGTGCACTGCGGCCACTGAGATCAATGTGCGAACAGTGGTCATTTTGGCAACGGGGACAAAAGTTTCCTCATAATCAATCTCATACTCCTGAGAAAACCTTTTAACAACTAAGCGGGCTTTATATCGTTCTAAAGTACCATCAGAATGAGTGTTAACCTTATAGACCAATTTGCAACCGATTAGATTCTTACCATCCGAAACTGAAATCAACTCCCAAGTTTGATTGTGAGCAAGAGCAGTAAGTTCAGCTTGCATGGCATTCACTCAATTGGGATCATTACAAGTTTCTTTATAGGACCTAGGCTCAAAGTAAGTGTGAATGCGGGAAAGAAATGATTGATAAGAGGATGAGAAACATATATTAGTAAAGCCATATTTTACCGGTGGTTGACGATTGTCGTGGACGGGATACCGGCGGGCAGGCGAATCAAGATTCGCAGAGGCAGATTGGGGAGCAATTGTAGAAGTTGGACGATGGGTGTAGACCTGGGTGATCGGAGCACGGCGAGGTGATGCTGGGGGGGCTGTAGAAATATCAGATACCTGAAGAGTGGAGGTGTACTCTTCGGGAGGCACATCCATATCCATAGGAAATGGGTCAATATGGATCAAGTTTTCTTTGGCTACAGGAGCAGTGCGAGGTGGAAGAGTAAAATAAGAAAGACGCTCTAACAAGACAACGTGTCTTGAAACATAAAGCTTTTTGGTCACATGATCATAACACCGATACCCTTTTTGATTAATACCATACCCCAAAAAAACACACCTAAGATACAGAGGGTGCTGAGCTTATTGCGGTCCCATAGAGTTCCGAGAGCTAATTGCCAATGCCCAGCCTTATTTGATTCAAAGGTTGCAGGACAAGATAAATTCCTGTCATGAAACAGAGGGAAATAAGAAATTAGTTCTCCTGAACTTAAAAAAGAAAATCTGACACATAATCAGCAACTGAATTTACGATGAATTCATAGAAAAATTAGCTAAAGAATAGACCGGCATCACCTATATTATGATTTTACACCATGATTGTGACTATCTGACTCAGGAGATGATAAGGCTGCCGGTCTGTAGCTGCAGTAAGATCATAACTATAGACTAATCTTAACCCGATAATCAGTCCCGAGGTCTTGGTTGATAAACAGGGGGTGCAAAAAAGAAAAACTTTACGCATATTACATGCATTGTTGCATACTAATGTTATGAAATTTAAAACAATTCAATGAGGTGCATACTGCAAGTATACACCAATAAGGGGTGTGTATATTGTAGCAGTTCCAGTGAAAGCAAGAAACAAAAATTCATCCAGGGATGGAGCAAGGAACTTGGCTTCGGGGAAATTGCTTTGGGTTGTTTACCACTGTCAGTCGGGATTTGACACAAAAATTTACATAGTGACACAACTATGATGTTTTAAAGTTTTCGTGCTAATTAGTTATAAAATCCAATGCTGATAAAAAAAAAATACTCCCTCCGTCCCTTTTGAAGTGTCCTGCTTCGTAACTCCAACTTATTAAAAAGACATCATCATTACACTTTCACATCAACTTTTTCCTCCACTTTTCCTACTTATCCATCATCATTACACTTTTATTCACTAACTTTTCAAAATGAAATCTACTTTTAGGGACAAAATAGATAATGCACCAATTTTTACCCCTCTAACTTTACAAAATGGACACTTATTAAGGGACAACCCAAAATGGAATACTGGACACAAAAAAAAGGACGGAGGGAGTACTACATACAGTGCAAAACTAAAATTTGCAGATGAGAATAGAATCTACTTCATCCAGCCTAAAGAAAATATAAAAAACAGACAAATGAATTGCGTTGTTTCATTTTAACTTAACATATCAATGTTCGTATGTTCATCCCACAAAAAATATATTGGTGTGTTCGTAATTTCAAATGGGAACCCTTTAACATTGAACATGTGAACACAATGAAATTTGTAAAATCTGAGAAGGCTTTCTACCCTTAAGAAATTAGAGAGAAACCTAAAAGAGGAACTCAAAGGACCCCGTTGGTAAAAAAAAAAAAAAAATACTACGAGGGATTATCGCTGACAGTATCATCATTTTTTTGGTAAAACTTTGATATTATCTTTAATTAGTTGACATCTATGAAATCCTTAGAAATCCACCTGAAACCTGTAAAATTGGTATCTCAATAAAGAAGAGCAATATCCTAATTAATACAGGTCAAAATCGATTGGAATCTTGAAATCCCAAAAATATTGCCCGAATACCCATTGAAATCAGATCAATATTGCCCGAATACCCATTGAAATCCCAAAAATATTGCGCACATATGGTATTATCTTTCTCTATAAATAACTTCTGACTTCCCATTGAAATCAGATAAACTTGGAAGCATTATACTCCTGAATACCATAGGGTTACAAGGCGCTTCAAGGGTTAACTCTCTTCTTTGTCTTAATTCTTCTTGGGTGCTGCTAAATACAAATGCGAATTTACTACATATAGCCAATTCATAAAAGGGAATTCTAAATACAACTGCGAATTTACTACATGTAGCCAATTCATAAAAGGGAATTCAGATTCCCTTTTATGAATTGGCTACATGTAGTAAATTCGCAGTTGTATTTAGCCGGAACCTTCTTCTTTGTTTTGCTTGACACAATGCAACACCTTTTTGTGATACTTTGAATTCTAGTATGTCTGAATGTCATTTAGAGGTTGAATTGATGCAGGTTTTGTGCTTTTGAATTGCTTGAAACAAGATGGCAGTATCACGTAAAGATTGTTCAAATATGATCTTTCTTTATGTCATCTTTCTTGTTGCCCTAAAGACTATTCAAAGTTTGTGAATGGGGATGTCACCTTGATTGGTCGCGTTTGTTGCGAAACAGCATATCCCGTCGATTGTAAAAACTGTTTGGATTCCAATCCTTTGAGTAGCCGAGCTGATGTGAAAGGCCTTGCAGGGATCGCAATCAACTGTTCATATGCTCTAGCTACTGATGTTGATAATCAGCTCAGGGCGTTGACGGGATACAGCCAATATCAATACACATTCTGCTTACAACAGTTTGACTCTATCGTGCAGAACCTATCATTAGCATTGCAAAGTTGGAAGAATAACCAATATCGAGATTCTCGAAATCTAGTAGAAAAAGCATTGGGTGCTTACTTTAAGTGTCTTAAAAGCCTTAACAAGCCGAGCGATCTAGACACGCTTTTTGTTGTTCTAGCCAAAACCAGAATTTCTTTTCAGAATTCTTTCGGAGTCCTTGCACAGATTAGTTCTTAAGCCAATATCATGCCCTTGCACAGATTAGTTCTTAAGCCAATATCATGCTATATCTAAAAGATAGCATTTGCAAGTTGGAATAAATACATGCAGGTCTGAATGTCTGATACAAGTAAGCAAGTTGCGTATTGATAAACATGGATGAGTATTCTCCATCTACGGCCATTTGCCAATCATTCATTTGAGTATCGTCGATCTTGAAACGTTGTTGAAGAAAAGATTTTGTTTGTGCGCAGGCGTGTGTGTGTGTGTGTGTGTGAGAGAGAGAGAGAGAGAGAGAGAGAGAGAGAGAGAGAGAGAGAGAGAGAGAGATTTGGTATAGGATTATTTTTTACTAGTCAAATTGGACAAGTAACAAGGGAACCTCAGCTGCAGATGAAAAGATGGCCATGTTGATCCACCAAGAAATTTTAGAAATCTAATCCAAAAAAAAAAAAAAAAGATTGACCAAATTATAGGACGGAAGGGTAGATAGGCATGCGAGTCCAATCGAGGATCGAACCTTTTCCCTTTTGCAAAATCCGAGTCACAAGCCCATTTTATTATTGGAATTTTTTCCCCAAGTAGCAGGAGAACAAAAAGTGGTACTACATTGATTATACGACTTGTTAAAAACATTATATATGCTCTTTTGATTAATAGCTAGATTTCTATGTGAAACTTAAAGGAACCCGCTTGTAAAAAGCATAATATATTCTCTTTGAATAGTAGATTTCTATGAAATCCACTTGAAGTCAATTAGTGTCTTAGTAAAGAAAGAGCAACCTCCTAAAATTGCAAGTCAAAATCGATTGGATTCGTGAACCTATGTAGATTGTATTTTTCTAGTAAAGAGCAATTCCCTAATAAAATGAAATCAACATCGTTTGAATTCTAAGATTAGTAGAGGTTTGAAATTTAAAAGAATTTACTGTCACAGACATAGTAGATTGTCTTCTGTCCAAAGTAACTTTTGACTTCCGAGGACAATCCACTAAAACCATACAAAATTGTTGAATGCCACCAAAGTATTTCAACTACAGGTTTCGAGGACACTCGAAAGGGTTAGCCTTCTTCTTTGTCTTAATTTCTTCTATTAAACAATACTAGTGTTAACCGCATGCTCTACGCAAGATGCCTTTGAGCCCGTAGACGATTCGGACACTCTATCACGAAGAAATATACCCGCGCTTATAGTCATATGCGTAAGCGAATTAAAGCAAACACGAGAGAGTACCTGTATAGACAATAGGTGGTTTTTGCCCCTGCAGACAATTTCAAACATGACTCTACATTAAGCAAAGAACGTCAATAAGCATGTAAAGAAGTTGATGGTCTTCCCACTTAAAAATGGTCTCTAAAGATTCAAAAAACCAGCAAAAAGTCTGGTAGAACAGTAGCCTAAAACTGAATAGAAACATTATTAGGGAGAATTAGACATGATTCCCCTTATTCTTGAATGAAGTTGATATGCCATCTATGTGCAACACAATTGCATTTCGCCATCTATATGCCACCTATACAACTTGTAAAATTGTTTTACTGGTGAGTACCTTTCCAGGATGTTTCTAGTTTACTAGGAGAAATATTTTGTTCTTCTAGTCTACTTTTATCTAGTTCTTACAAAATAAAAAATAATAATCACATTTATTTAAAACTTAGGCACATCCAATAATAAAGGAATCTAATATTAGTTTTGAAGGACAATATATGTTACTTCTCCTAAGTCCAAGGTACGTTAGCTATCTGCCGTGTCACAATTTTTTACCTCCTTTCGGGAACTCCTTATACTTCGCATTTTGAGTTTCTTTTTCCATTCCTTCTTATTTCACCTTTACCTCACATCTCCTGACTTCATCAAAATCACATATACGCTTTGCTTGCTTTTCCTTTTGTCTTCTCTATGCTAAATTCTGAAAACAAGAAGGAATTTTTTTGTGCATAATACATAACCATCCATATATTAGTTAAGAAGTTAAGATAACACTTATTGAGGGGGATGACAAGCAAAAAAGGGGTAGGAAAACATGCACATAATATACATAATTTGGGCAACTATAGAGTACCTACTGCATATCTGAATCAAAAAGCATACGAGAACTTTCACAAGCTCCCTCTTTCATCCTTGAGTTTAGACCGCAACACCTCTAGAGGCATCATGGGTTCCATTACCAGTCCACCCTGTTGGGGAAGAACGTTTATAGTTGTCATCACCAGAATGAACAGATGCCTGCAAAACAAACTGAGTTAGGCAATAGGCATTCATTTCTAACGAAAATAAAAGAGAAAGGGAGAACTAAAGCTAACTCCAAATTAAGAAATTTTTCTTGACAGCATGTGCCTTAGCTGCAGTTGTACAATTGCTCTTTGGATGAGACAGAAGAGCACGATGGATCACTCAAGGACTGACATATTTGTTCCAAAACATTTTTGTCGGACGATTCAACAGGCAATCATCTCAACTCATAGCGGTGTGTGAGACCATTCTAGGGCAACCACCCCAAGAAACATCCCTTCTCTCTTCTTATTAGTCTCATTCTCTGAGTTCAGTTTCTGAACCACCCAATTTCTTCAATTGGAGCAAATGCAAGGGCTTTTAAGGTAACTATGTACCGTGTGCTTTGGCCATAAATCACTAATCGATCACAATCAGAACTGGCCCAAAATCTTTATCTTCAATTGAACCAGGCTCTAGGTCATATTTGGGATCAATAATAACACACAAACCCAATGGTATACATATCCCTCTTACGTAGAATCTACCATCAGATACATGTTCGTCAAATCCGACCACAAAAATTCTAACCAAACACCGATATAAAATCCTGTGCATATATAGTGCAATCTGTGCTAATCCAACCCAAAGAAACATTCCAGTAAGCTTAAATTCCTAGTTAATATGACCTTGAACTTCCTTTAGAGGACCATAAGAGCAACTCCAACCCATACTCTACTGCTACGTCTACCGCTACATATCATTTTCCAGGATTCAAATACAGCAAATAATTAAGTAGAAAATCAAACAAATCCCATAGCAGAATCATTAAGTTTCCTCTATACAAACAATAGAAAGAACATTATCCTACCCAAACTAGCTCTCGCAGAATGAAACCGCCAAAACAAACCAGAACATAAGATTAACCCGTTACCCAAGTCTCCTCCAACATATTCACCATCAGCTCACACATGCATACACACATATTTATACGTATATACCTTTTTTGATATTTCAGGTGTCGGCAGAGCCGGCTTATAGCCAAGGCGAGAGAAGCGGGCGCTTCTGGCCCTCGAAAAAAATAAAAAACGAGGGCCTCTAAAATTTTAGGATTCCTATATATATATATATATATATATATATATATATATATATATATATATATATGTGTGTGTGTGTGTGTGTGTGTGTGTATGTATATATGGTCAAAAAAAAATTACACTAGCCTCCTTTACATAAAATAGGCCCAATTAAATTTAAGAGCCGCAAAATAAGCCCAAATTGTGGACTATACCGATTACAGTTGCATCGGAGGAAAGAAGTTTTTCAAAGTTGAAATTGATCAAAAATTATCTTCGGTCAACCATTCCTCAAGAAAGATTATGTAGAGACCCGTATTTTTGAGACTATATTTTTTCTTTTGCAATCGTACGGCTCGTCAAGATTGACGGTGCAGATATTCGGTGTGACGTCTTCGTAAGAGGATATAAGGGTAATTGTGCGAGAGGTGCACATGTGTGTGTGTGGGGTGGGAGCATGGGATTACTCCCCATGCCAATAATTTCCCCGGGAGAATCATTTCTCCCATTTTTTCTCTCTTTTTCTCTCTCGGCTATCTCTCTCTCCTCCTCTCCTCCAAAAAAACTCCCTCTTCTCTTCTCTCTTCGATTTCATCTACTTAGGGTGTGATTCCGGACAAGGCCGGAGAATTAAAATTGTTATACAGAGCACGGGCTTTCCGAATATCCAAGAAAATTCATGATCGGACCTCGTTAGAGCTTGGTTGACTCGGTCAAAGGCTCGGATTTTGCTCAAAACTCATGAGGTAGGAATTTCTCACTTCTATTATATGTTTATGTGTTGATTTGGTGTTTGAATCGTGCCCTAGATCGTTAGTTTACCCAAGTCCTACCGGTAGGAGTTTTGGCCCTACCGGTAGAAAAGCTGTCCAGTAATGTCATTTTCGTGAAATTGTGGTCTCCTACCGGTAGGAAAATGTGTCCTACCGGTAGGAAATGAAAAATTCAGCATTTTGGCAAAACTTCGAACGGGTATAACTTTTTCATCCGAACTCCGTTTTGGACAAATTTTATATCGAAATTCATGTACCGGAAATGTACTTTCAAATGGTGGTGGTCTCATCTCCAATTTCTTAACCGATAAGGTTTGGTAGCCAAAATAAGATAGATATATTTGTATACGTTGGGTAATCCTTTTTCCTCGGAATCGTGGAGTGAAACATGGATGTTCTTAGGTTCGCCTAAGTACTTAGTTGAGTGGTTTGATGAGGCTAGTGGTACACTAGGCTTTGTAGTGGTTGTTGGGTTCCGTGTGAGTCCTTTGACACCGAAACAAGGGTTTAGAGAACGAAAGGAACATAGGTGGGCGAAGGTTGTATGTGTGACATGCGATGCGAGAAACAAACTCGTAGATTACTCTTTTGAGTTAAACAACGCTAGGCGCGAATACATGTGACATTTTCCTTATGTTTGATATGTGACACATTTCTTGCGTAACTTCTATGGTTTTATGAGTGGCAAGGTAGAAATCTACGAATCGTTGAGAATGAGTTTACTTTGATGTGAGATGTGTGGATATGTGGATGATAATATAAGAAACTAATAGTGTTATAGTTGCGAGTAGTTGACAATGGGGTTGCCTTATACTTTCTACATGAACGAGTCTCGCCTATGAATCCATTTTATGTGATTGAGATAAATACTAGAGTTATGAAGTGTAGCAATGACTGGTGGTATTATGACCTATATTATGTGGATTGAATTCGTTCCATCTGTGTGAGAGGTATTTGTGGGAGTGATGGGACTCCATGAATACCCCAAAAAGAGCATCCGCACGTGGCGAGTGGCATTGGTTTGCGATTATGATATGGAAGCAAATAAAGGGTTAACGGAATGAATCCATGAAAGAAATGGTTGGTTGTTCGGACACGATACTGTAGAGATGTACTTGTTACCGTTAAATGTGAGTTGTCGCATATATTGCGACGTTGGAATATCGGATAGGTTATATCGGAATAGGTTGAGAGGCATTGGTAGTCGTGAGTAAATCATATGGGTATTAGATCTTCGAGGTGTACTTAAATATTGGGGTGTTGACAGAGAGCTTTCTTTCTGTAGTCGACGGTGGTAGTATACATGTTCTGTTGCCATTAAAGACACAGTATCTACTTCTGTTATTCATTCTACCTGTCATCCCATTTCCATATAATAGTGGTGTAGATTTCTCTACTGGGCTCTTGTAGCTCAACCTATCATTTTTCAGGTGTAAACCCGGAGCAGTAGCATGGAGCAGAGTGCTTGCATTCAAGTGCATAATTTTGAAAGAAACGGTAAAAGAGACTCATGAACTTTTTGATAAAATATATTTTGGGAATGTAATACAATCTTAACTCTATTTCTTTTTATGATGTAATATATTCAAACTCATGGAGTTGGAATTGTAATTTAATGATTAGGACATGGTGAACTCTTTTGGGGTATCATGTAAGATATTGTGAGGAGTTTTATTTATGAAAAACTATCTTTATTTATGTTGAAAATCGAGGGCGTGACAGATTAAATGGATTGGCTATGTTGTCTATCGAGAAGAAATTGGAGAAGAAGCTTGACTATGGAGACTTCATCAAGGCGTTTGCAGCAAAAAGTGCGAGAAAAATAATTTTCAAATGATGGATTTTGAGGTATGATAAATTTTTTGTATTGGTTTTTTTTTTTTTTTTTTTATGTATCTTTGTAGACCACTTTTATATGAAAAGTATAGGGTGGCCTCATTCAAGAGGTTCGCTTTCGGCCTCCAAAACTTATGAGCCGGCCCTAGGTGTCGGGCCAACTTACAACTTACACGCAACTCAATTAATCCAGGGTGACCAATCCCACAGTACACTATCGTAGGCCAAAATCCCAACTAAAGTCGGGACAAAGCCCTGAATAAGCCCTGAATGAACTGGCCCCAAACTCATTCAGCCCCAAAGGAGCTTGTAGCACTTGGAGTTAGCAAACCCTACACTTTGGATGGTGAGAAAGGACGAGATAAGAAAGGGGAAGAGCCAAACAAAAAAATTCTTTTCTGTAATTTTCTCTAATTTCTCACCAAAATGCTCAATCCAAATGAGTGATTTCACAAGAAACCATAACCCTTTCCTTTCTTTTCTCATGAAACCCCTCAATCCAAAGGGGTCCAGGCTTTAACCACCAGCCAACCCTTTGATTTTTATATGTATACATTTACTTGTATATATCATTGTAATGTATTAGTGCTAGGGGAAAGAAAAACCAAGGCTCAGATCAGTGAATAATCAGGCGAAAAGTGACTCCGCCATGGCTGCAACCACAGTTACCTGAACAGAGAGAGAGAGAGAGTTATCTCCGTGGGCCTCCGGGTGCCCCGCCTCAAAACGGATCGGACCTCAACGCCTGATTAGAACCCAGGAAAATTATCATCACAGCCTCTATAGAGATGGGTTGAGTTGTTGATGGGGATAGTTGCTTGTGAAGATGAGAAAGAAGCAGAAACTAGCAAAACCCAGAAAGGGTTCGAGAAGATACAAAACCCAAATCAGTTACTCCTCCCTCTTAAGTGGAGGGTGAACAAAACTCAAGTCCCTCTACATACACGAAGTTAAGTTACGAAGAACGGGGCCGCGGTGTTGATATGTTTCTTGTTTCTCTTTCCAGTGATCAGATATAACTGCAGAGCAGTTAGATCAGATACGCACAGACACACGCACCCAAAGGGTTGTTGATTGTAGTAGAGATGAAATCATTGGCTTGTGTGTGTTTTTGGTGGAGAGAGAGAGGGGCAACCACCCTCAGAAACTTCCCCATCTCTCTCTCTCTCTAAGCCTCTTCCATTCTGGGTTGTGACCCTTGCTCTTGGTTCCAGCCTTTATATACAGCGTCTGTGCCTAGTTTTATTATATTTCCTCCGCTTCTAAACGAAACTTTTCGTGCATAATTTTTAAAGGGGCTGCTCTGCTCTTTATTTTCTTCCATAGCCCGTTAAAAATTTTCAATTATATTCGACAGTTAGTTACCGAAATTGAGATATATTTTCAGCATTCAATTACAGAAATATAATATTTTTTTCAACAGCTATTTACCGAAAATGTATGTTCAGCAGTTGTTTACCGAGACTTGAACATATTTTCGACATGTAGTTACCGAAATATAATCTTGTTTTCAACAGCTATTTACCGAAATGTTATGTATGATTTTCAACAACCATTTACCGAAATGTGGTGGGTTATGGGAGAAAATAAAGGGCTGCGAATAACAGTGCCTTTTTTTAAATTTATTAACCAAATGAAAAGGGGGTATTTTAACATGGTGTAAAAAAAAATTAAAAATTTATACATGAATGTATTTTTTTTTTTAGTCCAAAAATTGCACGTCATCTCTCTCAGTAGACTATCGACAATCATGTATAAGAAGAGAACGGAGGAAGTAGTTTTATTCATTTCTTAACCTTCTCTTTTACGTGTTGGAGTCCGTCACAGAATGCTTGTGCGAGAGCGAGGGCGCAAGCATAAAAGCAACCTCTGTAATTATCTCAAACTATTAAAATTTATGAAAACGAGAATTGAGAGTGTAGAGTGAAGATTGAAAGCTAAAGGAAAATCTCCTCCAAAAAGATTATATGACTCAGATTAGAGTACGGTAGTGAACAGGTGGAAATGATTAATATCACCATAAAGAAGAAAATACTTAAAGAGCATGTTGCTCACATTATTCTACTCTCTTTTTTCCCACTAAAAATAGTTTAATAGTGCTGCTAGGTTAATAGTGCCATTAAACCAGCTCTTGACCACTGAGGTACCCCTTGCCTCACTCTCCGGTCCTGAATATCTCAGCGTCTCAGGGCACATTTATATATAGCTTATAAAAACAGGTCTACTCTTTGCTACGCAATCCGCAAATCCATTGATTTCGCGAACAAGTGAGCATATAAATTACAGTCCAAGATTTCATCAAGAAAATATAGTTGACTCATTCAAACAACAAAAATTTGTAAGACGTTGGCCTGTACTGTTAGTTTTTTTCCATTAGTGTGGCCCACTAGCCTTCACGTTTTGTGCATGTGGGACTCCACTATCAGATAAGCCAATGAAGTGATATGGTTCATTACGATAACTAATAAGAATTATAGATGAAGGAAAACTCTTGATAAAGAAAGAGACCTTGATGGACTAAGTGTCTTTTAATAATTATCTCTAAGGCCCTCTTCTCTCCTCTATTAAAGGTAGAATACTCACCCCTTATTCCTACGGGTTTTTCCATCAATTAAAGTACTGGGGTATTCTAGAAAAGTAGAGACAGAGAGAAGAAGGTGAGCCAAGAATTAAGGTGTTTCTAATTAAGGGGTTTGTTCTCTCTAATCACGATGGCCAATAAAGGTACGCTATTTATTGTTCTTGAGATGTGTTGAATTCAAGATCCTGTTATATCTGTTTTCCGCATAATAGTCTTAAAACAGATATAGATTTACAGTTGGTATCAGAGCCATGGTTTTTTTTCTGAATCAATACATCTTGGAATTTAATTATATGAAACGTACTGCATATATAATTTACTGATTGACGACCGACTCGTATTTGTGTTACTTGAATGTATTCGTGTTTAGAGATTGCCTAATATTTTGGTCATCATGACAAAGAAGATCTCGGTCGTTGTGATTGCCATTTATATATATTGGTTTTCAAAGTTCACTGTTACGGGTTAATCTCGATCGTTACTGTCATAGATGTTTTTGGTAGATGGGATATCAGTTTACCCCTATATTAGTAAAATAATAGACTGATAGTTTACTGGTATCATGTTTACATATTGCCGTTGTGATTTACGGGTTAATATATATACCAGCATAATTTCCTTAATTGTTTTTCTTATATAATTGACTAATGCTTCAGTCAGTTTAGAAAAACGATAAAAGATATCTCGCCGAGATCGTTGTGTGCCTACTGTTTTTTTCAAAGTTCACATGTGGTTCTGTGATTTCAAAGATCGAAGTAGTTATTATGCTAGATGGAGCATATTATTTTACTCCTCGTTAAATAATAGCTTATTGCTACTGTTATTGGATAAAGCAGTTTATGGTTAAAGGATTGTATCCCAATTGATTGAGTAAATATATATATATATATATATATATATATATATATATATATATATATATATATATATATATATATATTTTAATCATGTTTGGTAGGGTGCAATACCACATTACTATACACATGTTTAATGAATGCATGTTGTTTTGTTTTTATGTAGCCAGTGATAGAAATTGATAGAAATAAATACCGTAATCACATGCTTACAAAATTAATCTATTTTTGTCAGATTATGTTTTCTGCAATTATGTATGATTATTTTGAAGCATTTAATTGGGAAAGCTTTTCTATTACTATGTTACTGTATATATGAGAGTTATGGTTAGATTGAATGTCATGAACGGATTATCAATCACATAAAAGAATACTTAGTTGTATATTTATTTTTCGGTAGTAGTGATTGAATAAAAGAATGACATCCGCATAACTCGAATAAAAGAATAGAGTATATCATTGGTTAGTTTAATATTCATAGGAATTACTAATTTGGTAGTCACCAAAGTGGCCTAGGTTAGTGAAACTTATAATTATTAAACTACATTAAAGTTTTGTTAAAAGGGTAACAATTAAGTCAATGATATTCTCGATTGCAGTCATAATTATAAGAATGGGACTAGACCCAAAGGAGAGTCACATTCAAGTAATTATGAATTGGGTAGGGTGAGTAATTTATGCAACTTAGCGGGTTAGGATTGGATATCCAAAGATAACATGACTAACTTGATAAGCTGTATAAATTATTTAGACCTACTTAGGTGATTATGTTGCACCTAATTAATGAGTGAACAATAGGTATGCTTAGGTTTCGCCCAAAGGAGGACTTAGGTAATGTCAATAGTTCATCATTATAAATTGTTTAGACTTACTTAGGTGATTATGTTGCACCTAATTAATGAGTGAACAATAGGTATGCTTAGGTTTCGCCCAAAGGAGGACCTAGGTGATGTCAATAGTTCATCATTATGAATGTTTATAATTCTCAAAGTTTTTATTAAGTATTGTCCTATTTTATTTCAGTTACAGTTCCTGTTTCACTGCACTCTCATGCATCCAATGTTCCAACCCTCACTGGACCAAATTTTTCGGAATGGTCTGAGCATATTCAGTTCACACTGGGTGTATTGGACCTTGATATGGCTTTACTTATTGA